>NC_135221.1:22106488-22422321 GCF_052324685.1 Brachyhypopomus gauderio | reverse complement strand
ATCTCTAAGCTGGACTACTGCAATTCCCTACTTGCAGGTCTTCCTCTACGGGTCATCAGACCTCTACAACTAATTCAGAATGCTGCAGCACGGCTGGTCTTCAATCTCCCCAAGTTCTCACATGTGACTCCACTGCTACGCTCTCTTCACTGGCTTCCAGTAGCGGCACGCATCAGATATAAAACCTTGATGCTTGCTTACAAAGCCAAAAATGGACTGGCCCCTCCCTACATGATGTCCATGGTCAAAAGCCGATCCGTACAGCAAGTACTCAGAACCTCAAGCTTGGCTCGACTCGAAACTCCATGTTTAAAGTCTCATGGAAGACAAAGCTCCAGACTATTCTCCGTTCTGGCTCCAAGATGGTGGGACGATCTTCCATTAGCTGCTAGGACTGCAGAGTCTATTGCCAGTGTTGGGGAGTAACGAATGACATGTAACGACGTGTTACGTAATTTAATTACAAAAAAAGTGTAACTGTAATTCGTTACAGTTACAATGAGAAAATATGTAATTCAGTTACAGTTACTTCTGGAAAAATTAAGAATTACAATTTTAGTTACATTTTTAAAATATAAACAAAAACCTTTGCGAAATATTTTATATTTTTATTGCTTTGCGCCCTATATCGCCGTTTCCCGCTTGTTTCTGTGCTGGAGGAGCAAGCGCGCGGTTCAGTTTCAGCTCAAGCAGCAATAATGACAGACGCCTTCACTGGACATTTAAGGAGCATTTGTTTTGTTTTCATGTTGTCAATAAATGTGAATCATGTGCCACCATCGGCAATTATTTGTGATTATGCCAAGCCTTTGTGTAAATTTCGGAGTTTGGAGGTTTATTTCCGATCAGAAGGGTTGCCACCTAGGTCTGACAAAAAACAAGGACACTGTCATACGCGAACGTAAATTGTTGACGGGGGGCGAACGTAAAATGGACACAGCGAGAAAAAAAGACGGATTTAAAGTGTGCAGAAACAGTCTAAATAGTCGTTTGAACTAACAGTGAAAACCGGGACATTAAATGTTTTTTTTTTTTTTGCCAGGACCGATTATCAAAAAGAAGGAAAACCGAGACAAACTGGGACAGCCCGGGAAAACCAGGACAGCAAGGTGAAAACCGGGATAGTCCCGGGATAACCGGGACAGGTGGCAACCCAAGAAGGCAACCAGTATTGAGGTTGTAAGCGAGCTAACAGCAGGGTATGCTGACCGTCACACACACACACACACACACACACACACACACACACACACACACACACACACACACACACACACACAGGTTTCCATAGTTAGCTACCTGCTGGGCTAGCTACTACCATTCACTTGAATGTGTTTGTCCTTTAGCATGCTAGCTTGATTTACAGGCTAACCAAATTAGCTGTTTAAAGTCCTAAACAGGTATTCGCTGGAATCATACATGACTATTATAGACAATGACAGACGGTATCAAATGAATATTTATTACTGTTTGGTGTTGGAAAAACGTTTGTCGATGTCTATGACACGCCCTAGCCTACCCAATTGGTATCACTGGACCTATCTTAGACCTACCGTTCGACAAGCAATACATTTAAATGAAATTTGTATGAAGTAATGAAATACAGTTTGGTATCTAATCAAGTGCAACACGTGCAGATTGTATAGAATGCAGTATTTAGAGATACAATGCAGTTAGTTACAGCTAGTGTAAGTAAAGATGGTTAATAGATATGTGCAGAGTAGATAAATTACCTAGGGAAACGCATGTGTGTGTAATGTAGTTATGGCAGTACAATGCACAGGGCAAAGAAAAATATATGTGATAAATACAGATGGAATCATACAGATAATATACAGATTAACCTATACCACTGTAGATAGGGCTATACAGACGTGGATTGAAGAGGAACACTGTACAGATGTTGTGTGGATGGTAAGATATGGATAGAGGGGAAGGAAAGAATGGTCTTTGGGAAGAGTTCAATAAGGTGACCGCTGTGGGAAAGAAGTAGTTTCTGAACCTGCTTTTGTTAGTCTGCGTGAAAATGGTAGAGCCTGGGGGAGGAGCAGAAAAGAGCATGGCCCGATGACAGGAGTCTGAGAATCTTACATGCCTGGTGCAGGCATCTCTTCTTGTGGACCTCCTGTGATTGCCTGTCAGCAATTCCCTCTCAGCTTAATACTCTTAAGTTTCACACTGTCAGTTCTCAAAAATTAAATGTTGATCATGGGTCAATACTCATTTAAACCTTAAAGTAATCCAAAAGTAATCCAAAAGTAATTAGTTACATCAGAAAAGTTACACTACAATTACATTTTAAACAAGGTAACTTGTAACTGTAACAAATTACTTTTTTAAAGTAACTTACCCAACACTGTCTATTGCTATCTTCAAGCGTAGACTGAAGACTCACCTGTTTGTTGAGTTCTTACCAGAACACTAACTCGGCACTTGCTGTTGTTCTTAAATTGTATGTGTGTCTATGGTTATTTGTGCTTCTTGGCAAATGTTTAACTTGCAAAACACTAGATAATGACATTGATTCCTGTAGTTTAGTAGTAGTCTGACTCAATGGTATCTTGAAATCTGGCCTAACCGTACTATTACCTAGGATGAATTCTGTGATCAGATGCAAAGCACTTGTGTAAGTCGCTCTGGATAAGAGCATCTGCTAAATTCCATAAATGTAAATGTTTCAGCTGAAATCTCATTATATTTACTAGGATACTTATTTCTGGAGACTTTGTGGTGAGACCATCATTTAACACATACAATACAAATACAATACAACAAATACACATACAACGGTCAATACATTTGACCGTTTTGCATTTGATACATTTTTGCACATTAGTGAAATACATACATACCTTGCTCATTTTTAGCTATATACTTACATACATTGAGCATTATGCACAATATTTTTAACAAAACATTTAAATTTGACTCAAAGGTCTGTACTGTGGTCTTAGGTTAAGTTTGGGTTTTTTTGTTTGTTTTATTCAGGTGCAATGCTAAACTTTGTTTTTGAACTGTATCAATAATCCCAGGAAATTGAAGGTTTTGCTCATATATAAATAAATGTATATGACAAAAATTACTGGTCTTTTTTGATACTTTCATCAGAACAGATAAGTACATGAAATTTACTTTTATTCTATTACATGGCAAAATCTCCAGCTCAAAAAATATTGGTGTTAATATTTCTCACTGTGGGTTTTAATTCAACACTGGAGATTTACTGCTGCTCCTAATGGCATAGTGGCACACTGAAATGAGTTTTAGATTTTAAGCATGAAGGCCCAATGTTAGTGAACATCCACTCACAGAGGCAGGTTGGGGAAGTGAAGAAGACAGATAGCCTTGGGTTGTTGGCCAGACTCGCTAAGGCATGTACTGAAGAATGGGAAAGCTTTCCCACTGGGCCCATTTGAGAAGGAGTAGAGCAGGCTCATGTTGTCTGCATTGTAGAAGGAAACCCGGTGCTCCACAAAATCAAGGAGGACCCCGATGCTTAGAGGCCGTGAGATCATGGGCAACGGTGTCCACGGCTGGGTTCCTGCTGAATACTCTGTACTGTTACGCAGACGCAAAGTCCAGTAACCGTTCTCAGGGCACAGCTTGACTCTGGATTGCCGGTCAACCACTTCCAGGGCGACGCCCAAGTCCCACTTGGGCTTAGTGCCAACACCAACCTCCCAGTACTGCCTACCTGACTGGAAACCCTGGGCTGCAAAGACGTTAACACACTTAATAAAGCGCTTTGGGCTAAATGTGTAGGGGAGTATAGCATTATTCTCAACCACTTTTGTCTTGTCCTGAGACAGCAGGAGGCTCGGGTGGACTGTGTCCTCATCAAAAGTCAATGGCAATGGACCTGTGGATGGTAACCATAGCCAGAAATGTAAACATCAACACCCTGTAGTAGTGTTGACAAGCAAAACATTTTAATCCTAAAAAAATTGAGACAGTAATTACCTGGTTTTAAAATGTTGAACATTTTTCGCCACACAGTGTATTGAATGGGAGAGATATATTTGCTGGCAAAACAATCAATATCCTGCTGCGTGATGGCTTGCTCTGGTAGTCTGAATTTTACAAAAAAAACATAGTCAAGATTTTGATGATAAGCAAGTTGCCGTAACACAAATGGCATTCTGGAAGACTACAAAATGGTAACTGAATACTCAGGCATCTCAACGTGTTTAAACATTAAATGGCTTTGTGAATAGGAATTGATATAGTTCCTATCTCTAGTTGACATGACTTCTTCAATTACTACTTACTTGGAATTCAGTTCTGGTAGCTAGAGAAGGAGAAAGAGAATAGAAAACATGAACATTAAGGATAGGTTTCAGCAGGTACATAAAATGATATTTAGGACTAGTGATACCAGTCACTAGTATCGGGTACCATTCATTTATGGACAAAAAATAAATCTGCACTTTATCAACAATATCAATAGTCTGACTGAAATTGTATGACTGAGTGTTAGGTGTTAAACATTTTTGCATATTACTTGCATTTAATTCCAATTTTAACCATGCACAATTTTCTGTAAACATAAAAATTTAAAACTTTTAAAGATGTTCACTCTGATGGTGGCAGCTTGAAGGGGGGCTGTGTCTGGATGAACTGATGCACCAATTATCTGACTTCTGCAGGGCTTTTCACCCTAGTTATATAGCTGCTCTCTAAGGCAGTTTGGACAAATACAGACTTATAGAGCATAACCACTGCAGATAGGTACCATGAGAATACTCTTTATGCCAGTGTCATCCCATTATTGCTAACCAGGCCTGGAGTCTACCTTCACTCTCATTAACAGGTTTTGTGTTTTTTAGGTTATAGAATGAATTTGAACAATTCATGTCCTTAAGTATCTTAAAACATATTTGCCTCAACTCAGTCTCCTGTCTTTCTCCAGCATGTTTTGTACATTTTGCACATTGTACATTACATAAATCAATCTAATGATGTCATTCTCATTTCTTGGTAAGGTCACACTGGTCTTTTGAAAGTAACATTCATCTGAAGTCATTACACCCAACTCTGATTATTCCGCATATAATTATTGAACATTTGAATAGCTGGTTTAGATTTTTATCCTTCTTGACATTTGAAAATATCAACTTGATAGTTGATACGTATTATAGATGCACAGAAACCACACATCTAGTTTGACATAGAATATCACATGTGCACTGTCACGGTGCAGAGCCCCTTACTCTTCCCTCGGTTGTGTCTGTGTGTGTTTACCTTCATGTCCATGTGTGCTTGAAGATGAAGATGGTCTTGCATGTTTTTAGGCATGGGACTGCCATGCCCCCTAATCTAATGATTCAGTTCTCTATGTTCTATCTGAAAAACTAACTGCCATCTGTAATCTTAAGTTGTAATTAATACCATAACATAACATTTCCAATTGTATTAGTTAAATCTACTGAACTTTGTATTAGATGTAGATCCTTAGGATTCCAGGGGCTCATACAGGATTGTCAGTTGGTGATGAGTAAAAGTTTATTTTTTAAAGTGACCTTGAGATTGCAGAAGGCGAACTTTATTTAAAGTTCATTATTAATATTTTTATCATTATTTTACTGAACATTGTGTGTTGGTGCCACATAACTTGGTGGAAAGAACTAGTCTATTTTCAAACTGTGAATAGTATCATGTGTCACGCTACAGCCCCGGTCCCCTCCCAGGGTTCCCACGGGTCCTTGAAATCCTTGAAAGTTTGTGAATCTGAAAAAATAAGTTCAAGGCCCTGGAAAGTTTTTGAAAACAGTTGGTATGAAGTCAATATTTACAAAAGATTGCTATGAAAAAGATTGTCATGTTTTAAATTTCTCATCCTTTGTTGAAATATATGATCTGATATGATAGTTATTATAAAGATTTTAAGAAAGTCTGCAAAGTAATTCCTTTATCATTAATTCAATTAATCAAAAATGTCATTTTATATTCAGAGTTGACTGTTTCGATGCCCATGTTAAAAGAACTTAGTTGACTTCAAGTATAATAACAAGATTATCACTCATGGTAAGAGACAAAAGATGTAATAGAGATTCTTACATGAAACGTCCTAATACAAATTCTTAAACCACAATGGCTTGTCAAATGGCCCATATCTTCTAAAGTAAAAAAGACTCATTTCAAAATAATAAATAAGATATATCCTGTAGCCATGTTTCTTGAAAGAAGATTTAAACTTGATGTGGCGTCATGTACCTTTTGTAAGTCAGAAGATGAATTCCAGGAGCATTTGTTTTTTCATGTCAACATTCAAAGTTTTTGCATGGACACTAGAAACTCGATTAATCTCAAACTTAACATTCCTTCTTTTGATACCATTTTACTTTATGCGGAAAACTTAAGTTCGGATTTCTCTGATGCCATAAATGATGCCATAATACTTTTAGCAAAATACCAAATTCACTACAGTAAGTGGAGTGGTTAAAAACCTTCTTTTCTCTTTATGAATGAATTCAATTCATATTACTCTTCATTAAGTGGATAAAAAAAACTTGTAAAATGCTAGAATCTTCTCACACCAAATTTCTCTAGAAATCTATAGTTCTTATCTCATTATATGGCTTTGCTCCTGTGTTTTATGTATGTACTGTATGTGTATATGTACATGTGTATTATTGTTATTATTATTTGTCTACTGTCAACGTGTCATTATTTTGCCAGCACAAGTTCATTTAAAATTATATTGATTCTACAGGGCCTATGCTGACTTTTACTTTGCAAAAGTTTGGTCATTCTCCTGTAGAGAATTTTTTGTTTGTTTGTTCAGCACTGAAAGCTAGTGTTTCCTGTATGTAGTTAACGTATGTGTTTGTTCAGCACTGAAAGCTAGTGTTTCCTGTATGTAGTTAACATATGTGTTTGTTTGTTCAGCACTGATAGCTAGTGTTTCCTGTATGTAGTTAACGCAGTGGTTCCCAAACTTTTTCTGCCGTGCCCCCCTTTAGTAGATGAGAATATTTTTGCGCCCCCCCCCCCCCAAGGGATGCACCGATTCACGTTTTTCACTTCCGATACCCATTCATATCTATCTGAGGCTTGGTATCGGCCGATACTGATCCGATACCGATCTGATAAAACAGTGCTGAATCGACTTAAAACATTTTTTTTTTAAACACAGACATACTGAATTACAAGTTTATTGAAAACTCTGCACCAGTATAGCACACTTAAACACACATAAAAACATGTAAAAACAGCACAACTTGCATTTGTTCAGTCAGGGCAATTATGAATATAACATTGAATGTTAAATACCAAAGAACCTGAAACAGACAAAAACAATAGGTTCACATCTTTGGTCAAACATGAAAAAAATAAACTGCAAGAAACCTTTGAAATGGTTCAAGAATTCTAAATATCATTTAAAATAAATAAGGAGATGAAATAAGAGAAACAGCAATACCTATGCGGCTAGTTTGCTAGCGTTGACATCACGCAGAGCACAAAGCATGTAACGGCCAGAAATATGTGTACTGTCTCTTTAAGGGAGCGAGTTGAGCGCGCGTATGGAATATTGTTGTTATTTAGCTTTCTGCCGTAGAAAACCACTGCTCTTTATTTTATCTTTATTTTATTTCTGTAAGTAACGCATTCAATGAGCTTTGGACAACTCACCAGTTCATGTATGAACAGTCAAGTAATGATGGAGCCCAGGTTTATTTTGGTCAACCAGCACATAAACGGACTAAGTGGAATAGCACCAGCGTGAGTACGAGTGAGTGATTCACCTCTTCTCTGCTTCGTGTTTCACTCGCCTGTTAACTGTCCAAGTTTTCTGTCCGTGTCGGAGTGTAACTCCGAAAAGCGTTACAAGCATAGAATTAGACTGAATAGATCTGTTTTAATGGATCGGTCACATTGTCACTGATACCAGATATAGAATTTTTTAAGATATTAATATCGGAATCGGTGCATCCCTAATATTGACACATGTGCACGTTTTACTTTCAAGCTCCGCGCCCCCCCTGCAATAGCTCCGCGCCCCACCTAGGGGGCGCGCCCCCCACTTTGGGAACCACTGAGTTAACGTATGTGTAGCAGCTTTACGTGAATGTCACCTTCTCACAGGTCCACTGCTAAATTGCCAGTCATGTTGAGTGTGAGTGAAGTTTTTGTTTAATCAGCGCTTAATGTCATGCACAGAACATTTCAGGATGCATGGCTTGAAATGGCATTCGGTCTTTTGAATTTGCATTGAATTAACATGGTTTTTTGACAACGTATAACAGTAGGTAAATGGTGCCAGGTGCAGTCCTTGAATTTGAGGAAGTTGGTCCTGGAAAGTCATTGAAAGGTCCTTGAATTTGATGTTAACCAAGGTGTGGGAACCCTGCCCTCCCTTCGAGCGTGTGTTAACGTGGCTGGGTTTGTGTGTGTTCACTTGTGTTGTTAGCCTAATGTGTTTCACGCAGTGCTTGTTAGACTATGTGTATATAGTGTGTGTGTTTGTACTGTCCTGTGCTCGTCTTTGTTAGAGTCTCACGCCATTGTGTTGTTGTGTTAAATGTGCGCTATCTGTGCAGCTCACTTAAATAAACGCGAGTGTGTTGCCCCCTGAAACCGCCTCGTCATTTGGACATCACCTCGCCATGACAGTATGTCTCAGACATGCTAGTGTAACAGATGTAAAAAAAAAAAAAAAAAAAATTCAAATCCTTTGTTTTTGGATTTGTTATTTCAAATTCAATTTCATGGGAAATACTCTTTATTAGGGTTCACACACGTAGTGTGGGAACCCTATTGTAATTGTTAGGAATTTTCTTTCTTCTTATTATTCTTTTTCCCATTTTTATTCTTTTTCCCATTTTTTGACCTAAAACATATTGTGCAGCCTAGCCCGTAATGCCTAGAAACCCCAAACTTGGCAAAAAGGTTCAGTTAACTCCAAGGACCTGGGGCCTCATGTACAAAGACTTGCGTGGATTTCTTACTAAAAATTGGCGTACGTACAAATCCAGAAAATGGATCCGGAATCCACGCACATTTCTTTTGTACATCCCAATCAACGTGGAATTGAGCGCACACGGTGAAACGCCCCCCTATAAATATGCAAATTCATTTAAATTTGCCCTGCACCGAAGAAGTTTGCTCTCTGATCTATCACAAACCATGTCTAAACGGGGAAAAAAGAGGAACTTCACCGAATGTGAAAGTAGAGACGCTCCTGAATGAGGTAGAGGTGCGGAAAAAATTTTTGTTTGGCACGTTGTGGCATTACGGCAAAGCGCAAAAGGTCTGAGTGGGATAGCGTGTGTGAAGCTTTAAATGTTGTGGGGTCAGAATAATGCACACTGGTAGAATAATATAATGCATCTAAAAATATCAGTGATACACTCACTAGCATCAGCGACTCAATAAAATAATTGGTTAAAATTTGCGCTGCGCATTAATTTGTCCTGGCTCTGGGTTCGCTGGGTGCTCCACCACCTCTAACAATGGCACGGCATACCTGTGCGCAACATTGTGCAGGACCCCACATGCCCCCTTACAATACGACACACCTTCTCTGGCCGATACATGAAGATCCCCCGGTCCTGTCCAGCCAGCGCCACCGGCTTTCCAGCTGCCCAATCGCCCTTTCCACGACTGACCGGGTGCGAGAATGGAGAGAATTGTGTCTCTGCTCCCGGTCAGTCTGTGGATTACAAAGGGTCATCAGCCACGTCTTGAGCACGTATCTGCTGTTTCCTAAGTAATTTAACAATTACCCATGTTTAAAATGAATTATTCTAAGCTGGAAATGTCAAATGCTTTTATTTAAATGTTAAAATTTTGTTGCTTACCAAGAAGGCACACGCACTCTGCTAGCTTGTAATCTTATCCCAACCATGCAGTTTGTAAGGATGTACTAATCCAGTGGTTCCCAAAGTGGGTGGGGCGCAGAGCTATTGCAGGGGGGGCGTGGAGCTTGGAAGTAAAGCCTGGTTTATACTTTCGCGAGCTTCACTGCAGTGTTCTCCGAAAAGATAGGTGGCAGTGGAGAATAAAAAACCTCTGCAAAAATAAATAAATAAATAAATATACACACACACACACACTATATATATATATATATATATATATATATATATATATATATATATATATAGATAGAAATATACATCTACGAATGGTGGAGGTGTTTATACTAGCCACGTCACATTCTTTGTAGTTTTGTCCAAAACGATATGTGGTAGTATAAAAAAACACCCCTCAAAAACAGGGGAAGAAACATTTACCTGACGAATTTTAATGTTGCTTTGTGTTTCAGGTTTTGAAAAGTGCTGGAATTTAGGCTAAAGTACTTGAAAATGCTTGAAATTGTAACTACTTCGTTTCACAACAAATATCTGTCTGACTGAACAGTTCTCTTGTATTACGTTAAAAAATAAGAGCCTCTTGTAATTCCAGGACGAAACACGAGAGAATGTGATGACGTTAAGATTGGGCATTTTGAAACTAAATAACCATTAAATAATGTGATTAAAAAGCGAATTATTTCAAATCATTTCGAGTATATGTATAAATATTTAACTTAATTAAGTTTAACGTGCTGGGAAATATTGAAATGGACCTTTAAAGTGACATACAAGTGCTTGAATTCCACATTATAAAGGTGTATGAACCCTGCAAACATTACTTTGTTCATTGCGCTGAGGAGCGGCGCGCGAAGTTACAAAAAATCGAGAGGTGCGCGACCTCGCGAATCGACGCATTGCGCATGTGCGGAGCCACCGCGATTACGTCATTTTCGCCGCGCGGACCCTCGCGACGCGTCAAGTTTAAACCAGGCTTAAAACATGTGCACATGTGTCAATAGGGGGGGCGCAAAAATATTCTTATCTACTAAAAGGGGGGCACGGCAGAAAAAGTCTGGGAACCACTGTACTAATCATTGGGTTGATCCAGGCCAACGTGCCACTACATTAGTAAGGCACATTTTTACATCACAGTTTATTTGCACATTTATGGAATTAAAGTGCTTTCTATTCACATAAGCAAATTCCTCTTCAGATGGTGCCTTTATAGAAATGTGTGTGCAGTCGATCTCTCCGATTACTTAGGGTTGCATTATCACTGCAAATTGCGCTTTAATTTTGCCTGGTCAACCGCTTCATATGGGAACTTTATATAACTAGCTGACATGCAGATGATCCCATCCAAAACAGCTGGCATGGCACGGCTCAAAGATGACTGGGACATCCCCAACCGGTCTGCCAGTTCGCTTTGAAATGAGCCAGTCGCCAGGAAGCCGTGCGTTGTCGCTGGCAATGCGCAACTCCTCGCGTTTCTCTCTCCAAAACTGGACCCAACTCAACACAAGAGGACAGTTCTTGGATAGGAGTAAATTTGTCTGATTAATTTTCTGTTTAATTTTCTGATTCATTTACTTTATTTTACCCAATAAGGGCTTACTACAATGTGTGCGTGAAGGATATCTTAATAGTTGTAATTTCAATGCATCACCTAAATGTCGCTAATTGACGAAAACACATTAGAAACATGTGTACGCCTGAGGTGAAGGTGTCGTGGGTGTACGCACTTTCTCACGTTCAAATCACATTTCGTACATCTGACCGTTTGCATGAAACATAGCGCACGCAATGTTTTTGTGCGTACGCACCGTTTGTACATTAGGCCCCAGATTCCCATACAGGGACCCAAATTGGCCTGATGGTGGCGCTATAGCAGACCATGTTGACTTTTGGTCCATATCTCCCACACCATAGGTTCTAGAACCAAAATTCCAGTTCCTATCCATTCCTTGACTAAATTTGCACGTATAGACACATGCAGGCCTTCCTATATTGTTCACATATAAGCAGCCCTAGCCAGATGTGCTATGTCTCCCTTTCTGACACATGCAGATGTCATCACACACTATCTGTAGAGCACACACTAACCCAAACAGCTTCTTTTCACTTTTAGGTCTAAAGGACCTTTTGGGCTTCCTTTTGCTTATTGAGGCCAAAATGCCTATTTGTGTGTGAACCCGCCAATATATATATACACTGCTCAAAAAAATAAAGGGAACAGAACACTTAAACAACACAATATAACTCCAAGTCAACCACACTTCTGTGAAACCAACCTGTTCAGTTAGGAAGCAACACTGATTGTGAATCAATTTCACCTGCTGTTGTGCAAATGGAATAGACAACAGGTAGAAATGAGAGGCAAATAGCAAGACCCCCCCTATAAAAGAGTGGTTCTGCAGGTGGGGACCACAGACCACAGTACCTATGCTTTTTGGCTGATGTTTTGGTCACTTTTGAATGTTGGTGGTCCTTTCACACTCGTGGTAGCATGAGACGGACTCTACAACCCACACAAGTGGCTCAGGTAGTGCAGCTCATCCAGGATGGCACATCAATGCGAGCTGTGGCAAGAAGGTTTGCTGTGTCTGTCAGCGTAGTTTCCAGAGGCTGGAGGCGCTACCTGGAGACAGGCCAGTACACCAGGAGACGTGGAGTAGGCCGTAGGAGGGCAACAACCCAGCAGCAGGATCGCTACCTCCGCCTTTGTGCAAGAAGGAACAGGAGAAGCACTGCCAGAGCCCTGCAAAATGACCTCCAGCAGGCCACAAATGTGCATGTGTCTGCACAAACGGTTAGAAACCGACTCCATGAGGATGGTATGAGGGCCCGACGTCCACAGATGGGGGTTGTGCTCACAGCCCATCACCGTACCATGCAGGACGCTTGGCATTTGCCAGAGAACACCAGGATTGGCAAATTCGCCACTGGCGCCTTGTGCTCTTCACAGAAGAAAGCAGGTTCACACTGAGCACATGTGACAGACATGACAGAGTCTGGAGACGCCGTGGAGAGCGATCTGCTGCCTGCAACATCCTTCAGCATGACCGGTTTGGCAGTGGGTCAGTAATGGTGTGGGGTGGCATTTCTTTGGAGGGCCGCACAGCCCTCCATGTGCTCACCAGAGGTAGCCTGACTGCCATTAGGTACCGAGATGAGATCCTCAGACCCCTTGTGAGACCATATGCTGGTGCGGTTGGCCATGGGTTCCTCCTAATGCAGGACAATGCTAGACCTCATGTGGCTGGAGTGTGTCAGAAGAGAGTACAGGCAGGGTGGTGTGGATGGCATAAAGTATCTGGGGTGATCTGTGATAGAAGGGTGTCTGCTAGAATGAAAGGAAGGATCTATAGGACAGTAGTGAGACCTGCTATGTTGTATGGACTGGAGACAGTGGCACTGACAAAGAGACAGGTGAGGGAGATGGAGGTGTCTGAGATGAAGATGTTGAGATTCTCATTTGGAGTGACAAGGAAGGATCAGAAATGAATTTATTAGAGGATCAGCACATGTAGCATGTTTTGGAGATAAAGTTAGAGAAGCGAGATTGAGATGGTTTGGACATGTACAGAGGAAGGAGGAGAGGTATATTGGTAGGAGGGTCTTGAGGATGGAACTTCCAGGCAAGAGGAGGAGAGGTAGACCTAAGAGGAGGTTTATGTATGCAGTGGTAGAAGATATGAGAGTGGCTGGTGTGTCAGTGGAGGACACTCAGGACAGGGCCAGATGGAGGAGTTTGATCCGCTGTGGCGACCCCTAAACGGGAATTGCCAAAAGAAGAAGAAATACTATGTACAGAAAAATAAAAAGGCCATATGACAGGCATGTCAAACTCAGTTTGGCTGTGGGGCCGGATCCAGACTTTCTGTTCTCAGGTGGGCCGGATCAGTAAAAGAATGTCAACTCCAAATATTTAGCTTTGTTTTTCAGTACTATGCTTTATCGTTCAGCCTACATTTTTAGCCTACCCTACATATTATAATCATGGATGTAAAGGGATCTTTTCTAAGCACAACACATTTATTCACAAACAATGAAAAAAAAAGATTTGCAAAGAATGCAGTTTTACACCTGAAGCAACTCACCACATTAACAAACTCAAGTGGGAGCTATGAAAAAAATATATATTCGCCTTAATTGTAATACTGCTTTGAAATAAATAAAAAAAGAAATACAAAATAAAAGTTATAGCAGTGCATGGGTAGTCAAACTACTAGGCTGGGCCTACTGAAGCTGAGAACATACTGCACAATATTAATTATCTTTAATATGAAACCAGATGAATCTTATTTTTAATTATCTGTATTCATGAGTGCAAACAAATTTCGTGTCATCACACTTTTTCTCTCTCTCACTGCATTCCTGCAGTCTACTTGCTGCTGCTGGCTCCTGTAACTTGGCATCTTTTTGCCCTCACAAGTGCATCGATATTAGGTGTCAAATTTTGAGTAGCAGCACATTTAACAATGTCATTCAAGTGTTTATTTGTTAACCTTGAGCGCTGCTTTGTTTTATTATTGTTCATTACGGAGAACACCTTTTCACAAAGATAAGTAGTCCCAAACATGGATAGAACTTTTGCAGGCATGGCTGTTAATTTGGGGTAACCTGGGACGAGATATTGAAAAAACGTATTCAATTCCACGGACCCAAATTTATCCTTCGTAGCGGAATCGCATCCTGTGACTGAAGCCTTAACTCGTGTCAGTGCTGCATGCTGTCATTTACTGCCCTCTAGCGACCGGAGAGAGCATTTGATTTGTATTCATTTTTTAGAAATCACAACTTTTGATAGAAATGAGCTAGAAACTCGCTTCTTTTTTTTGACATACTCAGAAATTTATGCCGGGCCGTATTAAATCATCCAACGGGCCGGGTCCGTCCCGCGGGCTGTATGTTTCACATGCCTGCCATATGAAATAGTCATGCTACAGTTATAAAGTGCTAAAATGGTGAAGGCATGGCAGCACGCTTGCACGCAAACGCGGACTCACGTATCGTATTAGCATAGCTTAGCTATAGCCTAATACATTACATTAAACACTACAATTCTAAATCAGTGTAATACATTTACCGACATCTAATTATTTTATCTCGTTTCTGTTTTTTCCCTCTGTTTTGTCTCCCCTGTTTTTCATGGCTACCGCTGAGGAATGGGCTTTCGTCAGGCTCGGCTCGGAGCTGGAGAAGTTGGGTCGGCAGATTCAGCGTCTCCTGGAGAAGCAAGCTGAGCTCACCCAGGAGAAGACCAGGCTCGAGGCCGCCCGCGACACTGCCTACTCGGCCGTCTCCACTCCCTCGTCACGGCGGCTCAGCGCGACCGCCATCTTGACCCGGGCACCAGGCTGGGAGCGCCAGTGAGGACGCGGAAGGCAGCCGGCGTCGTCAACCCTACCTCTGCCGGATTTCTCCTCTGCTAACCTGTTCGAAGTGCTCAGCTCCGGGTCCTCCACCTCACCCTCACCCCCGCGTCCGACACCACCCTCACCAGCGCCGAATAAGGGCAGTATCCTTGTTATTGGCTACTCGATAACAAGACACCTAAAAATCAAGGCACAAAGAGAAACCCCACTGTGTCCTGTTTTCCAGGTGCTCATGTCCTGGACGTGGCCAGGCGGCTTCCCTCGGCGCTGAAGCAGCGAGACGACTTCGGCTCCGTTGTCCTTCACGTGGGGACTGTCGACACCTTCGCCCGGTGTAGTGAGATCCTCAAGGAGCACTACCGCTCGCTTCTGGACACCGCAAGAAAGAAGACGTCGGCCAGACTCGTTGTCTCCAGGCCGCTTCCAACGTTCCGGTGAGGCTGCGAGTTATTTAGTCGTCTTTTCTGTCTCCACAGCTGGCTCCGGCACACATCAACATGAAGTGAGCAGCAATATTAAGCTAAGTCTAGGAGTTCTAAACATTAGATCGCTTGCATCAAAAGCTGTGATAGTAAACGAAATAATCTCAGATAACAGATTAAATGCACTCTGTTTAACAGAGACATGGACTGGAGTAGACGAATACGTAAGTTTTAATGAAGCAGCTCCTCCTGGATACAGTTATGTACATCAGCCCCGTATCACAGGGCGTGGAGGTGGTGTAGCCACAATATATGACACAGATATAGGGTTTACTGTAAAACCAACCACCTCTATTAACTCATTCGAGGCTTTGATAGGTGAAATAGGCAATCATCTCATAGGCAATAAAATAAAGCTTAAACTAGTGACCATCTATCGACCACCGGGTCCTTACTCAGAATTTCTTCAGGAATTTGCTGAGTTTCTTTCGGAATTAGTCTTAACCATTGAAAGATTTGTAATTGTGGGTGATTTCAACATTCATTATGAAAATAAATCAGACCCACTGAAAACCGCGTTCGATTCCATCCTAGACTCAGTAGGTATAGCCCAAAATGTGACAGGACCTACTCACCGCTGTAAACACACCTTAGACTTAATACTTACTTACGAGTTACATATAGAACATTTGGCAATAATCCCCAAAATGACGCCATTTCAGATCATTCTCTACTGATATATGAAATAGCTTTATATGATGTACATCAGATGCGCCATATAAAAACCACACGCACTATCACATCCGACACTGCAGCAACATTTATAAACTTACTGCCAGAGCTACCGAACACTATGCCACTGCAGCCCAATGAATTAGAACAGGCAACACAACAGTTTTATTCCACATTCAGCAATACCTTAGACCAGGGGTAATCAATTAAATCTTTCCGCGGCCCATTTTTGGCAGATAGCTCAGACCTTAGGTCCGGTCGCGGTGGCGAACGAAAGTTGTTGAGCGGGGGGCGAAACTAACACTCAAATGGGTGGTGAACGTAACACTCGTCTGAAAATAAATTCTCCGGTTTAAAATATAGTCTCCCGTTAAAATTTTTTTGGCATTTGGGTCCGTATCCAGTTAATCAGGAATGTGATTGGGTCCGGACAGGACGGCGTTCGGGTCCGGATCCGGACCGCGGTCCGCCATTTGGTGATACCTGCCTTAGACAGTGTAGCTCCAGTTAAAACAAAATTAATTAGGGAGAAAAAGCTTGCACCATGGTATGACGACCACACTCGTCTTCTAAAACAGGCAGCAGATTTGTGTATTTGCGAGCAGCAGAGATCCACCTTCCAAGAAGTGTTTAGAATCGCATGGAAAGACGCCGTAGTCAAATATAAACATGGCCTAATAAAAGCTAGAGCTTCATATTATTCGACACTAATAGAAAACTACAAAAATAACCCTAGATTTCTCTTCGCGACCGTATCAAAACTAACAAGAAATATCAACGACACTAGTTCTGATACAGCACTTACACACACTAGTGATGAATTTTTAAACTTTTTTAGTAAAAAAGTAGATAATATCCGACTACAGCAGGAGTGGCCAACCTGCGGCTCGCGAGTCGCATGCGGCTCTTTGCCTGGTTTCATGCGGCTCCCCAGCCGGTCCGCGTGCTAACGGTCTGTGTCGTGGCCCGGTTACCTCATCAGCTATTCGGGACTCAGACACGGTCTCAATGTTTAAAACTCGACTAAAGACTTATGTTTACTTTGGCCTTTGAATAATCGATTACATATTTACCACATCACATATCTTTCTTCTCCGATGTTCACCTGGGGAGTAACACTGCAGTCGGAGCCTACAATACCAGTATCATCGCTCCGACACAGAATGAAAACTTGGCGTTCATCACAAGACATTTACATTCACAATATCAACACCCAGAACTTTCATTCTAGTTACCTTATACTTAGTCTGATTGTGTGATTTGTGTGTGACTTGTGTATTCGTCTGTATAATTTGATTTTGTGTAATTTGTGTGTTAATGGGCCGCCCAATGGAGGATGGGTTCCCTTTTGAGTCTTGGTCCTCCCAAGGTTTCTTCCTATTCCCCCCCATCTTAGGGAGTTTTTCCTTGCCACTGTCGCCTTTGGCTTGCTCATTTGGAATTTGGACCCATACGATTGTTAAAACTCGTAAATCCTGTAAAGCTGCTTTGTGACAACATGTGTTGTGAAAAGCGCTATACAAATAAATTGGATTTGATTTGAAATGTGAGTAGAAGAAGCAGCATGGATTGCAGTGGTACATTGAATATAAAGTGAGTGTCACATCTAGCAATGTACAATGTAGTAAAAAAAGATGTCATTTGGAATTGGTAAAATCCATACACATGGTGGTTACAGCTGACTAATCTCCAATTGTTATGAACCAGCTCTCATTCTTTTTGCCCCATGACCTTGTCATACATGCACAATGTGCTTCACCCTCCCTGCACCACTTTCCTTTTCCTCTCATGAACCTCCATCAAAAACCTTCCCTTTGCTGTTAATAAGAAGAGCACTCACATGGTCCTCCAGCTTCCGAGCAGCAGTCTGCAGGACTTCCAGGTGCCGCTTTAGGCGCTGCTTGAGCTCCTCCTGATCCCTTTGTAGTCGCTCAAGTAAAGCCAACTCCTCCATCTGCAGGAAGTGATGCAGTGCTTGGAAATCACTGCGAATGTGATCCTGGAGTTCAGCTCCCAGTTTCTATGAAAAGGACACTAGGTTAAGCAGAGTAACCAAAGGTGGTGGGATGTTTCTCATTTTAAATGAGGCATACTTTTATTTGGTCCATCTGTTCCTCTTCTTTGCTGATCATACTGATGATTTCTTCTTTCTGTGCATTCTGGAGGTCCAGGCAGTCTTTGAGCTGCTTCTGGAAAAATGACATTAATAACCATTGACATACAGTTCTGTGATTACTCTACAGTGTTTCTGCTTTCATCTGAGAATATCAAATCACACACACACACACACACACACACACACACACTTACTGGCCACTTTATTAGGTACACCTGTCCAACTGCTCATTAATGCAAATGTCGAATCAGCTAATCACAGGGCAGAAACTCAATGCATTTAGGCATGTAGACATGGCCAAGACGATCTGCTGCAGTTCAAACCAAGCATGAGAATGGGAAGAAAGCTGATTTAAGACCCTTTGAATGTGGCATGGTTGTTGATGCCAGACAGGCTGATCTGAGTATTTCAGAAACTGCTGATCTACTGAAATTTTACAGAGGGTTTACAGAGAATGGTCAGAAAAAGAGAAAATATTAATTGAGCAGCAGTTCTGTGGGCACAAATGCCTTGTTGATGCCAGAGGTCAGAGGGGAATGGCCAGACTGATTCGAGCTGATAGAATGGCAACAGTAACTCAAATAACCAGTCATTACAACTGAGGCATGCAGAAGAGCATCTCTGAACGCACAACACGTCATACCTTGAGGTGAATGGGCTACAGCAGCAGAAGATCACACCGGGTGCCACTCCTTTCAGCTAAGAACAGGAAACTGAGACTACAATTTGCACAGATTTTTTGTAGAAGATTGGAAAAATGTTGCCTGGTCTAACAAGTATTGATTTCTGCTGCGACATTCGGATGGTTGGAATGTAGGATTAAGGCAGTTCTGAACGCATAAGAGGGTCCAACCCGATACTAGCAAGGTGTACCTAATAAAGTGGCTGGTGAATGTAGTATTTTAGTTATAGTTATAGTTCTAATTCCAGGCTGCGTAGTCAAAGTCCCTTCAATGTAGGGATGCTCCGATCCGATATTAATATCTGTATCGGTCCCGAAATTGGAAAAAATTCTAGATCGGGTATCGGTGACAATGTGACCGATCCATAAAGACAAATCTATTCAGTCTAATTCTATGCTTGTAATGCTCTTCAGAGTTAGTTCAACCTTAAATATCCACTACCACCCGGATAGAAGTGAACTTGGGCAGTTAACACTAGAAGCGCCAAGCACCGGTTTAACCATCTTACTAGACGTAACTTACTTACTGTGACGTCTTATTAGAAGCGCCGCATCTGTTCGACCTACTTATACCTAAAAGCGCAGAGCACCGGTCACTTGACCGCAGCAGCACAAAAAAAATAATATCTTTGCACTGGGTCCATTTTGAGAACCCTCTTTTCATGACTTTTACCAGAATTGTCCTTTTAATAAACTAGTATTTTTACATTGTTAAAAGAAACCCTGCATGGGCTGGTTTAAAATTGATTTTGCTCGTATCTCTGTAATATTGCCGTCGTCGCCTACACTTCAAGACTGTGATTCTCTTTTCTGCCAGCGAGTGTCGCAAAGATTCGTATGTAATTTAATATTTAGTATAACTAAATAAAGATCAATAGTTTTCAAAACAATTTATCACAAAGTTCAAACTGATTACGTGTAAAGAAAAAATGGAATTTGTCCGTAAAGAGAGAGGGGGGCACCCATTGTTGGCCTGTAACTGTGTTCTACAACCTCCTAAACCTGGCTGCAATACATAAACAAGTATTGTTCAAACAGTGCATGAACTGCATATTTTTTGGGGGGAAAAAAATCCATCAAATCATAATAATAAACCTCACGCGCGCGTGCTATCTGTTTTGAGGCCAAAATTTGATCCTCTCACTGGCGCTCATCAGCACTGGATGGATGACGGCGGTGTCATTTCATTGACTTGCGGGTTATCCCCCCTTCTAATTTTCGGACATTACGTAGAAAAGCTACCTCCCTCCTGCCTTAAGTCCAGTTTGTTTTGGTCAGTTTATGTTGTCAACTTGTTTGGTCGTGCTGAAGACATTAATGCTCCGATTCAATCGACATAAACATCATACAGGCGGTCCCCGGGTTACGAGGTTCCTGAGTTACGATTTTTCGTGGTTACTACACATCTCCCATTTACTGTATAAAGCCTTGTTTGGACTCAAGTGGTTCTGCTTCGTAAACGGAACTTGGTCTTTGGTGTGCGGGGCGGAAGGATACACGGTTACGTGGCTCGGGACCGAGGAGGATGGCATCAGGATAGGTGTTAGGATAGAATAACTGTGTACAGTACATTATTTTGTGTATAGTATGTACGCATGTTTCAGCTTACACCGAAAATCGGGTTACAACGCGAGTGTAGGAACGGATCGACACTGTCGTGTTGTTCAAAATAAACAGTCTTTAGTGTTGTTTTATGCTTATTTTATTAACACAAGTGCACGTAATTTCTGACTGCCATTATCATTCATCTTGTCCTCGCGGTAACTCCAAACATCAACTATACTACATATTTCTCCCTTGTATAGAACAAAAGTCTATCTGTAACTTACAAACATACTTTCTTATACATCTCAACACATCATATTGTTCCAAAAACCTCCAATCAAACAAGACATTATTATTATTATTATTATTATTTGATGTCTCTCTATATCTGATGGGCTTTCTAATAACATGGCCCTTCCTGGTAGTAATGACCTCAGAAACAGCTGGTTGTTTAAGGTGGGCTCTCTCCTACTGGAGCAGTCTCAGCAATAGGCGTATCCTCTGTGTCATTGTTAGTTTGAGTGTGGTGTGCCAAAGGATGTTCAAAAATGTCAAAGTCCATTACCACAGGTGTATGTCGAAGACATTTGACATTTCGGATTACTTTTGATCCATCCTCTGTGATGACCAGTTCAAAAGAGTTGTCTGCTGTGTTTCTCAGTAGTACATAGCGAATGTCTTTGTACATGGGATCCAACTTTCCATTCACCATACTGGCAATGTAGACCACGTCACCAACTTTAAAGTTGTGTTCCTTTGCACTGTTGGTCTGGTCAGCATACTGTTTCATTTTAGTTTTATATTTATCATGATGGATTCTGACATCTGCTTCTCTTTCCTGTTCTTTTGGATTTTCTCTTTTCTTCTCCAGGATCGGACACTTCGTGCGGATGTCTCGTCCAATCATGAGCATCGCCGGTGTTTCTCCTGATGCTCTGTGTGATGTAGAGCGATATGCCATTAGGATCTTTAGAAGTTCCTCTTGCCATGTTTTTCCTTCACACTTGGTTGCTCTGAAGGCTTTCTTCAAGTATCTGTGAAATCTCTCAATTTTTCCGTTGCTCTTTGGGTAATATTGTGATGCTCTGATGTGCTTAACCTTATACTGCACCTATGGGCCCCCTTTAACGTTTGACAGCACAATGGCTGCATTTTTGAGCAAATGGTACTAGTACACTTCAACACTAGTTATCTCAGGTTGTACATATACAGGGTTCGTACGTTCATGAAAAACCTGGAAAAGTTATGGAATTTTAAAATAGCAATTTCCAGGCCTGGATAAGTTTTGGAAAAAATAAAAATACTCAAATGTTTTGGAAAAGTCATGGAAATTTGCTTGACACAATAAATGTATGTCGTTCCGATAACCGGAAGAAAAAATAAATATATATAATATAGCCATTTTTTTTCATTGTGCGGACCACTAACGTAACTTCACACGTTAGTTCACTGCCTTAGCGTCAGACTCCAAGCGGAGCTGTAGATTGTGCTTTGATGTAAATCACGTAATGCTGGTAAATGCCGATTCAACAATGGCTGCTTCAGTTGGACAAATACAAGCTGTGGCTTGAGAAAGACAAGGACACGGGGCGTGAAAAATGTGCACTGTGTGGTTAACCAATCCGTTAACGATGGGGTTACAGACTGAAAAGTCAGACGTAAAGCAGTTTTCATCGTTAAGCGCGAACCTAGATTTAGATACACTTTAATCGTAAATACAGTAGCCTATAGAAAAAAACTAACAATGTTCTCGTGCGTACAACGTGAGAAAGAGCGATCGCGTTACCGAGATGGGCTGCAGTGGAGGCTGTGCTGCCTCAGCTTATCGTACACTACACTCCACAACACTACACAACACACCACTCCACTACACTCAACAGTGCTGCCACTGCACCTCCGCGCACCGCGCGAAATTAAGAAAAGTCGGTCGTAACTCCGGTCCGTCGTTAACCAGACCCGTCGGTAAGTGGGGACTCACCGGCTTTTAGCCCGGATATGGCTTATAGCTACAACATTTCCCATTAAAAAAACTTTGTAGATGCGGCTTATATTGATATTGAAAATACGGTAAATGTTTATTTTTTCAGTTAAACCACGTGGCTTTTCATTAATTTATGATATACTGTGGAATTTTGGCCTGGATTTTTTCTTATTTTTCATGTCTACACATGTGTTTAGAGAATGTATAGTCATTGAAATTTGTCTGAAAGTCTTGAAAAGTCATGGAAAAGTAATGGAAATTAATTGTCAAAAAAGTGTATGAACCCTGCATATAGGAAAATGATCATTCAGGGCTCAAACTGAAGAAGACAGTTGGGCGAACATATTGATTCATCTACAAGCTTATATTTCTATAATTGTGGTTTTGAGAAACGAACTTGAGCTTGAACTTGACCAGTATGTATATTCACAGTTATTCAAATCCAAAAATAAAAAATGCAATATTATTCACTAGGGTCTTTTCTGACAACAAAGAAAAATGGAGCAATTCCATACAAGTATTGAAAAGTTATTCAACTTTGTTCCAAGGTATGTCAGGTGCACCACACCCATGTCCAAATATGCCACACCCAGTACACACCCTTAGCCAACTAAGCTAACATGCTAACAAATTCCTTACACGAAACTGAGGAGAGACTACAAACAACAACTTTGCACATATTACAGAAAGACCAGAAAATTCAAACGAAGAAATTTTGTTATATTATGAACGTTATGATATTTATGTCCAATATAGTCCGACAGGCTAAGCTAAGCTAACGTCGCCAACTACGCTAGTATCCGACACAATACAGAGTACTCCAGCACTTAAATGCTCCAATACTGTTTATAATCTAATGTTTAGTATTAGATTATATATTTTGTACGAATTCTTCTATGTAAAATTGTTCATTTTTACTCACGAGTCCTTCGTATCACGTCATAGCGGTTGTTCAGCCTTACTTCCGGGTTTGGCGCGGTACCCCAAAACCAGAGGTGTCAATTCCAGGTTCAGAAAGTAAAAGTCCTCACCAGGATTTTGCTCAAGCTTGCTAGATTTTCTAATTAGTGCACTCCAGGTAAAATTAATGGAATCAACACAATCCAGGAAGTCTGAGCAAAATCCTGGTGAGGACTTTTACTTTCTGAACATGGAATTGACACCTCTGCCCAAAACTGGACATATATTCCATAAAAAGTCATCCTTTTCTTTTCTGTGATGTTCAAAAGTATCCACAATCGAAATAAAAACGAACAAAATTATACACGACTGCTTCAGTTTTCCCGAACAGTGTGTTCTGGGGAGCTTAGCTTAGGTTAGCTTAGGCTAGTAGGCTAGCAGGATTTGAATGGAACTGACGAGTAATTTTCCGAAGGGTAGTTTTTTAAAAATCATTCACCAATCATGGCAAACAAGGGCTGGTTAGTTTAAGCTTGAAGTAAACTATTATTTAGATCAGCTTTCAATCACTTCTAAAGCACCAGATTGTCTCAGTAGGGCTGATTGGATGACCCCCCCCTTCATATATATATATATATATATATATATATATATATATATATATATATATATATATATATATATATATATATATATTAGGGGTGGGCATAGATTAATTTTTTTAATCTAGATTAATCTATGTTAAAATGGCTCATATGCGTGCTACCCAAGTAATGACTAAAAGTCAGTCTTTGAGATAAGGTTTCTTAATACAGAGGGTGCATTAAACCAGGGGCTCATCTCCTGTTTCCAAAATACATCAATGACTGCTTGAGAAAGCTGTTCTATTTTGATACTTGAAGAAAAAAACATGCTCAATAAAATGTAGGCTACTCGTGTTCAACGGTTTATTCTAGGCATGGCACGGTTTTTGTGAACGAACCGAACCGTACGGTTCGCTTGTCACGGCGCGGGGCGTGTGTAAACCGTACAGGATCCACCGTAACACCCAATGGGAGTTACGAAGCTGCATATTGCAAACGCGCCCAATATATGAGAGTCACACAAGCGAATTTCTCTCCGAAAAGCTAAGAGAGGTGGTGGAGGAGTGGAAATTGGAGAGGGACAACGGCACCATCCCTGTCACGACTGACAATGCCAAGAACATAGTGAATGCAGTAGGTTTGACGGAGGGACTTGGGCCACAGATATCCTGCTTTGCTCACACAGTCAACCTGGCAGCCAAAAGCGCCATCTCTACAGTCCAAATCTCACGACTGCTGGCGAAGGTCAGAAAGGTGGTCACTTTTTTCCATCGAAGCACAACAGCCGCCTTCATCTTAAAAACAAAGCAGGACATGCTGACACTGCCAGACCACAAGTTAATTCACGACGTGCCAACGCGCTGGAACTCCACATACGATATGTTAGAGCGCTATGTGGAGCAACAGGCGGCCCTCTATTCCGCGGTGACGGACAAAGATATGAAAAAAAAAGCCAAGGACTTTTCCCTGTTAACCGACAGTGAAACAAAGCTGACAGAGGGCCTCATTGATGTTCTTAAACCTTTGAAGAATGTGACTACCCTGATGAGCACAGAAACATCTCCCTCTGTCTCAATGATTATGCCACTGCAGAGGATGGTACTGAAAGCAATGGCACCAAGTGCAGACGACAGTTCCACCATCAAAGATGCCAAGGCTCTTCAAAGCAGATACAGTGACCATAGTATTCAGGATTATCTGCACAGAGCCACAGCACTGGATCCCAGGTTCAAGTCCTTGCCTTATCTGGATGAAGCCTGCGTTCAGAAAATCTGGGATGATCTCACATTGGAAATTGTAAACCTCGAAGAGCAGGTAAGCTATTTTGATTTTATGATGTATATTATCTAAAATAGGCCTAAATGTTATTTATCAATTCTAAACTGCATTTAAAGGTTTTTTTTTGCATTTGTAACAAAGAGGCAGTTTAGCATTAGCGTTTTTTTATATTAGTTTATTGATTTTCTACTGTTGTGTTGACTATTTCGTTTTTATCTTTTGAAATTCGTCAGATTATATTTTTGTTATTATTTTGGGGTTAGTTTAGTTGGTGATTTTGCCAATTTCATATTTTTTTTCTGTTATAATTAAATTCGCATTAGCCGTTCCTCTGGGCTCTGCTCTGTATTTTAGCTCCCTCTTCTATCGGTGGATCGCTCATAGCGTTGGTATGCCTGAACGTCTCGGGCCGGGTCGGGCTGGCATTTTTGCGCCCGATCAAAGCTCTAAACTGTGTCACTGTCATTAACATTTCCTAAATGTCTATTTTCTGATTCTTGTCAGGCTCAACAACACTGTGAAGCTCAGGCAGCCAGTTCATCCTCAGCAGCGGAATCTGAGCCGTCAGAGACCTCTCCTCCCCCCAAGAAATCTGCCATGGCAACAGTTTTTGCTGATTTTTTTACAACAGAGGCAAAAAGTACAAAGCCTTTGCCAGAAACCATTCGTGAAGAGGTCACCTCATACAAGGAAACAAGCTGCATTTCTGTGGATGAAGATCCCCTCGCATGGTGGAAAACCAACGCACATAAGTATCCCCATGTAGCAAAGTTGGCACAACGTGACCTGGCTGTCCCAGGTACATCTGTGCCAAGTGAGCGTGTTTTTTCCACAGCAGGGGACATTGTCACTGCAAGTAGGTCTCGCCTCTTGCCAGAAAATGTTGACAAACTGATTTTCATGCAGAAGAATATGAGAATTAAGTGAAAGGGGGAGGGCAGTGCAGTGCAGTGCAGGGTTTTATTGCAATATTTACACTGATGGTGTCTGTGTGTTTTTGTTCTAAGTTGTTTTAATATAACAATGGCGCTTTAAGTTTAGGTTTAAAAAAATCCAGCCATATGTTTCAAAGCACTGCACTTTAATTTCAAGTGGAAAAAAATACATCCTTACTCTCAGGGATTAGAAGAGTTGTTGATTTTGTTTTCTGTTGAGCTGGTTGGATGGTGGGCTCATATTATGTTTCAATTTCTATTCTGTGATACTGAAAAAGGTTCCTGTAGATGGATGTTACCAGATGGCAGCACACATTCCTGACACTTTTTTTGAGTAATAAATGTAAAACATGTTGAAATCATCCATGTCTTCCCTCTTGTTCTATCAAAATACTATCTTTCTGAGATTGTTAAAACAGCATGCTTTGAGTAAATTGAAACTCAAGTTTGTGCATTATTATTATTATTATGTATTATTATGTAATGCTTTGCTAAAGGCAGCACTGTGTAATGTCATAGAAGTGTAGTGCTATGGTAGTAAAATCTTTTCAGCGACTATTCCACTGGTGTAACGGCGTGTATTATGGGGCTAAGATAAAAAAAAAAGGAAAAAAAACAAGAACCGTACAAAACCGTAGACCTCAAACTGTGATACACACCGAACCGTGAATTTTGTGATCCGTGCCACCCCTAGTTTATTCAGTTAAACATGAATTTGTAAGCCTACATACTGTACATTAAAATAGGTTGATAACATGTTTATTCAGCTAAACATGATATTTGAAATGTAAGCCAACATTGAGTATATTTAACCTCACGGACGTAATTTGGGGGGGACTTTTTCAAAAGCCGGTTTTGGTCCTCTGCAGTTTTAATGGTTAAAAAGAAGTATTTAAATAGTGACAAATCTAGCGCTAGGACCATGCAGAAAACGACCGCTCCGAGCTCCGCTCCGGTAACACTTCTAAAAATGAATTTTCCATGAAGCAAACCTGGCGACTTCGTGTCTACATCCATGTAAACACACGTACGATTTGTAATTCACAGGTTTGAAAACTCTCTCGCCCCTACTGTGCAATTTGGTTAGGAATACATCCGAGCTAAACTATCAAGTTGAAAGTCATCATAGTTTGCTTACCCATTTTGACCCAGTTCCCAACCCAACTATAAGAAGAGATTAACGGCGATAATTTTTATATCGCCCGATAAGAGTATCAAATTAACGAACGCCGTTAACGCCATTAACGTCCCATCACTAATATATATATCTAGGGGTATAATGGTCTGCAAAAATCACGGTTCGGTACGTACCTTGGTTTTGGGGTCACAGTTCGGTACGTTTACGGTATAGTGTGGGAACAAAATGCAAAACCATTTTCTTCCACAGCTTGTTGTTTATTTAACCAAAAATTGTCAGTATACAAACGGAAACAGAAAATTTTCAAAGTGCTGCTGGGTAACCATTAAGTTAAATGAAATATTCTCATTTCTCTGGAATGACTGAAATGGCTGGATTGTGACTGAAATGTGGATGACTGGGTACTTCATACCGTGGTTCAATCACCTTTAGCATATGCTTAAAACCAGCATTCTCAACAACTGAATGTCTAAGATCCGATGCTATAAAAGCGCTGATGGATGCTGTTATGGCTTTAGCCCGATCTGAATTGCGATTGAAAGGACGCTTAAACGCAGATGTCAGTGGCGTTTGCGCAGTGGGGGTTTTCTTTCTTGTCGCGGTAATCTTAACACTTGGGTGGTGCCGTCTCTGGTGAGTTAACATATTTGAAGTGTTGCCCGAAACATAGCCGACCTCAGCAAAACAATGAGGATATACCGCTTTCGTTTTAGCCACTTGTCTTTTTCCGTTGCAGTTTTTTACAGGAAAACCGAAGTGTTCCCAAACGGGAGATTTTAACGCAAGGGGAGGATTCTCTAGCTCTGGTTGGTCGGTAGCAGCAGCCATAATGTCCAAATTAAACTACTAAACTATACTATATAGTCTACACCTTTCACTGATACAACAGAAGCGTGTACCTCGCAAAAGTGTTTTGATTTTTGAAGCGTGGTTAGGAAAGGCTCGACTGATTGGTTTGTCATGCGAGGTCACCCTCACATGGTCACAAGAGCACGAATCACGAAATAGTTTCTTTATAAAGAGCCTCCCTTTACTACTCCAATCACGTATGGCAGGCACATACGCAGGGTAGAACAGGCGCTGCGAGTCTACTGTTCTAGGTCTGTGATGGCTGCATATAAACTGACTGTATTCGTTCGGTACAGCACTGTACCGTACCGAAGGGCTGTTAGGTACGGTTCGGTACGAATACATTATACCATTAAAGGCCTAATATATATATACTAGGGATGTATATCTTCACCACTAAGCTAGATTCGATACACATCTCGATACACTGCCACCGATGCGATATAACTGCGATACTCTGAAACCCCTTGTCAATACGATGTGATACAAATCACTCCTGTTCACGATATGATGCGATTCAAAAATGATTGGTAACGATATGACTTATTATATGAGGATTCGGTTTGATAAGTGATCATTCGATACAGTTAGTTGAGGTTTGAGGATGTATTGGCCTAACCCATCAGTTTTCTTAACTCAATAGCACAATTCTACTTTACTCTCTATTAACATAGTGAATATTATGATCTGCAACACTACTGTCTGCTAGACTTACGAGGGGGTAGCGGCCGCAGAGATGTCCACACTGTGCCGTCTTTTCAAGTATGTCGCCAGGTTTGTTGTGCTACTAACGTATTTGATAGCTCCACGGCATTGTTTGCAGATTGCGTGCGTCTTGTCAAGTTGACCACATTGCTTAAAAAACCCGAAATTTTGCCACACGTTTGATTTGTGTGTCTTTTTTGGTGCCTTAAATATCTTTGTCTTTGCTAATGCTCTCGTTTCCCTCCATCTTTGTTGTGTACGTCTGTGTGTTTGCGTCAGTACCTGAGGACACGATGGTGCATTTATGTTGCCTCAAAAAAAAGAAATCAATAAAAATAAAAAATATGTTGCCTCTGAAAATGTTAGAATAAGGAATAGATACTGGAAAACAAAACACCCGATTTAATCATGGTATTTGCCGATGCAAAAAGGCTAGAGGCGATGCATCGTGAATTCGCCCGCAAATTAAACCCGATGCACGTTGAATATACCGGTGCAGTCGAATCGCAGACATGTGTATCAATTCACCGATGTGAATCGGTGAATCTCCACATCCCTAATATATACATATACATACGACCGTCTGCCTTGATACCAGTAACCAAAGTGCCACGCTGTGTGACGGTTCAACTGATGACGCTGAACGTTCACAGCACGCCTTTCTCTCTTGGCCACGCCTCTTTCCCCACCCCCACAGAGGGTAAAACCGGAGCAAAGAAAAAAGAGAAGCGCAAAAAAAATTATGAATGTAAAATGCGAGATGCAAAGAAAAGCAGTGATGCGCAAACAAAAGAAAGAAATGCAAAAGGGAGAAAGTATTGGAAAAAAAAGCTACAACATAAAATGTGAAACGCAAAGAAAAGAAAGAAACGCAAAAGAGGGAAAGTATTGCAGAAACAAAATAGGAACGTATAATGCAAAATGTTAATCTTATATTTGCGATATTTTTTTTTCTCGTCACCATTAAAGACCCTAATTTGACTCCATACATTTCAGTTACAATAAAAAGTGTAGTTTGAATGTGAAATGTTGTAATGATACAAAGAACACTCAAACTTTATTAAAATGTATTAAGATATTAGTGTTTATACTGTGAACAACAGTTACATTCTTTTTATAATATCAATTAATGCACACTCTTCCACATAGCTCCTTTACCAGAAAAGCCATTGAAAGTGGTTTTGAACAGCCTTTTAAAGTGCAAATTAAGTTTACATGTAACAAAAACATTTATGAACATAGTTCTGAATATTGTAAACATTAAGGTCCAAAAACTAAGATCTATTCATGACTGCTTTCTGACATCTTGGAGATTGTCAAACTTTTCTGCAAGTAAAGGAGCTGATCAACATGTTGAGGAGTGAGACAGCTCCTTTTTGCAGTAACAATATTGCCAGCTGTTGAGAAAACTTCACAGCTTTATACTTGACGCGTTGCGACCGGCATGAGGGTCCACGAGCCAAAAACGATGTAATCGCGGTGGTTCCGCCCGTGCGCTGTCGCTTCACGAGCTCGTGCACCTCTTGATTTTTGTAACTTAGCGTGCGCCGCGCTTCAGCGCAATGAACAAAGTCATGTTTGCAGGGTTCATACACCTTTATAAGGTGGAATTCAAGCACTTTGGTTATTTTTTTGGCACGGGGAGAACTTGTAGATAGTTTAATCGCAAATGCCTTCTCTAGTGGAGTTTGTTTGGGTTCTGGCATTTTTTGAATATCAGGATGGTGTCACGTTAAATGATTTCTCAGATTTGTGGTATTCCCACAATATTTCACCTCCATGTTGCACAGTTTACACACGGCTGTGCTTTTATCCAACTCTTCCCTACCATCATGGTTTCTGAATCCAAAATGTAACCATACATCTGCAGAGTTGCCAACTTTTCAAGATCGATTGGAGTGAGATTTGAACCTGGAGGGGGTGGCGGTGTAAAATGGACACAAATTAAGTATTATATTGCGATCGATTGCTCGCCAGTGGTTGGCGCCAGAGTGAACTAGTAACTCATTGAATCATAGATGTGGATCAGAGGTACATTTTTTTACTCTTGCTGCAGCCATGCTTAACTGATCACCCCAGCCAAGTGGCGGTGCTTGAGAAAAAAAAAGGATGATCTCGCAAGATAAAACGCGAGACGTTAAAAACGGTACGCATATGCAGGGAAAATTTGCTAATTCTAAAGATCGATCTCAGGTTTCATAAATCGATATGGAATCATTCAAATGAAGATCGATTTGAATCGAAAGATCGATTTTTTAAACACACCCCTACGGAGAACACTGCACAGAATGTGACGCGCCAAGTACAAACGCCTCTGCCGTTCACGGAGGTTCGCGCGAGGTGTGTGGAGTCGCGCGCTACAGAAACACGCGAAAGTATTATCTAGCCTTTAAACAGCAGAGTGACTACATGCCGGGGCTGCAACGCAATGGCTCCTCCACGTGCTGAGTTAAACCACCGGCGCCCCACTAACCCATCGCCCCACCATTGACCCAATAATGTATGCCAGTCCGCCCCTGGGTACCCCCAATGCCCCTACAAAAAAAAAAAAAAAAAAAAAACAGTAATAATAATACACATGAGAAATATTAATTTAAGTTTGGATGATGAAGGAATCAATGAACATAAGCTTAAACTTCTAAATCTTGTTTATTTGCCCACCAGTCTACTACACAGACCAATAGATGAGTACAGAAAACACAGAGCAATTTACGTTTCATTTTCATTTACAGCATTTAGCAGATGCTCTTATCCAGAGTAACTTATAAAGTGCTTTGCATCTGACCACAGAATTCATCCTATGTAATAGTACGGATAGGCCAGAATTCAAGGTACCCTTGAGTCAGACTACAACTAAACTACAGGAGTCAATGTCATTGCCTAGTAGTGTTGCACGGTATACCGATATTAGAGTAGTATCGCGATACTTCGTCATTAAAAACGGTACTATACCCAGTTTGCTTAGTATCGGTGCTATAGGACTAAGTGCGTTTTTTTTTTTTTTTAAGAGCAGTATTTCCAAAGAGTGCCACACGGGGGCAGTGTGCGCGTACAGCAGTGCAGCGCTTGCCTCCTCTCTGCAGAATAAGAAGAAACGGTGTACGATGGCTGATAATACAAGCAATATTGCGGACCGTCCTCAGCTTGTTGAAAAACTACACGCACGAAGCGAAATATGGAATTATTTGCATACATTTCAGACAGTCATGGCAACCCCGTGGACACATCAAAACCGGTCTGCAAACGGTGCTTTAAAGCTGTACCGACCAAAGGAGCCAATCGATTCTTTTTACATAAAATGCGCTTTCGTTTGACCCACCCAAGGTTCCGTAATGCACAGAACAGTTGGTAATGCTGAAATGGCAGCTAAAACAAACGCAGTGTGTTCGCAGCTCGTCTTAATTAAACAAGGAAAGCAACAGAAGTGCGGTGTGGAAATACTTTGGATTCGAAGCAGATACAGATGGAAAACCGAAGGACATGAACAAGCCAGTTTGCAGGCGGTGCTTTCGGAACATTTCAACGAAGGGCGCTAAAGCCTGGTTTATACTTGACGCGCCGCGAGCAGCGCGAGGGTCCGCGCGGTGAAAATGATGTAATCGCGGTAGCCTCACGCGCTGTCAATTTGCGAGGTCGTGCACCTCTATAATTTTGTAACTTAGTGCGCGCCGCAGCGCAATGAACAGTCATGTTTGTAGGGTTCATACACCAACAAGGTGGAATTAAAGCACTTGTACGTCACTTTCAAGGTCCATTTCAATGTTTCCCAGCACGTTAAACTTTAGTTAAATATTTATACATATACTCGAAATTATTCGCTTTTTTATCACATTATTTAATGGTTGTTTATTTTCAAAACGCCCAATCTTAACGTCTTCACGGTCTCTCATGTTTCGTCCTAGAATTACAAGAGGCTCGTATTTGTTAACGTAATACAAGAGAATGGTTCAGTCAGACAGCTATTTGTTTCAAGCATTTTCAAGCACGCGGACAAGGTGTGCGGACTCGCGCGCTACGGTCACTCGCGAAAGTTTAAACCTAGCTTAACACAACGAATCTGGCCAAACACCTGAAGGCACGCATATTTGTATAAAACATTCCAAGAGGTTGGTGATTATTCCCATTTCTAGTATTATAGCATACAAAATTATGTGTCCGATTATGGTATCCTAGCAAATGTCATATTCTTGGTTTAAGAGCCGTAAGTGCGACAGCATACAGGGAGAAAAAAAGAGTGATCGTACTACAATGGATCAATCATCTATGAATACTGAACTCTAATACTGAAGTTTTAGTTACTTAAAGAGTTAAAGTTGTTTAAAGTATACTTAAAATACACTTTTTGCACTAGCCTTTTTTAACTTCTAAATGTGAATTCCAGAGTGCACTACTATTATTTATGTTAATTTATATTAATGTGCAATTATTTATTTTTCTGTTTTAATGTGGTAGGGACTACACCTTTTATTTATTTGACATTTGTGAAACAAAATACAATATCCATTTGTTTGTTTATAAAAAATAAATAAAAAGCCTTTAAAACGGAAATGAGCACAGTATCTGACTTTGGTATCGAAAATCGTATCGAATTTCAATACTTTTTAAAGTATCGTATCGAAGTTGTAATTCTTAGTATCGTGACAACACTATTGCCTAGTGTTTTGCAAGTTAAACGTTTACCAAGAAGTACAAATAACCATAGACAGACATACAATTTAAGAACAACGGCAAGTGCTATCTGCTGAGTTAGTGCTCTATTAAGAACTCAACAAACAGGTCAGTCTTCAGTGTAATAAAATAGATAAAATATTGTCTACCATCTAAAATGGTATTAAAGACATCCTTTGATTGACTTCAGTTATTTTTATTCTTCCAATATCCCGAGCAAAACTCCCAAAATTAAACAACATAGAGCATGTCAATCTGATCAACATTTAGTTAACAGTCAGTAACACAAACCCATTGGCCTTATAACATCCACTGCTTCCTTAGCCAGTTACTGAGACAAACTAGCCTTTTGACATTTTCAGATGTCAATGCTGCCCTGTTCTTCTGAACTATATTACCAGCAAGTGAGAAAGGTCTCTCACAAGGAACAGACATGGCTGGATTGGACAAATATTTTTGAGCCAGGGCAGAGAGTTGTGGATGGGCACCTGCATGACATGACCACCACAGCAGTGGGCGTGCTGTCTCACTGATAGTGGGCTCTGCTCTGTAGAGGCTCAGAGTCCTGTTAGGCCCCTGTTCTTCATCTGAAGAAGAGTCAGAGGCAAACAGCAGGAAGCTCTTCTTTACTGGCTCATCTGTGGTCTGTAGAGTAATGCTATTGGGCTCTTGCAGCAATGCCTCAAGGCTATTCCACACCTCTTCTCGCTTTCCTTTAGGTATACACTTTAAGTTCTTGTCTAATGTGGACATTTTATTTCTGAATGTGAACCTCAACATGTATACGATTGTTGACTGGCGACACTGTTTGCTCGTAATAGGAATACCATCACATTTAGCACATTTAACATTACTGACCTGCATGCTAGCCCCAACATGTTTTGTGTTGAGGTGGTAACCAAGGGTCGAAGTGCTTCTGTAATAATCAAACTCTTACATAAAGTGCAAATAACATTTTTGTTTGTACTTCCATCTAGAAGTTTCTTGTATTTAAATTTCCCATCCACTAGCGTAGCCTCTTCCGTTTCTCCATCATGCTCATCACATGGGGGATTAGAAAGTTTCCACTTCAGAAGTATAGCATGCCTTGCTAGCAAGGTCCCAAAGGTGATTACGTGCTGTTTTGTCCCTGGGATACAAAGGTCAGAAGGAATCACAAACAGGACTTTAATTGTATTGTAATCTAGTGGGACTTCCAAGGCACAACTTAGTGTTTCAAAAATCTCTGACCAAAAGGTCTGTAACTTGTTGCAGGTCCAGAACATACAGTATGTAAATGATCCACTTGTGAGTGACCAAATCTAAATTAATTGGAGCCCAATTAAAACAGAGTTACCATAGTCGAGTCTAGAAGTAATAAAAGCATGTATAAGTGTCTCAGCCACTGAGTCAATAAGAAATGGCACATCATTACCTATGTCCAAGGACACACTGACTCAAAGGTGTTGATAAACCCTGGAAGATGTAAAGTGTTTTTTATAAACCGCAACTACGTGAGATTTCAGAAAGGCACGTAGTGCTGCTCTCTCACACCCCCCTTCCTCTTAAGGGAAGACAAATCTGTGATCAGAAAGCGACATCTACTGGTTAGGAAATGAGTGTAGTTCACGGAGAGCGTATGTGTCAATACAGTGCCTCCACACACACAGGTGGAGATGTTAGCTCGCGAACGTATTTGAGGCTAATAGGACTCAAAATGATTTGAAATAATTCGCTTTTTATCACATTATTTAATGGTTGTTTATTATAGTGACCGTAGCGCAACTCCACACACCTCGCGCGAACCTCCGCGAACGGTGGAAGCATTTATACTTGCTTTTCTTTGCAGTGGTCTCTGAAACGATATGTGGTAGTATAAATAAACACCCCTCAAAAACAGAGGAATTAATATTTACCTGACGAATTTTAATGTTGCTTTGTGTTTCAGGTAGTGGTGGGCCGTTAACGGCGTTCGTTAATCTGATACTCCTATCGGGCGATATAAAAATTATCGCCGTTAATCTATTCTTAAAGTTGGGTTGGGAACTGGGTCAAAATGGGTAAGCAAACTATGATGACTTTCAACTTGATAGTTTAGCTCGGGTGTATTCCTAACCAAATTGCACAGTAGGGGCGAGAACAAGTTTTCAAACCTGTGAATTACAAATCGTACGTGTGTTTACATGGATGCAGACACGAAGTCGCCAGGTTTGCTTCATGGAAAATTCATTTTTAGGAACGTAAAGTGTTACCGGAGTGGAGCTCGGAGCGGTCGTTTTCTGCATGGTCCTAGCGCTAGATTCGTCACTATTTAAATATTTCTTTTTAACCGTTAAAACTGCAGAGGACCAAAACCAGCTTTTGAAAAAGTCCCCCCCAAATTACGTCCGTGAGGTTAAATGTACTAAATGTTGGCTTACATTTCAAATATCATGTGTAGCTGAATAAACATGTTATCAACCCCTTTTAATGTACAGTATGTAGGCTTACAAATTCATGTTTAACTGAATAAACCGTTGAACACGAGTAGCCTACATTTTATTGAGCATGTTTTTTTTCCTCTTGTAATTCCAGGACGAAACATGAGAGAACGTGAAAACTTTAAGATTGGGCGTTTGAAAATAAACAACCATTAAATAATGTGATTAAAAAGCGAATTATTTCAAATCATTTCGAGTATATGTATAAATATTTATTTTTTATTATAAAGGTGTATGAACCCTGCAAACATGACGTTGTTCATTGCGCTGAGACGCGGCGCGCGCGCAAAGTTACAAAATTCGAGAGGTGCACGACCTCGCGAATCGACAGTGCGCGAGACCCTCTTGCCTAGACTCAGAGACTCAAAGAGGAACTCGCTGGATAATGCCAAAACACTGCAACCAACAGAGTTTGCTGGACTCAAGCCAAACACCACAGAGTCCACTAGAGCTATGTCAAAAGACTGCAACTAAAGCTCTAGCTGAGTCCAACAGAAGATACTATATTATATATTATATTTTATTTTCTCGAGAAAAGTATTTTAACCTAGTTTATGTGTTGTCGCCAACCTTACTTTCATTTCGTCTAGTCTTTCAAGTCAATCTCATTTTCTTTCTTAGATAAGTTAGAGTTAATTCTGTTTGGCCGACAGACATTGACTTTAGTTTAACCCCAAGTACACATAAGTCTCCACCATTGAGCAGTCTCAGAAGAGGCTGGCTTTGCCAACTTAACCACTGCAGGTGGAAATTAACCGTGAACGCGCACCTGTTGGTCTGCTTCACAACATGCATTCATCACAGTAAGATGCTCAGAGTTCATATGCTGCCTTGGGGTTGCCAGCTCAACCTGTGTCTCCCAACTTCTATCTCTCCCAGAGTCCGATTAAGTAATTGCCGTTACCATTAGCCTGCCCGATTCTCTCTTTCTCCTATTCTAATTTCTTTCTAAGACCTAGTGTCCGTCCCTGGGTCCTACACTAGTTAAAGGCGTTTTAGGTCATCCATACAATCAATTTAATTCCCATGATCATCGATAGTTGCTCATCATTCGCTGTTGTTGTTTAATTTTCTATTCTTTGTTGTTTACTATTATATCTCTGGTATAGATTAGTAGATTTACATATAGGTTTAGTTTCATTATTGAGCCAAATCATTCCATATGCTATTCCTTATAATGCATCAATTGTAATACCAATCATTCAATAAATGTGGACATTTATTCATTAATCTGGTCACGGTGGTAAATACATATTTTGGTCAATGGTATTAGGTCACTGTGGGGAATCAGAACTTAACCTTTTGGTAATGAGACTGATTAAACCATATTCCACCTATTTTTGTTATCACAATATTGGTTCCTGAGTAATCAGGATGGTGCCCCATTCATAATCCATAAATAACCAGTGTATTCGCTACAATGGGTCATCTGCACATTTGTTGCTGTTTGCAGATGTTAATGATATGTCTAGCAGTTTAAACAAGTTGTTCTACTATTTTAGATGATGTAATCCTTCTCCTTAGTTGAATGGTGATGTCAGGCAGTTAAAATGAGAAAGCCAACAGGCAGAGTGTAGATGGAAATTATCTCAGCTTCAGGTTCATTATTTGTATAAGCAAGATTTGATGCTTCAATTTAATTCTAAGGTTAGGGATGCAAGAGCAAATAAGCATAATTCAAGGGTTTTATTTTTTATCTTTGATTCTCTTATCAATGGTGTAAGGATGAGTGTGCATGCATCCACTATTGTGTGCGAACAGCTTTTTAAGTATATTGTGGAAAAGATTACCAATATCAGAGCTAATATTCCATCACCTTTTTTTTCTGTTCGGAGGTACTTACTTTCAGCTCTCATACTGATATCTTAAATTGGTTTACCCCAATTACTCTATATAATGACATTCCACTACGTTTTCCTTTTGTGAATTGTTCTGTTACCTCAGGATGTTTTCCTGATTTTTTTTATTGTGGCCAGTTTTCAGCCTTTTCAAACAATATTTTTGAAAAGTTTCACTTTGGTTTCCACAAAAACATAGCACAGAGACAGCTCAAGGAGAATTGTGAATAATCTGTTAATGCACTCTGACTCTGGGGATGTGTCCATTTTGTTTCTGCTTGATCTTAATGCTGCATTCGATACAATAGATCGTGCTATCTTGTGATCTGAATAGGCTAAGAGATATCAGGCATATCACATAGGCATATCAGGAACCACTTTAGATTGGTTTTTATTTTATTTATCTAATAAAAAATTTTCAGTATCTGTTGGAAGCACAGAATCTTCTCTTACTTGTGGTGTACCCCAGGGTTCCATTCTTGGCCCTATTTCATTCATACTTTATAAGCTTCCTCGTGGAGTTTTAATATTTCTTTTCATTTCTATGTAAATGATATGCAGCTATACCTTTCCCTTAAACAGAATGCATATTAAGAAACTGTTAGTTTTTTCTAACTAAGAAATATAGCTTTTTATACATATTTTTGGGACTCTGAAAAAGTTATTCATGAAATTGTATCATTACGTTTAGACTATTACAATGCTTTATATTAGTGCTGTCAATTCCAGGTGCCGCGATTAAAAGTCCTCACCAGAATTTTGCTCAAGCTTCCTGGATTGTGTTGATTCCACTAATTTTACCCTGGATTGCTAATTAGAAAATCTAGCAAGCTTGAGCAAAATCCTGGTGAGGACTTTTAATCGCGGCACCTGGAATTGACAGCACTACTTTATATATGTGCCTTTGTCAAGATTGTATTGCAAAAGTCCAAATGGTCCAAAATGCGGTGGCTCAACGTTTAACAAAAAGTGCTCAGCCCAGTGCTTACTAGTGAAATACTCAATTGGTACTAATCGTGTTCAAAAAACCAGTCTGAGATGATTCGTGGTTTATGAAATGGCGCGTTATCCTGCTGAAAGTAGCCATCAGAAGATGGGGACATGGTAAAGGGATGGACATGGTACAGAGCAACAATAATCAGGTAGGCAGGTTTGACGTGTTGTGCATTCAGAGATGCTCTTCCGTATGCCTCAGTTGTAATGACAGGTAATTTGACTTACTGTTGCCATTCTATCAGCTCGAACCAGTCTGGCAATTCTCCTCTGACCTCTGGCATCAACAAGTCATTTGCGCCCACAGAACTGCCGTTCACTGGATATTTTCTCTTTTTCGGACCTATGTATAAGCCTTAAAGATGGTTGTGAGTGAAAATCCCAGTAAATCAGCAATTCGGTGAACAAAAGTTGTTGACGGGGGGGAGTGTGCGAGTGTCAATTGCTAAGCTAGCAACAACCGCGGACGATATACAGTAGCAAAAACATAAACGATGCAGCGCCTTGGTGCATGGCGCTATAGTGAGCTATTTTTAAAACAAGCCCGCGGGCGACTCATGATGTCCTCGCGGCCGACATGGTGAAGGTTTAATTCACTTGATTGTTCTTTGAATTTAGGCATCTGCAATTCATGTCATGAACACCACACACCAAACATGTAAGTTGTGTGTTTTTTTTCTCTCTATTGCTGACAGAAGATTAGTATAACCATACACTAAAAGATTTTGATGCAGCTTTGACAACAGAGTTCTGCAAGAGTCCCGTCTTTAAAGAATAAACTTTCCTTAATTTTTCATGGATGTTCCTGAGTACTTTTTTTTGTCATAGTATTTCTGTTTTTAAAAGTATTTTGTATTTGTGATGTTCCCTAAACCTATTATCAGCAGTGCTATGTTCAGACTTTTCACATCTCTTATCCTCATTAACCTTTCACTACCTTTGAATTGTAATGGATAATGAAATACCAATTGTTCACCTGCTAATTTAATGTGGAATTTGACTAAATTCTTATATTTCAATTTGCTGCCATGTTTAATTTGATATTGTATCAAAATATTTACATTCAATTTGTAAAATATTTGAACAGTTTTTCATCTAAACATGATTTTTGTCAAAGATTTCAGAACAGAAGATGAGCAAAGGCTAACATTTCATTTTTAAGAGAGAAGATATTAGTCCATATTTAGCCCTCCAATCTACAAGCTTTCCAAAGCCCTCCAGTATGATCAACTGTTTGATATTTACAACTCATATGAGTCCTGCAGTATAAGAAGTTTAGCTATGAAACTGAGTGAGTGACACAGGAAGTGATTTTAAGGATAGCCTATGCAATGATAAAATCCAATGTATGCAATACTCCTTTGCTCAACTGCCTTGTGTATGCTCCTTTACAAAAGATAAGATGTTCAGAGAAAAAGATATTGTCAAGTGTGAGATGCTCTCCCTTATTAAGACCAGATAGGATTTTAAGGGCGTACTCACACTAGGCTCTGTGATCCGGGCCCGGGCACGGTTCCCTGCCGAAGCACGGTTTGTTTGGCTAGTGTGAGCGCTCCAACCGTGCCCGGGCCCGGATCAGTTAACCGTGCTCGGGCCCGCTTGAAGAGGTGGGCCAGGGCACGATTCATGTGGACTCGGGCACGGTTCGCTTCTAGTGTGAGCGCTATCCGTGCCCGGGCCCGCTTGGTGCCTCGTCTGATTGGTTCATTTCGCTGGAACTCAAACATAACGTCAGTGATGCGACGCTCACGTTAAACAGTCATAGCGGCAAAGCGATTAGCAGACAATCGTTGTGTTAAATTATCGATAAATCTGTGCTTGCACCGTGTTTCTGCACTCCCAAAACGACTCAAAAATACAATAAAAAGAGAATCGTGAACTCCATAGTGTTGTGCGAGCGCGCTTTTTTTCCCAAATAAAGTCACGTTGTGATGACGTAAGCGTGCTCGGGCCGGTTTGATAAAGCGAGTGTGAGTGCAGGCCAGAGGGGGAGTGGGGAGGGGGGATAACCGGGCCCCAGCACGGAACAAGCAAACCGTGCCTAGTGTGAGTACGCCCTAAGTCATGTAGTAGTCATGCCTTATATTCTGTTGAACATGCAATTCTGCAATTCTTTCCCTGGAGGTCTAGTCCACTTACCACAACAGAACATGATGTAGGCCTAGTTGATCAAATTATTTTGTGTCTGGTAGCAGTGACATTACCAGTGCAAGTGGAGGTGGGTATTGCTGTAGTCACTGGGGAAGCCAAAGTGGATTTTACAGGTTGCATGGGAATAGTGCAGTGTAAATATATGGAAACAAATGCTGTTGGTGTATGGCATAAAAGACCATATGGAACTGAGCATACATTAATGGGCTCATTGAGGCTAGTTAGCACAGAGCTGGCAAACCCTGATAAATGCTTGAAATGTTGTGGCTGTTAGTATGAGGGGGGGTCCCATGTGAAACACTAATGGTTTGTTTGTTAGTATGAGGGGGGTCCCATGTGAAACACTAATGGTTTGGCACAGGATGTTTGACATCTCATCTTGTGTATAATTACAAATACCATTCTCATACACACACTGATGAGACATTCTCATACACACACTGATGAGACATTCTCATACACACACTGATGAGATATTTGTTTTATGGAGTAATCAGTTATTTAATGTACTGAGAGAAAATATTCTAAAAATTGTTTCTCATCAAAATATGCAGTTACACTACCCAAAGTAAACCTAGACCTTAATGGGTTTAAAACATCAGTCAATTATCTGTAATATGGCTGCAGCTGTAAATAATATAAGCATACACTTCCTATAGAAACAAGATATAGTGCCAGTGTTTGTACCCATATAACTTATAAGCAGATAAAACGGTAATCAGACACAGATCAGAATTGTTGAAAAGCAGTGTCCTGTTCAGAAGGCCTAAATATAATGTAGCAAGTGTGAACCAATGTTTTCTGAAATCAGCATCAGAGTCAACACTTCTAACACCCTAAATATTTACTGTGTATTCTCTGCAATATCATACCATCATAATAGTAGCTGCTCCTTTCTAGTATACAATACCTATAATAATTCAAACGAATTGGTCTCGTATTACATACAAAACACTTGATGTCAAAAGACCTGATGTGATGTAAAGGCCTTGAAAGGTCAAACACTGAAAATGCATGTACTGTATATTTACTGCTAGTTAATCCTGCTCTACAAAAAAATCTTACCTCTAAATTCTTTAAATATCCAGATGACGAGGTAGCTCTGACTTTTTCAACGAGTCCAGCTACTAGATAGTTGATCTGAAATTGCTTATTTGGGAACTCCTGGCGACACTGAGGGCAAGACACAGGTCCCCTCATGCTCCTCCAGTATGTACTAATACATCGCTTACAGAAGTGGTGCATGCAGCCAAGCATCACTGGATCTTTGAAAAGGTCATAGCAAATGGCACAGGTCAGGTCGTCCTTCAGACTCGTCTTGTTCGCGTTGTTTGCCGCCATGGTGAAATGGTGGATTAGTGGACTTTCACTTCCAGTTTGGTCAGGCTCTAGTCATACGACGTAAAAGAAACACTACGTCAGCACAAGCAAAACAAGCAACTTTGACCATTTCCTTGGCTATATAGCTAACGTTCCAGTTTAGCTAGCTACATCTTTTGCTATATTAAACTTTCAAAGCAACTCAACTTCCACGATTTATAGGATATTTGTCGAGAAACACCAACAGACAATACAACGTACTTTTGAAAACCAACCAGGGTGGCTAATTGCTTACAGTTGCAGGGTTAAACATTGCTAGGTCGAGAAACTATGCTACTAACTTGACAATGTAAACATTAAGTCTTTAAATGTTATGGGAAACGTCACCTTTAGTCTTTATTCCAAAACTGCACTTGGAACAAGTGACGACGCTGATGTTACTTATTCGCTGCTTCCGATTCGTGTGTTTACTTATTCGTAGCTTATTATTCAGCGATTGAAAAATGAAGCGTTCACGAGTCGCCGCGTGTTTACTGCGCACGCTGTTTTACAGAGATGGATGAACCACATGAGCTTGAAATCATACATTTAAATTCCCAATTGTGAAAGAAGAAAACAAATGTAATAATGAACGCATTTATTTTGTAAAAGATTTTAGTTCGTTCCAGTTGTATGTCCTTTGTACGTGATCATTGATTTAATTACCTTTTTACTGTAAGGATAACCTATTTGTGACTCTTTTTAGATGTGAACACTAAAAACAGAACATGACACGTACAAGAAATAACATCCAGGTGTTAGGGTTTAATAACCACAGGCTTAAATCAGGTTTCTTTTACAGATAGGAAGCCGTTATGATGCATTTGTTATTTGTGTCGCCCTAAACCTGAGACATATAGCAAGCCTTTGAAATTGCCCCTCTGAATCATTTCACCTACGCTACCAACACTACTCAATATGCCATATTTGTTAGTTAGTTTTGAGGTGTAAAATAATGTTCGGCCAGGCCAAAAACCATTTCCTCCCATAGAGAGGGACCTGTTCTTTATTATGCATTTGTTATTTCTCACCATCAATAAGGCCTCCAGTAAGCCTCGGAAAGTGTCCCTTTGAACCCATTCACCTATATTCTCACTGCTAAATATGGCATTGTTGCGTGCTTGTGATGTGCTTCTGCTGTCAGTTTTATTCGGGTGTTCACTCTGAGTGAAAACTGAAGGTTAGGTGCACTCCTACATTGTACTGCACAAGGTTTGAGCACTGTGTGTATACCAATTAGGTGAGTATCTTTGTTAGATTAGTTAGATAGTTAGTATTCATTTCTTTGTATATGTATATACAGGAGTAGGCTAAATATACAGAGTGGGATATTTTATTCCTTTTTTTTGCTTGGGTACCGCTTTAGTTCTCCCTCCGGAGTGACACCAAAACTTCTTGTGTGCAAATAGGGTTGTACATAGCACTAGGGGTTGCTGTCTTTGGTACTGCGGCGGTTATTACACTGTTTAATAAACTTGTTTAGTGCACACTGTGTGCTGGTTCTCCCTGTGTTGCCTTGTTGTTCTCATAGCTCTGTTCGCGTACTGGAATATTTTGCAGAAGTAGTATGTCAACTGGAGATGTTTCGTGTACTGGAAAAATAATTTTTATTTGCATACTGCATACTGATTTGTAGCCCAATCAGTACGCCAGTAGGCTATTTTGAACACACGCGTGTTGTATTTTAGGGCCGTGGTGGCTCTGGCCATGCGCTTTGGCCCCTTGTACTGTCGCGGCGCGAGGTCATGCACATATCGATTTTTGTAACTTTCCTAGTACTGGGCTTTAGCGGAATAAACAAAGTCATATTTGCAAGGTTCATACACCTTCCAAGGTCAAGATCGAGCACTTTTCAGGCACTTTCAATGTCAATGTTCAATCTTTTCGAGCTCCTTACAGCTTTATTAAGTTTTTTAATAAGAATTTTATTTTACTGTGTTGACATTGCCTATACAATTGTACATTAACGTATATTAGACTCTTAAAATACACAAGAGTCATATATCCATCCATCTGAAAAATTGTGAGTCTTGTAACCTATCTCACCCCTTGCGCTCCCAAAATGCTGGATTTCTCTTAGTCCCAAAAATTTGTAAGACTACAGCTGGAGTCAGAGCTTTCTCCTTTAAAGCCCCTAAATTATGGAATAGCCTTCCAGCTCCAATCAGAGATTCTGACACAGTTCCAATCTCTAAATCTAGACTTAAGACTCACCTATTTCATCAAGCCTTCAGTTAATATTCCCCTTGTATGGTGTGGGGCTCGGGGGGCCCCAGACGTTGAGATTTCTGGTAATCTGAGATGTTGATGCTGTCATCCTGCTGTGTCATGGCATCACTCTAGTTGTGACAATGACTTGACTGGAAAGCAATGTCTCAGTGAGCCCTCCCTTTAGTCATGCTGCTATAGATTAGCCTGCCAGAGCCACATGCTAATCACTGGCATGGGAGCTATGTATATGTATATTTAAATTAATGGTGGTTTAAATTGATGCTAGGACGTGCTGATGCTAGCTCCTACCCGAGGTTCACCATCTGCACCGTAGGGACTGTGACTACTTGGCCAGGTAACAAGAACCACAACTATAACTGTAGAACCACCTTTTGGGCCGCCCAATGGAGGATGGGTTTCCTTTTGAGTCTTGGTCCTCCCGAGGTTTCTTCCTAATCCCCACCATCATAGGGAGTTTTTCCTTGCCACCGCCACCTTTGGCTTGCTCATTAGGGATCTGGACCCATACGATTGTAAAGCTGCTTTGTGACAACACGTGTTGTAAAAAGTGCTTTATAAATAAATTTGACTTTGACTATTCATTTTGTCATATTGTAACAAAAGGTTCGGACACCAGTAAGTTGACAACACCACAGAAGAGCAATAAGACAATTCAGATGTACTTGAGGGTTTATTAAAGCAAATAACATCAGACACATGGGAGGATTGGAAGGGTAGCTGCTCACCTACAGGGGCAACACTACAAACAGGGAGCACAGCAATCATACAACCCAGCTACAAAGCCCACTACAAAACCACCCAACCATTTGGTGTGAAAAGGGTTAAAAAACATTATAGCTCATCAGAAGTAAACCTCCACAAAACCTGGAATAAGCCTGTAGTGAAGAGCTAGACTCTTCACCCCAGCCAGTGGCCCCAATGCACAAGCTTAAACCCCACTAATTAAATAGTATTACCTTTATTAGCTTTAAAAGCAATATCTAAAAATGTACATCAAACACACATTGCCGAATCCAAACTACTGCCTGCGCTAAGCCACTGGCTAGAATAATTGGTGGCACACAGTGTCCCAGTACCAGTTGGCCACCCAGTCTGAGACAAACAAAAACCAAGTGAAGTAAACACACACACACACACACACACAACCATGCACCAAATCACACGTTGAAACGGCACCCACTCATACACTCTCCCAAATTTCTGCGAAACCCAACCACAGAGAGCAGGCAATTCACTGATAAGTTAACCAGACCAGTAGTGATGTTACCCTTGAACCTGAAGCTTCGAAGCTTGTGTCACAAAAGCAACACCCACTGCTTCGAACCACTGTATCGATGCTTGATTCATTCCACAATGATCACGTGACCGCTGACGTCTGAAGCTTCGTTTCGGCACACAACCACGTGACTGCTTCAGGGACTGATTCAAAAGAGCAAATCTTTGCGGGCACTTCGAAGGTCGTTCGAGGATTGGGAGAGAGCATAGCAACAGGGAGAAAGAGAGACAGCAAGAGAGAGAGACAGAGACAGCAAGAGAGAGAGAGAGAGAGAGAGAGAAATTAGCGAGTAGAATGGAACCATTGCCAAAAAGAGGCCGTTCTGAAGTCTGGAAACACTTCGAACTTTTGCTATCAAATAAGGTTGTTAAAAAAATTATAAGAATAAAGACAATTACCTTATTAATAGCAATTAATGACACTTTGTAAGTCTGTTAGATAATAGGCTGTGCACCAATTATGAATTATATTTTAAATGTATAAAATCCGTCATTACTCTGTGTGTAGTGTTTCATGTCATCAAATCACTAAAACATTTTTGTTTTGGATACTATCAAATGTTCTCTTTCATAATTTTAGAAAGTAATGGCAGTCATGGCCTGGTGGTTAAGGAACTGGTCTTGTGACCGGAGGGTCATGGGTTCGATCCCCCAGACCTGAGCAAGGCCCTTAACCCTCAATTGCTCACTTGTACAAAAAATGAGATAAAAATGTAAGTCGCTCTGGATAAGGGTGTCTGCCAAATGCCATAACTGTAATGTAAGATCACTGTGTGATTTTTATTATTCAGCCATCACTCCTTTTTCTCAGCATTCTGCTCAACCCAGCAGTTAGATTTGGAAAACATGCACAACAAACAATGTAGTTTTATCAGTTGCCTTTATTGAAACAACAAATGTCAAAATTTTAATGCATTTAAACAGTTTATGCTGTAAAAAAAACAGTTCCCTTGTCTTCAAACCACAAGATACATGAAGCACTTCATGGTTTTGGCCACCAGATGCCGGTACTGTGCACTGTGTCATGAAGCTTCGAGTAATGAACCTTTTTTCAACTCATTTCGGAGGAAAGCTTCAGTGCTTCACAAAGCTTCGGTTTGCCATCACTACAGACCAGTCAAACAGCCTCAACATACACACCAACGATACCTCACACAGCTAACACAGACATTCCAAAAGAAATCAACTTGTACGCCACCAACCTTACCCCCTGCACAGAGGAGACCACAAAAAAAAAAAAAAAAAAAACCCTGCTAGCACCTCCAACTTCCTGCTTTTAAAGGGGAGCCATCATTTCAGACTGGGCACTTCCTGTCACTCAGCGCCACAGCTCCCCTATTGTCCCAGCCCAGGCATTACACCCACCCTGAACACAGTCCATTCTGTTACACCCACCCTGAACACAGTCCATTCTGTTACACCCACCCTAAACACAGTCCATTCTGTTACACCCACCCTGAACACAGTCCATTCTGTTACACCCACCCTAAACACAGTCCATTCTGTTACACCCACCCTGAACACAGTCCATTCTGTTACACCCACCCTGAACACAGTCCATTCTGTTACACCCACCCTAAACACAGTCCATTCTGTTACACCCACCCTGAACACAGTCCATTCTGTTACACCCACCCTGAACACAGTCCATTCTGTTACACCCACCCTGAACACAGTCCATTCTGTTACATCCCCCTCCACTTTTCCGCAGCCTGTCCTCAGGCTGACCTCAAGCATCCCCATATCTTTCTGGTGGGATGCCTTTGGTAATACGATGTGACCGACGGGGTCCCCCAGCATCAGGGGCCTCCCCATCCTCTGTGGACAGTCTGGCAGGGGGGATGCAGGTTGTCCGGTGTGGTAGAAACCAGGTCGGTGGGAACAACCAAGGGGTTGGGGGCCCATTGACAGTCTTGCTGGGGCCCGGGACAAGAAAGTTTCATGTTAATGGATAAAAAAAGTATTTCTTGTAGGACTATTTTGATCTTATAGAATGATACCAAATGTGGCGAACGTAAATTGTTACCGGGCGGGGTGTAAAATGGACACAAATTAAGTATTATATCGCGATCGATGGATCGCCGGTGGTTGGCGCCAGAGCGAACTAGTAACTCATTGAATCATAGATATGGATCAGAGGTAAATAAACTAGATTTTTTTTTCGATCGATCACGATATAATACTTAATTTGTGTCCATTTTACCCCCCCCCCCCCCCCCCCCCCGTCCCCATCAACAATTTACAATCACAACCCCCACAAAAAAAAGAAGATCAAATCTCACTCCAAGTGATCTTGAAAAGTTGGCAACCCTATTATGTATTTGTAGCTAACTTAGTCATTTTGATAGTAGGCTAATATAGATACATCTTTCGGCTCCAAACATATTTGTTTTTTGTTTTTTTGGTCCAATATGGCTCTTTCAACATTTTGGACATTTCAACATTTTACGTTCGCCACCCAATAAATAAAAACACAACGTACGGACGAATAATGAATAACATACGTGGAACGATACACAAAGTAAACGAGGTATGTGTAAATTAAGCGCAACGACGTGCCTCTCGAACTCTTGAGGTGTTATGCGTATTTCAAGTGCCACACAGTTCTTCTTGAACGAAGAAGTAGTGGGTTGGCGCACGAGAGCGCATTAGAGGGTGGAGTTGGATGTGGGCGGGGTTGGATGTCTAGTACTGCTTTTGTGGATTATAGACTTGTATACGCTAGAATAAATAAATGCAACAACATACAGAACACACAATTACACACAAAACTGAATTAACATTAGTGACAAGTATCATAGTATAATGAAAACTCGCTAACCAAGCTAACTCGGAATTGGAAAAAAGGGGATGCATTAAGTTATGACTGTTTAATTATACTTGCATACATTTAAAAAAATAAAGAAATACATTTAATATTTAGACTTGGTGTAATTAGAAAAACAAAAACATGAAATTCTGAGTGTAAAATAACTAGATTGTTTCCTAATTTAACGAATTCCGTGTATAATTGAGATATATTAAGACATTGTACTGCTGAAATTAAGTAAACGAACTAGTTGCGCACCCTATAATTTCAACATTACCCTTACCCTGTCAACCCAAGGTTTTGGTAGCATTGCTAACCAATATAAGAGAAATCAGGCGTATGCAAAAGCCGCCACAGGGCCCTTGGGAAGTAAAATCAAGATGGCGACGCGCATGTTCACGTGTCGCTCCGGCTGACCGAGGTGAAGGAACTTGTTTCAGCGTATTTTTTTCTCCAACTTTAACTAGCTACGGAGTCTAGAGACTGTAGAGAGGTGGAAATGGCAAATAATCAAAGGTAAACGGCGTTTCCAATATTGGTAAGTGTTTAACCATTTTTATGTCGGCAGTTTAAATAAAAGTATAGAATTAAATATTCAGTTTGGCACGCTAGTCAATTAGCTAGCTAAATCTGTGACATTGATCAGCTTTGGATATGTTTGTTTCATTTACAGACGTTTTAATCACCAAATAAGTTAGTATTCCACGGTTAACGTCAATATTTAAAGTATAAACGACCACGTGAGATTTGATTGGTTTTTCTTGTGTGTATATTTTGACCTTTGCAATCTTTATGTGATTGACAGCGGTTATGTTTTGCTTATAGCTCTATGTCAAATATTATCGGGAACAATGGTGAAGTATTTCAGCTCTGTGGGGTTTCTTAAAGGAACATGGGACCAAGTCTCTACAGCATTCTGGCAAAGATATCCCAACCCTTACAGGTAAAATCGAAACTTGAACAAATTGACGGTATTTTTTTAATAAGGTTCAGTATGTTGAATCATATATTCATTCTCAGTTTTACTGAACTTGGTCCTTAATAATAACATATCTATTAATCCTCAGTAATCATGTTTTGACGGAAGACATCATATTTCGGGAAGTAACTCCCGACAGCTGCCTCATATCCAGGAGACTGTTGACCAAAACTAGCCGTGCACCTCGCTGGGCAGAAAATTTTTTGCCTACCCACAAAGCACGCAAAGCCTACATCATTGAAGACTCTATTGTGGACCCTCAGAGCAGAACCATGATCACACTCACCTGGAACATCACCCATACTTACTTTATGGTGAGGCTCTTAATCCTTTTCTCTACTTACCTAACTGACTTTACCTGTATGTAATGTAAGTCTTAAAAATGATTGAAGGGAAAACCCCCAGTAGACTTTTCCAGGAACCACCACAAGATTTTATACCATCTAGCTGTGTGTGTAAACATGCCTTCTTGTTGTATGTCTGCAGTCTGTGGAGGAGCGATGCTTATACAGTGTTAACTCTGACAACAGCAACTGTACAGAGGTCAAGAGAGAGGCCTGGATCTCGTCTAATCTTTATGGACTCTCCAAACCTGTTCAGGTCAGTGGGCCAAAGGGTACCAATTGATACTCGTACAGAATGTGGGTGAGGGAGTGGGAAGTTATTTTTTTAAGTTCTTCAAAGTAACTATCCTGCTGCTAACAGATTTTAATTATGCAGTTAACTGACATTTGTAAGATGCTCAGTCACTTCCCCTCAGCACCTGTATGGGGCATCAATAGGGCAGCACTGTCAACCTTTTTTCTTGACAATGGTGATTTTTTTCCTCTTCTTTAAATGGCCTATTTGTTCAACTTCTTTTTCTTTTTTTTTTTTTTTTTGGAAGAAATTTGGCCTTGCCCGGTTTAAGAGTAGCATCACAAAGACTATGAAAGGATTTGAATATGTTTTGGCCAGAATGCAAGGTAAGACTCTGATGTGTGAGTGTGGGTTGTGTGATATTCTTGAATGAAAATAATTGGTAAAAATATGTGTCTATGTTCCTATTATTTCTGCTACTGGGGTTTTTCTCACACTTCTGTCTTGTTTGTGGAAGCATATTATTGCCTTGACAGCCTTTGTTTAACTGAGGTTTTTTTTTTTTTTTTTTTTTTTTTTATTTAATAAAATTTTATAAAAAAAAAAAAACAGGTTTATTAAAAACTTGAGCAGACCTACTTTTATTCCCCTTTCATAAGCCAAGATTTGGTGTTTAGGTAGAAGATGGTTCCTTTTAGGGTTGCAGCGGTAACCGGGTTCACGGTATACCACGGTATTAAAATGCACGGTTATCATACCGTGTGCGTTTGCTTAATACCGGTAAAAAGCAAGCCAGCGGAGAAACTGACCCGCGCATGCGCAACTCCGCTCCGGTTCAGCTACTCAGCACAGCGGTGATAATGGCAGAAAGTGTATCAGACTTAACACATTTTTTAACAAAAAATGACGTAATCGCGGTGGCTCCGCCCGTGCGCGAAGGTCTCACGCGCTGTCGATTAGCGAGGTCGTGCACCTCTCGAATTTTGTAACTTTGCGCGCGCTGCGCCTCAGCGCAATGAACAGAGTCATATTTGCAGGGTTCATACACCTTTATAAGGTGGAATTAAAGCACTTGTACGTCATTTTAAAGGTCCGTTTCAATATTTCCCAGCACCTTAAACTTAATAAAGTTAAATATTTATACATGTACTCGAAATAATTCGCTTTTTCATCACATTATTTAATGGTTGTTTATTTTCAAAACGCCCAATCTAAACTTCACGTTCGTCGTTTCGTCCTGGAATTACAAGAGGCTCGTATTTGTTAACGTAATACAAAAGAACTGTGCGGAGGCGCGCTACGGTCACTAGTGAAAAGAATAAACCAGCTTTTTATGGTCCTTGCTTTCACTGGATGTGAAAGACGCCATTAATTTACATGCGTTCATTTTCAAATTGTAACGTGCCTGTTTTTCATATGTTAAAACCAGACTCGGGGTGAAAGCCTTAAAATAGAAATCTCTATTGTGAGGATCATATCAGAAATAAATCCTATCTTTCTGCAGTATCTGGTTATATTCTAACTTGGCAGTACAACGGACGTTTACAACAGTTGTTGATCAGACACTGACCCAGGCTGAGTTTATCAGATATTAAATAATTTAAACTTAAATAATTGTACTGAAATCCATGATTTAGGTTTCTCTAATTTTGCAGTATTTATATAAACATGTTTACAGCTTATTTTTTTTAAAGGAGACATTTTGTATACAATAGTTGCAGGTTTCTACAATAAATAGTTAATTGAACAAAAAAAAACTCGTAATTTCTGGGTCAGTGTATTTTTTAGTAATATACAAACTAACTGTGATTAGGGTTGCAACGGTATGAGATTTTCACGGTATGATAACCGTCTCAGAAAATACCGCGGTATCACGGTTATCACGGTATCACAGTTAGTTTGTATATTATTAAAATATACACCGACCCTTAAAGAAATTACAACAAGTTATTTTTGTTCAATTAACTATTTATTGTAGAAACCTGGAACTATTGTATACAAAATGTGTCCTTTAAAAAAATAAGCTGTACACATGTTTATATAAATACTGCAAAATTAGAGAAACCTAAATCATGGATTTCAGTACAATTATTTAAGTTTAAATTATTTAATATCTGATAAACTCAGCCTGGGTCAGTGTCTGATCAACAACTGTTGTAAACGTCCGTTGTACTGCCAAGTTAGAATATAACCAGATACTGAAGGAAGAGAGGATTTATTTCTGACATCATCACAATAGAGATGTCTATTTTAAGGTTTTCACACCGAGTCTGGTTTTAACATATCAAAAACAGGTACGTTAGAATTTGAACGCATGTAAATTAATAGCGTCTTTCACATCCAGTGAAAGCAAGGACCATAAAAAGCTAGGTTTATACTTTCACTAGTGACCGTAGCACGCGACTCCGCAGTTCTTTTGTCTTACGTTAACAAATACGAGCCTCTTTTAATTCCAGGACGAAACATGAGAGAACGTGAAGACGTTAAGATTGGGCGTTTTGGAAATAAACAACCATTAAATAATGTGATGAAAAAGCGAATTATTTCGAGTATATGTATAAATATTTAACTTAATTAAGTTTAAGGTGCTGGGAAATATTGAAACGGACCTTTAAAGTGACGTGACGTACAAGTGTTTTAATTCCACCTTTTAAACGTGTATGAATCCTGCAAACATGACTTTGTTCATTAGTTACAAAATTCGAGAGGTGCACGACCTCGCGAATCGACAGCGCGCGAGACCCTCGCGCACGGGCGGAGCCACCGCGATTACGTCATTTTCGCCACTGATTTTAGTTTAGCTTTTTTTTTGTTAAAAAATGTGTTAAGTCTGATGCACTTTCTGCCATTCTCACTGCTGTGTGCTGAGTAGCTGAACCGGAGCGGAGTTGCGCATGCGCGGGTCAGTTTCTCCGCTGGCTTGCTTTTTACCGGTAATAAGCAAACGCACACGGTATGATAACCGTGCATTTTAATACCGTGGTATACCGTGAAACCGGTTACCGCTGCAACCCTAACTGTGATACCGCGGTATTTTCTGAGACGGTTATCATACCGTGAAAATCTCATACCGTTGCAACCCTAGTTCCTTTATTACATACTGGAATGATAAGTCTAATAAGATAGCAAATGTTGGAGCTCAGTACACCAAAAATAAATGAACAAATCTTTACAAAATTTGTTGCTTCGGACTTTCTTAGGTTATTTCACATGTGATGCCCACCATATTGGGCATCCATGATTACTTAGCATATAGTATCATACTGTGCATGGTGACAAGGTTGCAGAGTTATTTCACATAACATTGTCTTGGCCTGTGTCAGTAGCCTATCAGAAAAATATGAAAAACAGTGAAACTCATGACGCAAACATTTTATTGTTTATCTGACTTGTTCATGCCTTTGCTGAACAGCTATATAGTGACGGGAAAATTATGTAAATTGCAATTTGTGAAACTTGCCTTTAAGTTTAAAACATTTCTAGATTACAAATGCACACATCACATTTGATTGTTGCACAGGTGAAACGCCTACAAGAACACTGGCAGAGACCGCCACTGAGAAGGCCAGAGAGAAAGCACTTGCTGCTAAAGAGAAAGCTAAAGACCTGGCGGCCCAAGCTCAGAAGAATCAATACGTGTGATGCTGAAACTACCATTTAAAGAAAACACATACCATTGCTTTCCTTAATGGATTTTAAAACTCCAATCAAGTCGGTTTTGTGATAACATAAAAGTCCATCTGGATTGCATTCCCTTTTCTGCACAACCACATTACACATTGGTGAAGTGTTCCATATTTCATCTATGTGCTCCTCAGTCATTCAGCGCTTAAGAAAATGAGATTGCTGCAACAGTCCTTTAATGCCTGTGTTCACTGGGACACTACTGTAGTCAATCCTTCTTTTGCGTGTGGAAACCAGGGCTGGGTGATAGTTTTTAGCCATGTCACGATATAAGCCTTTCATATTGGTCGATATTGAAAATTATTGATTTTTTTTTTTTTTTGACATATTTAAATTAAGGACTAGGAGAAAAATATGCTACATTTTATTTCAACATTATTTAAACAAGTTTCATGCAAAAAAGCTCACATGCTGAATAGGGGTGGGTATCACCACTGATTTCCCATTTCGATTTTATTCCGATTCACAAGGTCCCGATCCAATTCAATATTGATTCTTGTAGGGACATTTCAGTTACAATAAAAAGTGTAGTTTGAATGTGAAATGTTGTAATGATACAAGGAACACTCAAACTTTATTAAAATTAGTGCTGTCAATTCCAGGTGCCGCGATTACAAGTCCTCACCAGGATTTTGCTCAGGCTTCCTGGATTGTGTTGATTCCACTAATTTAACCTGGATTGCTAATTAGAAAATCTAGCAAGCTTGAGCAAAATCCTGGTGAGGACTTTTAATCGTGGCACCTGGAATTGACAGCACTAATTAAAATGTATTAAGATATTAGTGTTTATACTATGAACAGTTACATTCTTTTTTTTAATATCAATTAATGCACACTCTTCCACATAGCTCCTTTACCAGAAAAGGCATTGAAAGCGGTTTTGAACAGCCTTTTAAAGTGCAAATTAAGTTTACATGTAACAAAAACATTTATGAACATAGTTCTGAATATTGTAAACATTAAGGTCCAAAAACTAAGATTTATTCATGACCGCTTTCTGACATCTTGGAGATTGTCAAAATATTCTGCAAGAAAAGGAGCTGATCAACATGCTGAGGAGAGAGACAGCTCCTTTGTGCAGTAACAGTATTGCCAGCTGTTGAGAAAATTTCACAGCTTTATACTTGACGCGTTGCGACCGGCCTGAGGGTCTGCGCGCCTAAAACGACGTAATCGCGGTGGCTCCGTGCGCTATCGCTTCACAAGGTCGTGCACGTCTCAAATTTTGTAACTTCGCACACGCTGCGCTTCAGCGCAATGAACAAAGTCATATTTGCAGGGTTCATACACCTTCAAAAGGTGGAATTCAAGCACTTCGGTTATTTTTTTTGGCACGGGGAGAACTTGTAGATCGTTTAATCGCAAATGCCTTCTCTAGTGGAGTTTGTTTGGGTTCTGGCATTTTTTGAATATCAGGATGGTGTCGCGTTAAATGATTTCTCAGATTTGTGGTATTCCCACAATATTTTGTGCGTGTAGTTTCTGTTCAACTTAAAGAACACCTCATCTCTAACAACCTCTTTGAACAATTTCAATCTGGTTTTAGAACGAATCATAGTACTGAAACTGCCCTGGTAAGAGTCATGAATGACTTACTGCTGGCAGCTGATTCTGGACTAGTGAACATCCTTGTCCTCCTTGATCTTACTGCAGCATTCGATACTGTCTGTCATGACACATTGCTCCACAGACTGGAATCCTGGACTGGGATCACCGACATGGCAATGGCCTGGTTCCGGTCATACCTCACGGACAGGCAGCAGTTCGTTTCACTGGAAGGTTTAAGATCAGACACTTTATCTCACTCCCACGCTGTCCCTCAGGGTTCAGTTCTCGGCCCCCTTTTTATCATCTACATGCTTCCACTTGGTGATATTATCCGACAACATGGTCTTCAGTTCCATTGCTATGCAGATGACACACAAATATACATCAGCACGAAGACTTCTGACCCATTGCCTCCTGATGCATTGGTTAGCTGTTTAACTGACATTAAAAAATGGATGAATAACAACTTCCTGAAACTGAACAGTAATAAATCCGAAGCCATTCTTGTGGCATCACCCTCCACACTCATGAAGATTGGCCAACCAACTATATCTCTTCCTGGTTTCGTCACATCCTCGGTGGCACAGGTTCGCAATTTGGGTGTTATTTTAGACTCCACACTCTCTCTGAATGCGCACGTAAAGAACGTCACCAAAATAGCCTTTTTCCATCTTAAAAACATCGCCAGACTGCGCCCCTCCCTTACTGACTCAGTGGCGGAGACACTTATACATGCTTTTATTACTTCTAGACTTGACTACTGTAACTCTGTTTTATTTGGGCTCCCTATGAGTAGCCTCAAGAAGTTGCAGTATGTCCAGAATTCGGCAGCTAGACTACTCACGCGCACCAGGACATGGGAACACATTACCCCAATATTAAAAGACCTGCACTGGCTACCGGTTCATTACCGAATTCAGTATAAAATACTGCTTTTGGTTTTTAAATCCCTGCATGGTTTGGCTCCTTGTTACCTTTCAGGCTTACTCTCTACATATACACCATCACGCTCACTTCGGTCTGCAGATGCTCACCTTCTATCCGTACGCACTGCAAAACTCAACACGTATGGTAGAAGAGCATTTAGTGTTGTTGGTCCAAAACTCAACACGTATGGTAGAAGAGCATTTAGTGTTGTTGGTCCTAAACTCAACACGTATGGTAGAAGAGCATTTAGTGTTGTTGGTCCTAAACTCAACACGTATGGTAGAAGAGCATTTAGTGTTGTTGGTCCAAAACTCAACACGTATGGTAGAAGAGCATTTAGTGTTGTTGGTCCTAAACTCAACACGTATGGTAGAAGAGCATTTAGTGTTGTTGGTCCTAAACTCAACACGTATGGTAGAAGAGCATTTAGTGTTGTTGGTCCTAAACTCAACACGTATGGTAGAAGAGCATTTAGTGTTGTTGGTCCTAAACTCAACACGTATGGTAGAAGAGCATTTAGTGTTGTTGGTCCTAAACTCAACATGTATGGTAGAAGAGCATTTAGTGTTGTTGGTCCTAAACTCAACACGTATGGTAGAAGAGCATTTAGTGTTGTTGGTCCTAAACTCAACACGTATGGTAGAAGAGCATTTAGTGTTGTTGGTCCTAAACTCAACACGTATGGTGGAAGAGCATTTAGTGTTGTTGGTCCTAAACTCAACATGTATGGTAGAAGAGCATTTAGTGTTGTTGGTCCTAAGTTCAGGGTTCCCACGGGTCCTTGAAATCCTTGAACGTTTGTAAATCTGAAAAAATAAGTTCAAGGCCCTGGAAAGTTTTTGAAAACAGGCATAAAAGACAGCCGTCCTTGAATATTTTGGGGGGTTTGAAATTTCACATGGATGAAGACCGCAGTCAAAGAATAATAGGGCACAGTTGGTAGGAAGTCAATATTTACAAAAGATTGCTATGAAAAAATTGTCATAATGTTTTAAATTTCTCATCCTTTGTTGAAAAATATGATCTGATATGATAGTTGTTTTAAGGATTTTAAGAAAGTCTGCAAAGTGATTCCTTTAGCATTAATTCAATTAATCAAAAATGTCATTTTATATTCAGAGTTGAATGTTAAAAGTGAATGACTAACTTGGTTGACTTCAAGTGTAATAAGATTATCACTAATGGTATGAGACAAAAGATGTAATAGAGATTCTTTAAAGAAACATCCTAATACAAATTATAAAACCACAATGGCTTGTAAAATGGCCCATATCTTCTAAAGTAAAAGAGACTCATTTAAATATAATAAATTAAGATATATCCTGTAGCCATGTTTCTTGAAAGAAGATTTAAACTTGATGTGGAGTCATGTGCCTTTTGTAAGTCAGAAGATGAATTCCAGGACCATTTGTTTTTTCATGTCAATATTCACAAAGTTTTTGCATGGACATTAGAAACTCGATTAATCTCAAACTTAACATTCTTTCGTTTGATACCATTTTACTTTATGCGGAAAACTTAAGTTCGGATTTCTTTGATGCCATAAATGTAGTCGTACTTTTAGCAAAATACCACATTCACTACAGTAAGTGGAGTGGTTAAAAGCCTTCTTTTTTCTTGATGATGATTGAATTATTAAAGAATCATTAAGTAGATTAAAAAAACTTGGAAAATGCTAGAATCATCTCATGCCAGATTTCCCTATAAATCTATAGTTCTAATCTCATTATATGGCTTTGCTCCTCTGTTTTATATATGTGCTGTATGTGTATATGCATATGTTTATTATTATTATTATTTGTCTACTGTCAACGTGTCATTATTTTGCCAACACAAGTTCATTTAAAATGATATTGATTCTACAGGGCCTATGCTGACTTTTACTTTGCAAAAGTTTGGTCATTCTCCTGTAGAGAAATTTGTTTTTTTGTTCAGCACCGAAAGCTAGTGTTTCCTGTATGTAGTTAACATGTGTAGCCGCTTTACGTGAATGTCTCCTTCTCACAGGTCCACTGCTAAATTGCCAGACATCATGTGTGTGAATAAAATTTTCGTTTAATCAGCGCTTAATGTCATGCAGAACATTTCAGGATGCATGGCTTGAAATGGCATTCAGTCTTTTGAATTTGCATTGAATTAACATTGTTTTTTGACAACATATTCAGGGGTAACAGTAGGTAAATGGTGCCAGGTGCAGTCCTTGAATTTGAGGAAGTTGGTCCTGGAAAGTCATTGAAAGGTCCTTGAATTTGATGTTAACCAAGGTGTAGGAACCCTGTAAGTTATGAAACTCCATCCCCCTGTACCTCCGCACATGTACATCCCCAACTACTTTTAAGAAGCTTTTAAAAACTTACCTTTTTAGTATTGCCTTCTTAAATATGTAGGTTCACATGTGTATGTGTTTATGTATATGTGTGTATGTGTGTCTCTCTTTTCTCATCTGCTGCTTCTTTCTAATGTTTTTAGTTATTTAATAATTTATTTTAAATTGTTGGTGATTTATTCTAATCCTTTTTTAGTTTTATATAAACTCTTGTTGTGTATTCCCTTGTAAAGTGTCCTTGTGTGTCTTGAAAGGTGCTTATAAATAAAATTTTATTATTATTATATTATTATTTCACCTCCATGTTGCACAGTTTACACGCGGCTGTGCTTTTATCCAACTCTTCCCTACCATCATGGTTTCTGAATCCAAAATGTAACCATACATCTGCCTTCAGGTTCTTGGGCATTTTTACTCTTGCTGCAGCCATGCTTAACTGATCACCCCAGCCAAGAGGCGGTGCTCAAGAAAAAAGGATGGTCTAACGGTTAAAACGGTACGCATATGCGGGGAAAATTGGCTAATTCTAAAAATCGCTCAGGTTTCATAAATCGATATTGAATCATTCAAATGAAGATCGATTTGAATCGAAAGATCGATTTATTTTTATTTTTTAAACACACCCCTAATGCTGAATCACCCTCCGGTGAATAACATGTTTCAATTATGTGCAGTGTTTTGTAAACATAGGACACATTAAAGCAAAACTGAGGTAGACTTTATCTGTAAGATAAAAAGCAAACCTGATAGCCAACACAGTATTAATGGAAATACAAAACCAGTATAGAAATATGAACAGGTGATGCTTAAGTTAAAGTTAAAGCTAGAGTTATTCTGAATCTAAACATAACTGATATATTCAATGCAAGTATATTTTCAATCAAGGTTTTGTTCAAGGAACAGCTGCTTGACCATCTCTGGTTTTAAAGCTGCCCTAGAGCATGTAACTATTTATTTATTTGGACCTCCCTATGGGTATTATGCTTCTTATCCTGTGTTTTACCCCTGGTTTTAACCCTTCAAGCAATGATTTTATTTCTCATTGTAAAAGGAGGTAGTGAAAGCGATCAAATGACCGGCTCTCGGCGCTTCTAGGTATAGGTATGTTAATGAAGCTCTGCGCTTCTAGTGTTAAAGCGGAATCCTTGCTCTGGTTCATGGCCAATGAAAAAAATATATATATCGAACATTCTATCGAGCGCATTTTCTATTGATATCGATTACATGTCTATCGCGATACGTATCGTTAACGTTTTATCGCCCAGTCTGAGTGGAAAGCTATTTTTCATATTCCATTTTATGATCACATTTAGATTTTTTTTCTCAGATTTTTTAGGATACTGACAGTTCTTGGTCAAATCTGTTCTTACAATTGAACAACCATGTCTTCTCCTCTTCTGGTATTTATAATTGTTCCTTTGCTTCAACTTGAAGTGAGTGTTGATGAGCCCATGATCCTCAGTCATTGCCTATATAACAGCATAGAGCTGCATGAGCATTTCAGTGTTTTAATACTTGAGAAAGCAAATTGTGGTGGATAGCTGTGTCTGGTCTGCATATATGCATGAAACCCACACAAAGTGTGTAAACCATCATGGGTATAAAACAAAATTCTTTCTCTGGCAGTTTTTGTTCAGGCAGAGCTTAAGTTGGTTAGGTTATGCCTTGCAAATGATCAAAGCTGGAGCATTCAGATTTTAAGCATGGGTTCACTGAAATGGGCTGCATAAAAGGTCTTGAGGATTTCTGTAGATTTCATTTTAGTATATGAAATCTTAAGAGTAAAGTTTACAATGGAAAAGCATGATGCAAAAACTGAACTTTGAATGAAAATGGAGTATGAAGTTAAACATAATATTTATTTGTACAAAAGGTTTACATTGATTTAAAAAATGCTGCAGACATACAAAGTTTTAAGGCATTTGGTGCTTACAATCATACAATGTACTAAGCTATGTACATTTACATTGAATAATTTTACAATAATTAAAATAACTGCTAAACATTTAGTTTTAGTTGTATAAATTGACAGATTTACTCAATTCAACATGCTTCAGGTTGGATGGTTTTTTAAAAAGAGGCTTAAGTTACAAAACATTGTGTAAGTACTACATTCTAAAAGAACATACCTGAAAGGAAAGAATCCATCAAAGATTCCAGTCATGCTTGCAAAAAGCTAGAGTCTGATGGTTAAAAAACATTAGCAGAATAGGTCTGTGGCAAGTCACCAGATATAGTCTCAGGCTTATTTCTCTCTGTCAACCTTCAAATACTGTTTATCAAACGTTTTAGCAATTTTATAGTTGTAACCAAGTGTGATCAGTAGTGGAGTAATTATAATCAGCGTTAGTTTGTGTTGTGCCAAGAATTTCTGACATCCAAAATCCACACCATGCTCTCAACATAAATCTATGTCCTCTGCAGTGGGCAAAGACATATAACTTGTCAACAATAAAGCAATGAATATGTTTTTAATGATAGTTTTGCATTATATTACAATATTATATATTTGTAATAACGTAAATATAATAACTAGCATTTACTGCTTAGCAGTTGCTAGTTAATCAAAAACAGAAATTTCAATACCAGAGATTTTTAATGGACTCACTTCTGTGTGAGTCAGACCTCTCAGAAGAGATGGCTCTGCCCTGCGGTGCTAAAAGCTGCATATTCCTCACCTAGCTAAACATAAACGGAAAGGAAAGGAAAGAAGGAAATCAGAATAGCCACACCCATAGCTTTTTGAGTAAGATGTTGGATTACATTCTGGTGGGAAGAAAGCTAAACACCTTTAGCATTATCGGCCTGACTACTACACCAAAAATTAATTTCCCAAGTACTAGGGATAATCTTCTGAGACAATTTGAGTATTGCCTACTTTTAAAACGAATATGCTAAAGAATAATCATTCATTATGATTTCTTGGACAAGTCTCCTCACCAACATGATGGAACTTGTGACTCTGGATAAGAACATCTGCCAAATGTAAACTGATATGGAGTATAAAACAGTTTCAATGCCTGGTTTTCTAAACAGAATATCTATTAGAATATATAATACTGTAATGTTTATATATTTATTTTAATATAGATATTAATCTATTCATGTTTGTTCACCTTTATGTGCAGTTGTGCCCTTCTAAGCAGGTTCAAAGTGGTGTTCCTTGTTGAATCTAAGGACAAGGGGACTGTGCTCTTCTGCAAGCAGAAATATTGCCCTCATAATAAATTGGACCTTGATCTCCATCAACTGAATAAAATGAACTCAGAATTTACCAAATTAAATTAAAGAAGCAAGTAATACCTGTGCTTTTCCAATTCTTTGTGAACTGACATATATATATCGTTTTACTATTATTATACACATTGAGGCTGATTTAAGTCGCATCATGCAACTACAAATGAATGACAGAAATATATTTGAAGTTACAGCAAAACGCAAGTCGGCCTGAAATCAAGGGTGAGAATACACTCTTCATATACAACACGATAGGCTAATTACTTTTATACTTCAAACATGTCCGATTGTTTGAGGTTTGTAACTTAGTTATCTGGGGCCTCATGTACGAACGGTGCGTACACACAAAAACATTGCATACGCTATGTTTCACGCAAACTGTCAGATGTACGAAATGTGATTTGAACGTGAGAAAGTGCGTACACCCACGACACTTTCACTTCAGGCATATGGATGTTTCTAATGTGTTTTCGTCAATTAGCAACACTTAGAGGTGATGCATTGAAATTACAACTATTAAGATACCATTTACGCACACGTTGTAGTAAGCACTTATTGGCAGAGGTGGGACAAAGTCAGTGTTTTGCAAGTCTCAAGTAAGTCCTAGTCTTTGTCCTCAAGTCTCAAGTCAAGACAGGCAACAGTCAAGTCAAGTCCCAAGTCTGAAACTTGGAATTTCAAGTCCTTTCGAGTCTTTTTTTTTTTTAACCAATGTTGCAGGTATATTTTAAATGTAAATAATAGACATGTTCTTTTTAAAATCTGTATTCTCCTCAAATCTTGATAAAACATGTGCAACTGAAAACACGAAGTATAAAAAAAATTAAATTACACCTCTTTATTGCACAGTTCAATTTGTTAAGATTAGCTGCAAAAATATTCATACTTGAGACTACAATTTTCCAGAAATAAATATTCTGTGAAAAAGTCATAAGTAGAACTCCATGTTCAAATAAAAAGTGCTGATATTTTCACAGTACAATACAAAGAACCATAACAGCATTTTTCCCTCTCTTCTCTTATCTGGTTTCTTGGAGAACATGTGTGTCCATGTGTGAGTGACAAGACAAATATAAGAACTGAACAATTAACAGGAATCAGGAATGCAACTTTAGACATTTCAGTAAACTATTCTGCATTGCATTTGCAAAAGACCAAACTGGCCAAAAGTCTGTATGTCATTTGTGCACGATGAGGCCGTAGAATGATGTCCCCATAGCTGAAAACTCGCTCCACTTTTGTCAATATATTTTTCTCGACGTAGATGTCTTCAAATACACGATCCATGTTGAGATAGAACTGGATATGATGGTGACAGAGAGAGGCTCTCTTCCCCGAGTTCAGATACAGAACCCAGGGTTGCCAATTCTCACGCATTGAGCGTGAGACACACGCATTTGACCGTCTTCACACGCTCTCACGCCACACATCCGATTTCTCACGCCGAAAAAATAATCTAGTTTATTTACCTCTGATCCTTATCTATGATTCAATGAGTTACTAGTTCGCTCTGGCACCAACCACTGGCGGTCGATCGATCGCGATATAATACTTAATTTGTGTCCATTTTACACCCCGCCCGGTAACAATTCACGTTCGCTGACCCCCCCATTTGATTGGTTGTGCTGCAGCTCATGCACACACACACACACACACACACACACAACGTACAGAGTGTGGAAAAGCAGAGGACCGGTCTGCGTCAGAAGGACGGAAATGAAATTAATGGGGCGCACTTTATAAATATTAATATGCGTTTTAAAATTTAGATTTGGGGTAAAAAAATCAAGTCTTTGCAAGTAAACAGGTTCAAGTCCAAGTCAAGTCTAAGTCTGAATATTTTTTCAAGTCAAGTCAAAAGTCTTAATATTATGACTCGAGTCTGACTCGAGTCCAAGTCATGTGACTCGAGTCCCCACCTCTGCTTATTGGGTAAAATAAAGTAAATTAATGAGAAAATTAAACAGTAAATTAATCAGACAATTTCACTGCCTTACTGAAATAATCATTCAACGTGTTTCCACTTAGCCTAGATTACATAAACATGTATTAAATGTTGCACTGGAGTTCTTGGGAGATGGCAGCATTGGCACTACTGGAAGATATTGCTAATGGCAGAATTCGCCGAGAACGCGTTTTCCGTGACCATTATGATTTTTTTGGCCTATGATGATGAGTAGATTATAAGCCGTTTCAGATTTCCAAGAACTGTCCTCTTGTGTTGAGTTTGGTCCAGTTTTGGAGAGAGAAACGCGAGGAGTTGCGCTTTGCCAGCGACAACGCTCTGCTTTCTGGCAACTGGCTTTACAAAGTTGCGCGTACCATAGATTACGGTAATGGGTGATGCTGCCTGTGATTACACATTTTAATGTAAATGGTGTACAGAATGAGTAAAAAAAAACAATAAATTAACAAGTGAATCACTTTATTCAGAACTAATAAATCATTAATGAAACTGTATTTAATTTATGATGACAAATATGTCTGAAAATAAAAACCTTGAAAGTAAATTTTAACTATTACATTTGTTACTTTTACTCTATATTTACAGTGTTATTAAAAGGATCCCTCTGATTGCACAGAATAATTTCACTACAAAATGGTAGAATACCACCTACAGGTGTCACTCAGTCAAGATCAAAAAGATCTGGTCAGGTTAGAATACAATGAAAGAATGTACTGAATACAACAAGAATACAATTAATTAATACAATTATTAAGTAGCATTAATAAATAACTACAGTGATGCAATTTAGACAAGTGTGCATGTATGCATGCACTTAAACAGTGTCGGTGTAATTGCAGTTTATATGCTGTGTCCTGCAGTTTATATGATGTGTCCATGCAGAATATATGTTTATTTACATATACATTTACATGTTTCCCAGGACATTAATGGGGGACAGGGGGAGAAGCGGCAGGGCAGCCTGGTACCACATCCACCCCTGGATTGAATATTCAAAACACAGGGTTCCCACACCTTGGTTAACATAAAATTCAAGGACCTTTCAATGACTTTCCAGGACCAACTTCCTCAAATTCAAGGACTGTACCTGCCAGCATTTACCTACTCTTACCCCTGAATATGTTATCAAAAAACGATGTTAATACAACGCAAATTCAAAAGACTGAATGTCATTTCAAGACATGCATCCTGAAATTTTCTGTGCATGACATTAAGTGCTGATTCTACGAAAACTTCACTCACACTCAACATGACTGGCAATTTAGCAATGCACCTGTGAGAAGGTGACATTCATGTAAAGTGGCTACAGTTGTTGAAGGATCAACAACTACCTACAGGAAACACTAGCTTTAGGTGCTGAACAAACACATTTCTCTACAGGAGAATGACCAAACTTTGCCAAGTAAAAGTCAGCATAGGCCCTGTAGAATCAATGTAATTTTAAATGAACTTGTGCTGGCAAAATAATGACACATTGACAGTAGACAAATAATAATAATAATAACAATAATACACATATGCATATACACATACAGTACATACATAAAACAGAGGAGCAAAGCCATATAATGAGATTAGAACTATAGATTTCTAGAGAAATCTGATGTGAGATGATTCTAGCATAGTTTTTAAATCTACTTAATAAAGAACAATATTCATTCATAAAGAGAACAGCCTTTTAACCACTCCACTTACTGTAGTGAATGTGGTATTTTACTAAAAGTATGACTACATTTATAGAATCAGAGAAATTTGAACTGAAGTTAAATGGTATCAAATTCGAACTTAAGTATAATGGTATCAAAAGAAAGAAGTTTGAGATTAATCCAGTTTCTAGTGTCCATGCAAAAACTTTGTAAATATTGAAATGAAAAAACAAATGCTCCTGGGCTTCATCTTCTGACTTTAAAAGGTACATGAATCCACATCAAGTTTAACTCTTATTTCAAGAAACATGGCTACAGGATATATCTTATTTATTATTTTGAAATGAGTCTCTTTTACTTCAGAATATATGGGCCATTTGACAAGCCTTTGTGGTTTTATAATTTGTATTAGGATGTTTCTTAAAAGAATCTCTATTATATCTTTTGTCTCATACCATCAGTGATAATCTTGTTATTACACTTGAACTCAACAGTCATTCACTTTTAACATGGGCGTAGAAACAGTCAACTCTGAATATAAAACTGCTAAAGGAATCACTTTGCAGACTTTCTTAAAATCTTTATAACAACTATCACATCAGATCATATTTTTCAACGAAGGATGAGAAATTTAAAACATCATGGCAATCTTTTTCATAGCAATCTTTTGTAAATATTGACTTCCTACCAACTGTGCCCTATTATTCCTTGACCGCGGTCTTCATCCATGTGAAATTTCAAACCCTCTAAAATATTCAAGGACCTTCAAGGACGGCTGTCTTTTATGCCTGTTTTCAAAAACTTTCCAGGGCCTTGAACTTATTTTTTCAGATTCACAAACTTTCAAGGATTTCAAGGACCCGTGGGAACCCTGAAAACAGTTGGACTCTGCGTATTGTTACGCTTGCAGACATCTTATCCCTCCCAATAGCCCAGACACAGTTTTTGACTCGCCGGTTGGTTTCAAAAACTGGAAGAAAGCATCTTACAAAGAGGCGGGGTTTGCATTGCATGCAAGGTCTGAGCAGCACAAACAAGCCGTGGTTACATGGAGAGACTATCAGAAAGCTGCAGCAGCTAATGCAACACTGGTCAATGTTTTAAACAAGGAGCACAACAGACAGGTCAAAAAAAATATATGTATATAAATATATACTATATATAATTATGATATAATATATACATGTATATTTATTTAAATATTTATTTTAATATGATTTATTTTCTCCAGTCAATACAGTCTGTAAAAAAAATCTTTTTTTGTGTGTCTCAAATGTGATATTTTGAGCCATTCACTTTGGCTACAATGGTTAATGGTTAGTTTTATAAAAATAAACCAAATAAGATTTCGAATCCTTGTCTTTTTTGCCCTGGGTTGAATGTGCCCCTCTGACCAAAGCCCTGGCCCCAGCCAGGCCCCCTCAGTAAAACTGGTCTAGAACCGCCCCTGAGAATACCACCTACAGGTGTCACTCAGGTAAGACCAAGAAGATCTGATGTGTCATTTCAAAATAAAGGCACTTCACATTATCAGATTTTATCAATTTTACTCTGCATTTACAGTGTCATTAAAAGGAATTCCTGATTGCACAAAATAATTTTCTACTGCTTATCTTCTGCAAATTCTGCTGTCAAAAAAACTTTTAATGCAACTATTAATAGTACTGTCAAAGTACAGTTTAAAGCCAACAAAATACAAAAAAAGTTTAATCCAAGAAAAAGCTTTGCCAATGAACACATGGCACAGTTATTGTCTAAGTCAAAGACTAAACAAATGGAAAAAAAAACTTTTACAACAGTATGTAATAATTATAATATACAACGTTGGGCAAAACTACTAGAGTGTACATTAGCTGAACATCATGTTAAATTAGCATTGAACTGAAACTTTTAGTCTAAGAGTTTTAAGAGTTTAGGTAAAATTAGTTAACAATCAGTCCATTAAGGACTGTATTTTGGGATGTGACAATAACATTATGGGTGAGTTGTGTTAAATGTTGTGCTGGTATTATTTAGACGCCCTGCAGATTACATGCATGCAAATACCTGCTTAAGCACATGGAATACTATGCGTTCTGTGTTTTTGTTTTTTTGGTGTTTACTGAATACATGGCATACCCCCTGACACTTGAGTAAAGACAATTGTATTATTTCTTTGCATTCCTTCACAGTATTAAATGTATAACAGTGAAGATAAAATTAAGAGTAATTATAGTAAGAACATTACATAACAGTACAGAAAATAAACCCAAACCTAATAATGATAATAATAATAATAATAATAATAATAATAATAATTAGGTAGACAAATAGAGTCCATATGAAGGAAAGTCTGGAAGGGATGTTATTGGTTCAGTAAACTGTTTAAAACACATTTAAATATTAAAAATGTGTTTCAAACCTAGCCACTAGGGTGCACACACCAGTGTATTTTAGTGCTGGTCCCAAGCCTGGATAAATAGGGAGGGTTGCGTCAGGAAGGGCATCCGGTGTAAAAACTGCGCCAAATCAAATGATGTGGATCAAAAACAGAAATTCCATACTGTATCGGTCGAGGCCCGGCTTAACAACGACCGCCACTGGTGCTGTTGTCCAACAGGGCATTAGTGGAAATTGGACTACTGTTGGGACAAGGAGGAGGAGGAGAGGGGGGGAAGAGGGTTCTGAAGATGAAGGAGAGGAGGCAGAGCAGGAAGGTGGAGGTTAGAGTTGGTACGTTGAATGTGGGCTCTATGACAGGTAAAGAGAGAGAGCTAGCTGATGTGATGGAGAGGAGGAAGATAGATATACTGTGTGTACAGGAGACCAAGTGGAAGGGGAGCAAGGCCAGGAGCATTGGTGGTGGCTTCAAACTCTTCTATCATGGTGTAGACAGGAAGAGAAATGGAGTAGGGGTAATCCTGAAGGATGAGTTTAGTAAGAGTGTAGTGGAGGTAAAGAGAGTAAGTGACAGGGTAATCTGTGTAAAGTTAGAGATCGATGGGGTGATGATGAATGTCATCAGTGCTTATGCTCCTTGGGTAGGTTGTGTTGTGGAGGAGAAAGAAGAATTCTGGAGAGAGTTAGATGAAGTTGTTTTGCAGGTTCCTAAAGAAGAGAGAGTGGTTGTTGGAACAGATTTAAATGGACATGTTGGTGGAGGGAACAGTGGTGATGAGGAGGTGTTGGTTAGATAAGGTGTTAAAGAAAGGTATACAGAAGGACAAATGGTGGTAGATTTTGCTAAAAGGATAAAGATGGCTGTAGTTAACACTTACTTTAAGAAAAAGGAAGAGCACAGGGTAACGTATAAGAGTGGGGGAAGATGCACACAGGTCGATTATAATAATAATAATAATAATAATAATCTTTATTTGTATAGCACCTTTCATACATACATGTAACTCAAAGTGCTTTACAGTATAAATAAAAGAAACATTAAAAGGAGATAAGACAAAGACAAAAAGAAAATGTTAAAAGAAATTAAAGATAAAAATATTAAAATAACATAAAAAGTAAAAAGTGAACTAAGATAATAAAAAGTAAAGTAAATAAGATAAAACTATTAAGATAGAGTTTCTTAACTAAAAGCAGATCTAAATAGGAATGTTTTGAGACTGCTCTTAAAACTATGCAGGGATGAAATGCCTCTGAGCTCTTCAGGAAGAGAATTCCAGAGCTTTGGGCCATAGTGGCTAAAAGCACCCTCGCCAATCTTTAATCGGCTTTTAGGAATCACCAGTAGATTACTGTTTGAAGACCTGAGAGACCTGACTGGAACATATCTAACAATCATTTCACTTAGGTAAAGAGGGGCAAGACCATGAAGACATTTAAAAACCATGACTAGAACCTTAAAATCTATTCTAAAGCTGACAGGTAACCAGTGCAGTGAGTGGAGTGCAGGTGTAATATGATCTCTCTTTCTCCTGCGGGTCAGAACCCTTGCAGCCGCGTTCTGAACTCGCTGTAGGTGTGAAATAGAGCTCTTTGGAAGAGCAGATAGAACAGCGTTACAATAATCTAGCCTTGATGTGATAAATGCATGGACAAGTTTTTCACTGTCAGCAGGAGAGAGCATAGCAGGAGAGAGCAGTAAGCTGTCTTGCATGTAGTCATGATGTGTGATTTGAAGCTGAGCTCATTATCAAAGGTGACGCCCAGGTTCTTAACACATTGTCTGGCTTTCAGATTCATTTGATTTAAATAAGTCTGGACATCATTCCTTTGTGAATCACTGCCAAGAACAAGAACCTCTGTCTTCTGTTTATTTAATTGCAGAAAATTGTCAGACATCCATGTCTGTATATCATCTATGCAGTCAAACAGTGAGCAAATTGATTTTAGGGCTTTAGGTTCTAGCGAAATATAAAGTTGAGTGTCATCTGCATATTGATGATAACTAATACCATGTTTATTAATGATGTGTGGTAACGGAAGCATATATAGGTTGAATAGTAACGGCCCAAGAATTGATCCTTGGGGGACGCCACAAGTTATTTTTTGACGTGTGGAGGAAGAGGTACCTAATGCTACATAGTAATCACGCCCAGTTAGGTACGATCTAAACCAGTCTAAGACTAAGCCACTAAGGCCTACCCAGCTCTGTAGTCGATCAAGAAGTATTTCATGATCAACGGTGTCAAAAGCGGCACTTAAATCTAGCAGAAAAAGGACTGAGAGTTTGCCTGCATCCTTATTCAATCTCAGGTCATTTACTACCTTAACTAGGGCTGTTTCAGTGCTGTGGAGAGCTCTGAAACCAGATTGAAAAGTGTCATTTATTTGATTTACTTTGACATAGTCATTCAACTGGATTGACACTACTTTTTCAATGATTTTGCTAAGAAAGGAAAGGTTAGATATAGGTCGATAATTATTAAGAATTGTGGGATCAAGATTTCTGTTCTTTAATAGTGGTTTAACCATTGCAGTTTAAAAAATTTTAGGGAATTCACCCAATTGCAGAGACTGATTAACAATCGTTAGAACTTCATTTGCTAAAGAGCTCAGAACCTGCTTGAAAAAGCTTGTTGGTAAAGGGTCCAGTTCACAAGTAGAGGATTTTAGTGATGAAATCACATCAAGTAGTGTTACCATGTCAACTTCTTGGAAATAAGACATATTAAAGCTCCATATTGTATATTGTATATTATATACCATATACCATATTGTAGCTCCTCCTCCTGTAGCGCTGCCATGTCTTTCAGTCAATGACTGTAATAGGTTTCATGTGTTTTTTGTGGAGAAGGTCATGGACATTAGGTCCAGCATTAAGCCAGTGGCAGGTGTTTCCTCTTCTAGCCGCCCACCTTCTCTTACTGTTTTGGATTCCTTTCAGCCTATCAGCTTAGATGATCTGCTGGATGTAATTGTGAGGCTAAAGCCATCAAGTAGCTCCGTGGATGTGATACCCTCTTCATTATTGTTGAAGGTCTTACCTACCGTTGGCCCTGCTATATTGGCCATTGTAAATTCCTCACTGTTAACAGGTTGCTTTCCATCTTATTTTAAACACGCCACTGTTCAGCCTCTTTTAAAGAAATCAAATTTAGACCCGGCTGTGCTTAAGAACTATAGGCCTATATCTAAGCTTCCTTTCTTATCCAAAATTTTAGAGAAGGTGGTGGCAAACCAACTGATTACAGTTTTAGAAAATCACAATTGCTACGACTCTTTACAATCTGGGTTTCGGAAGAGGCATTCTACAGAGACTGCTCTCCTGAGGGTCTCAAATGATCTTTTAATGTCTGCTGATGTTGGTGACTGCTCTGTGTTGGTGCTGCTGGATCTCAGTTCTGCGTTTGATACCATTGATCATGAAATACTGATAAATAGGTTACGTGACTGGGTGGGCATATCTGGAACAGCACTTGATTGGTTTATTTCTTATCTCACTGGGAGAAGTTTCTCAGTTACGATGGGAAATTGCACGTCTGAGGCAACCCCATTAACCTGTGGGGTTCCACAGGGTTCAGTTTTAGGGCCTTTGTTGTTTTCTTTGTATATGTTACCTTTGGGGCAGATTTTAAATAGTTTTAATATTTCCTATCATTTATTTGCTGATGATATTCAGCTTTATTTCTCTTTTAAACCAAGTGAGGTTCATAGTTTGTCTAGGCTATTAGATTGTCTTCAATCAATCAGAGAATGGACCTCAAATAACTTCCTACAGCTAAATGATAACAAGACTGAGGTATTGATCATTGCTCCTGATAGGCTTAGTCAAACGATTAAGCAAAATCTTGGACTTCTTTCCTCTGCTGTCCACACTAGCCTCCGAAATCTGGGAGTTATCTTCGATCAGTCTTTAGCATTTGATTCTCATGTTAAACAGCTGTCAAGATCCTGTTTCTTCCACTTGAGAAATATCAGTAAACTGAGATCTATGGTTTCAACAGCAGATCTAGAGATGCTGATCCATGCGTTTATTTCATCTCACATAGACTACTGTAATGCCTTGTTTTCATCTCTCAGTGTATCAGCTCGTGGTCGTTTACAGATAATTCAAAACGCTGCAGCGAGGTTACTGACCAAGTCAAGCAGACGGTCTCACATAACACCCATTTTAAAATCCTTACACTGGCTTCCTGTAGAATTCAGGATCCAGTTCAAGATTTTAACTTTAACATACAGAGCACTACACAACACAGCTCCTGTGTATGTCGCTGACCTGCTCCACCCCTACACTTCATCACGATTACTCAGGTCAAACAACCTGAGTTTACTGTCTGTGCCACGCTCATGTCTAAAGACTCGTGGAGACCGAGCATTTAAGGTGGTTGCTCCAAAACTGTGGAACACACTTTCTCCACATTTAAGATCAGCTGACACTGTAGATACTTTTAAAAAACAGCTAAAGACTTTCCTTTTTACGCAGGCATTTAGTTAGTGGTGGAGGTTGCAGCCGTTGACCTTGTACACTGTATTTTATTTCTGTTTTATAGTGTGTGTTTTTGTGTCTTTGATTTATTTTATTTTATTTTCCGTTGTAAAGCACTTTGTGGCTTGTGCCTGTGAAAAGTGCTATATAAATGTATTTTACTTACTTACTTACTTACTAAAGTTAGGCTGAGTAACTGATATAAGGGTTGATGGTCTATTAGTGCTTGTTGCTATGTTCTGCCTTATACTAGTAATCTTGTCCCTAAAAAATATAGCAAACTCCTCACATTTTTCAACTGAAACAGTCTCAGAGAAGCCACAGGAGGTGGGGTTTACTAGCTGATCTATGCTTCTGAACAAGACAGCTGAGTTATTATTGGATGAATTGATTAAGGTAGAGAAATAGTTTTTCCTTGCTGATTTCACTTCACTGTTGTAATTCTGCAATGTTGTTTTATAAATATCAAAATCAGGGCACCGCGGGTCCTTAAAAAGTCTTAAAATGTCTTAAATTTAGTTTTCCATATTCAAGGCCTAAAAATGTCTTAAAATGTCTGGAATTTTATGAGGGGAGGCATTAAATTATTATAAGTGTGTGTTGTTCAGTTGTTCTGGCGCGATGTGAACTTTGCCGAATCTAGCGCTAATGCAGAAAAAAACCGCTCCAGGGTCCTAGTGCTAGATTCCTAGCGTTGGAGTATACGGCCTCAACAACGTCAACAATTTTCGTTCAACACCCCCCCGTCAACGATGTGGAACACACCTGCATCCCCAGTAATAGTATTATTTTTTCTTGTGAGAGGTATTAAAAAGGTCTTAAAAGTCATTGAATTTGAGATTTAAAAATGTGCAGATAGCCTGCAAAATGTACTTGCAATTTTGACTTTCGCCAACGTCTCTCAGCCTGCCTACAATCTTGCCTAAATTTTACAATAGATGGAGTGTTTCTCCAGGGCATCTTAATTTTACCAGAGATTATTTTAGTTACCTTTGGTGCCACAGCATCAATACAGTTCCTAACTCTGTATGTGAATGTTTCAACTAGCTCATTCCCATTTTCTGAGAGGGGAGGGAGGGACTGTATCATGTCTGTGAAGGCCACGGCACTGCCAGCACTGAGATAACACTTGGTTATTGTGCGCTTTTCACTGAGTGTTCTAGTAGATAATGACATGTTGAAAAATACACCAAAATGGTCAGAGATTGCAACATCAGTAATTTCAGTATTATTAACCTCTATACGTTTAGAAATGACCAAATCTAAAATGTGGCCATGCTTATGAGTTGGGCCTGATACATGCTGTATGAGATCAAAAGAGTTAAGCATCCTCATGAATTCTGAAGTGATTGGATTTGTGGATATATCCATGTGAATATTAAAATCCCCAGCAATTAAAACATAATCAAAATCAATTAAAATCCTTGAAAGCATTTCTTCAAAATCTTCAAGAAAATCTGCATGTAGTCTGGGAGGATGATAGATAACAATCAAAAGAACTGAATAAGTACTGTTGAGTTGTACTGCCAGATATTCAAACGTGGGATGTTCCCCTAAGGAGATCTGCTTACATCGGAATGCTTTATGGTAAAAACATGCAACACCACCACCTCTCTTATTTACCCTGGAGACATTAAAATAGTTAAAGTCGGGAGGTGAAGCTTCATTTAGCACTATTGCTCCATTGCTATCAAGCCAAGTCTCTGTTAGAAAAAGAAAGTCCAGACAATAATCTTCAATTAATTTAGCTATTATAAAAGACTTGTTTGTGAGTGAGCGGACGTTTAGTAAGGAGACTTTGAAGACTTGATGTGTTTGATCAGCATCGCTTACATCACTTGTGCATTTCACTGGGATCAAATTTTGTTTGTTACAATGTTTTGTACCCTTATGTTTTCTTCTGATTACATTTTTATTTCGATTCTGAGAGCCATGCCACCGGCTATTTAAAATAACTGGAATGTAGCACTGACTAGGAGCATGGGTTCCAGTGTGTCAGACCTGAGAATTCACTGAGTGTGCAGGAGAAGTGGGTGAGTTCCTGCAAGACAGCAGACTGTAGTGTTGCAGAACCTCTTCAATCTCCTGGAGTTTACCTCTGAGACTGTGGACAGATTCTCTGACAGGAGATGGTGGGCTCCTTTGACTGACATTACTGACGTTAGCATCCCGATGGCCAACATGGTTAGCATCCCGATGGCCAACATGGTTACCACCCCGATGGCCAACATGGTTACCACCCCGATGGCCAACATGGTTAGCATCCCGATGGCTAACCCTCTTAGCATGCTTGTTAGCATGCTGCTGGCTAACACAGTTGGCAGCCTGGTGGTTGGTCCGCGAATGGCCAGAGTTATTTGCAAGCTTAGCAGCCAGACTGGTGTCGGATCTCTGATGCTGATTGGGGTGCGTTTGATGTCCTTGATGTCCTGGAGAGGGAGGCAGTATGTTGTGATGAGACTGCTCAGTTTCTGCTACTTCAGTTGAGGCAAGAGCTTCATATCTGTTATCGAGAAGAATGTTCTGTTCTGGAGATTGCTGCTTGCCGCCGCTGCTGTGCTGGTTTCTGCTACGTTCCTTCCCCCGAACAAGAGTCCAGCCCTTATCATTGTTGTTGTTAACAGGATTAGGAGTTGAGGCCAAGATGAGCTTAGGCTTTGCCCCCAGTACATCTCAGCGACAATGGAGAGAAACGTCTCTTTCTTTGTCAGTCACAGGGACGGTTTTGTCAGCGGTTTGTGTGGCAAGAATCGAGTCCAGATATTCTTCCTCCTCCCTTATAGAATGTAAGGTATGGATTCTTTCCTGAAGTTCTGCAACCCTCTGAGACAGTTTGATACACTCAGAGCAAATAGATGATGTGGAAGCATGAGCCATAATCGCAAAAGCACCGGGCACAAGGCTCAAATATCCAAGTTAAAAATCCAAAGTGCAAAAATAACACCCAATAAGTTCTGGCAGGTATTTCACAGCTGAAAACAATATCAGCTGCTGATAAAACAGTGCACAAAAACCACTCACAAGGATGAGGCGCAAAAAACAGTTCACTCGCAGTGTCGAACTGTCGGAATGTAAAAAATGCTAAATAATCCTTTATAGATGAATGTAAAAAAGCTTACCAAGTGAAGTAACGAGTAATGGATCCTTTTAACTTGTAAAAATAACTTGAACTTGTAGATATAACTCAAATAAATGAAAGGACAGGCAGAGCTGACAGAAAAGCGTCTGTACAGGAGGAAAGCAGGAAGTAGAATCAAAAAAATTTTTTTCACATTCAGAATTAAAATGATCTTTAATCCATAAAAACCTTACTTTCAGAACAGAACAGTATAATTACTGAGATACTCCCAGAAAAATATGCCTGCACAAACGAGTGTGCGTGCATGTGAACATACACACACTCACACAAAGCAGAGTAGTTTCATAGGACGTTTCGAAAACAATCTTATCTATTCTTCCACGTCCACACTGTTCTCAGTGCAGTTTCCTCCTGTCCTCAGGGCAGGACAAGCCAATCATGTACTGAGCCACTTGATGATGTAGAAATTCCTTTTGCCCACTCGGAGAAGACTGAGTCCATTTGACAGTATATACTCTGTAGGAGACGAAACCAGAAAGAGGTTAGTGATTGCAAGGTGTTACCAGGGGAGAGTGTTGCTAAACAGCATAGGATGGTGATATGTAGGATGGTTTTGGAGGTGAAGAAGAGGAAGAGAGTGAGAGCGGAACCTAAGATCAGGTGGTGGAAGTTAAAGGATGAGGACTGTGGTGTAAAATTCAGGGATGAGGTGAGTTAGGTACTGGGTAATGGTGGTGGTGTTCTGGATACCTGGGATGAGACTTCAAATGCAGTGAGGGATGTGGCTAAGAAGGTACTTGGTGTGACCTCAGGACAGAGGAAGATAGACAAGGAGTTGTGGTGTTGGAATGAGGAAGTTCAGGAAAGTTTGAGAGGAAAGTGGTTAGCTAAAAAGAATTAGGATTTTCAGCGAGATGAAGAAAGTAGACAGGGGTACAAGGAGATGTGTCGTAAGGCAAAGAGAGCAGTGGCAGAAGCTAAAGAGAAGGCATATAGCAAGCTGTATGAAAAGTTGGACACTAAGGAAGGGGAAAGGGATCTGTACAGATTGGCCAGACAGAGGAACCGTGATGGGCAGGATGTGCAGCAGGTTAGGATGATAAAGGATAAAGATGGAAATGTGTTGTCTGGTGAGGAGAGTGTCTTGGGAAGGTGGAAGGAGTATTTTGAGGAACTGATGAATCAAGAGAATGAAAGGGAAAGAATGTTAGAAGAGGTAGAGGTTGTGAATCAGGAAGTGCCTCAGGTGAGCAAGGAGGAAGTAAGGGCTGTAATTCAGAGAATGAAGTGTGGTAAGGCAGTTGGACCGGATGATATTCCAGTGGAGGTATGGAAATGTTTGGGAGAGACAGCAGTGGAGTTCTTGACTGGGTTAATTTATTATTATTGTTTTTTTTTTAAGGAAGAAAATACTAACAAACAACCAAACAGACAAATATATACATCCCAGTAAATCTAGTAATAATCATTTAGTAAGGAAAGAATAGTAAGACAATGGTAAATTTTTAGTGCTAAGCGCTTATGTGACTGTGTGTATGTGCATATGTGCTGGATCATTCGGGTAGAGGTGGTATATGTGTGATATGGTTATGGATGTATAATGTGTGCAAGTAATCTGCTAGAGACTAATGGAGTTACTGTTATAAAAGGTTATTAATTGCTGACCATGTTTTAATGTGTTCATATGTTCTGTTTTTGAGAGATGCTGATATTTTTTCCATTTCTATGTGTTCTATGAGTGAGTTTTCCCATTGACTGATGGTGATTTTTTTCCTTGATTTCCAATTAGTGAGAATTGTTTTTTTAGCGATGGTTAGCGCCACTAAAAGTGCTCTGCATTTCTCTTGGTTAAGGTTTGTGGTTGAAGTGTCGCCAAGAAGACAGAGTGATGGTGATTGCAAGATGTGCTGTTTGAGTATTGGAGTTAGGTGAGTTATGATAAGCTGCCAGACGTGTTTGATCGGTGGGCAGTCCCATAAAGCATGTATGTAACTCACTCATACCAGCGCAACACACTAACACACCATCACCATGTCAAATGTCATGTCAAATGTCATTGAATTAATAAGAAAGACTCACTGCCTAAATAATACCTGCTATGTGGGGTCCTGACCAGTGAAGAAAACGGTGAAAGGGGGTTAACAATGTATGCAGAGAAACAGATGGACTACAGTCTGTAATTAATAGAAGTACAAAATGCTCCTATTTGGTAAATGGAGATAATAAAATGGTAGTTATTCCCACTATTAGGTAGATGGTCGTACTATTCTGATATGACTATGTTTTAAAATTTAAAAAGTTTTAAATTAAGTTAATTGTTCAGTTGTAATTTCTCTCTCTCTCTCTCTCTTTCTATATATATATATATATATATATATATATATATATATATATATATATATATATATATATATATACACATATATAGATAGATGGATGCAATTTCTGCTTGAATTTATTTTAAAGCACACAGGGTGCTGAATGTTAAATGACATTTTTGTTAGACCCACTACATTTCATTTTATTGCATACTCAAGAATAAACACATACTGTTTGTTGTGTGCCTTTTTTGTTTCATGTTTTAAAACATTTAATTCAATTCAAAAACAGATTTAATTTATTCCTGGAAATTTGTATGACTATGTAATGTTTACATGTCAGTTTTATTTACATGCTATTAAAGACTCATGTTTTGCAGTCACTGTCCATGTCCAATGTTAATGTTGAAACCAAACTCAAAGTCACAGGGAGGCTCTTATTTCGTTCCTCAAGTGTATGTATAAATCCAGTGCTTGGAAGGAGTCATTTGGGAAAGACATCTGTGATTCTGCCATGGTAATATTGCAGAGCTCGTAAACATCAGGGTCAAATGGTACTGTTGATCGAAATGTACAGTCACTCTTGCACAGGTGAAGGTCGGCTTCATCTACTGGAAACAGAAAGTTTTCAGTGCTGTACAGCTCTGGCATCAAGTACATGACATTTGGGCGCCAGCTAGGAACATTGTCGTTTTTGGATGGTCTGATAATATGTGAATTCCATACTGTCATGGTCTCATCAAGTTCATCCTACAATAGATAAAGAAGCAAAATAATGAACAAAAAGGAACACCCCTTACACATGGAGAGATTGAGCTTTACACTAACTAATTACACAGTATAAACTTCATCATATTTTTTTCTTTCTTAAAAGCTGTAACACAAGCCTATGAGAACAGTGTTATCATAAAATGGGCAGTCATGGCCTGGTGGTTAGGGAGCTGGTCTTGTGACCAGAGGGTCGTGGGTTCGATTCCCAGACCTGAGGCTATGACTGAGGTGCCCCTGAGCAAGGCCCTTAACCCTCAATTGCTCACTTGTATAAAAATGAGATAAAATGTAAGTCGCTCTGGATAAGGGTGTCTGCCAAATGCCATAAATGTAAATGTAAAATCATATGAATCATAAAACTTCATTCTTTAGATTACAATTACATGTTCTATTTTAGCAATAGATAATGTTTATGGGCAGCAGGATGAGAGCAATTTATTTTATCATTAGCAATGAGTTTTCACATTGAACAAATATGTAAATCATAATTATTACCTGGATAATTCCCATGAAACAAAATTGAAGAACACTTTTATCCAGGAAACATCCATCAAACAGGCCATTGTCCTTAAGATCAGTGAACAAAGAGATAAAGAATTCCATTGATTCTCTTCTTAGGATTCCCCACCAACTCTCTATTCGTTGATTGGCTGTGCTCGCCCCATCCAAGAATAAATCAATCAATCAATCAAAGTTTATTTGTATAGCGCTTTTAACAACTCAAGTTGTCGCAAAGCAGCTTTACAGGGTTTACAAGGTTAACAATACTATGGGTCCAGAACCCTAATGAGCAAGCCAAAGGCGACAGTGGCGAGGAAAAACTCCCTATGATGGTGGGGAATAGGAAGAAACTTCGGGAGAACCAAGACTCAAAAGGGAACCCATCCTCCATTGGGCGGCCCGTTAACACACAAATACACAAGTCACACATAATTCACACAATCAGACTAGGTAAAAGGTAAAATTGAAAGTTCTGGGTTTTGATATTGTCACTGTAAATGTCTGTTGATGAATGCCAGGCTTTCATTCCGTGTCGGAGCAGTGATGCTGGTATTGTAGGCTCCGACTGCAGTGTTACTCCCCAGGTGAACCCCGGTATCAGCACATCCACCGGCAGCCAGACCATCCCCCAGGTGCCTGCAGGTGCCTGTATCCAATCGTCTTGGGTAGAGCCATGCAAGAAGATAGATAATACAGACTGAGTGGACATGAATTTAAACCACCATTGATTTAAATGTACATAGCTCACATGCCAGTGATGAGCATGTGGCTCCGGCAGGCTAATCTATAGCAGCATAACTAAAGGGAGGGGTTCAGAGGTGACCACAGGCATGAGGGCTCACTGAGACATTGCTTTCCAGTCAAGTCATAGTCACAAATAGAGTGATGCCAAGACACAGTTGGATGACAGCATCAACATCTCAGATCACCAGAAATCTCTACGTCTGGGGGCCCCCAAGCCCCTACACCTTACAAGGGGAATTTTAGCTGAAGGCTTGACTAAACAGGTGAGTCTTAAGTCTAGATTTAAAGATTGGAACTGTGTCAGAATCTCGGATTGGAGCTGGAAGGCTATTTCATAATTGAGGGGCTTTAAAAGAGAAAGCTCTGCCTCCGGCTGTAGTTTTACTAATTTTTGGAACTAGGAGAAATCCAGCATTTTGGGAGCGCAAAGGGCGAGATGGGTTGTAGTAATCAATGAGTTCACTCAGATATTGTGGGGCAAGACCATTTAACGCCTTATAGGTTAACAGGAGAACTTTAAATTCTATGCGATATTTAATCGGCAGCCAGTGTAGTGCGGCGAGAGTGGGACTAATATGATCGAATTTCCTAGCCTTGGTTAGGACTCTAGCTGCGGCATTTTGTACAAGTTGTAGCTTCTTTATGGACTGTTTAGAGCATCCAATTAGAAGACTATTACAGTAGTCCAATCTCGACGAGACAAAAGCATGAACTAGCTTCTCTGCATCAGCTAATGAAAGTAAGTGTCTCAGCTTGGCAATATTACGTAAATGGAAAAAGGCAGCCTTAGTGACATTGCATACATGTGTGTCAAATGAAAGATCAGAATCAATAGTGACACCTAAACTTTTTGCAGTAGATTTTGGTGTTACTGAAAAACCATCTAGGGTAAGGGGAATATCAGCCCAATTGCTTCTAACAGCTTTAGGCCCAAGAATCAGTACCTCAGTCTTGTCAGAATTTAGTTTAAGAAAATTAGACGCCATCCAGTTTTTAATATCCTGGACGCAGTTCTCAATCTTGAGAGTTGTGGTGGTATCATCTGGATTAGAAGATATATACAACTGAGTATCATCTGCGTAGCAATGGAAGCTAATGCCATGCCTACGAATGATAGTGCCCAGTGGTAGCATATATAATGAGAATAATATGGGGCCCAGTACAGATCCTTGTGGGACACCATACTTTACTTTAGAATGCTCAGAGCATTCGTTATTTACTAGCACAAATTGGTAACGATCTGTCAGGTAGGACCTGAACCAGGAGAGTGCTTGACCTCTTATGCCAATGAGTGTCTCCAGTCTATTAAGTAGAATATTATGATCAATGGTGTCAAAAGCAGCACTGAGGTCTAGCAGTATGAGAAACGAAATGTGTCCTTTATCAGAGGATATTAAGAAATCATTCAGTACTTTAGTTAGTGCTGTTTCAGTGCTGTGATGAGCTCTAAATCCAGACTGAAATAACTCTAAGACATGTTCTGTCTGTAAGAAGGAAGAGAGTTGTGAAGAAACTACTGTCTCTAAAATTTTGGATATGAATGACAGATTAGAAATTGGCCTATAGTTGGACAGTTCTTGGGGGTTAAGACCAGGTTTTTTAATTAGCGGCTTGATGACTGCAAGTTTAAATGAACTGGGAACGTAGCCCAGGCTCAGAGAATAATTTATTATAGTAAGCAACGGTTCTACATTGCTGTGCAGTAATTCTTTAAGTAGATGGGTTGGTACAGCATCTAGTATGCATGTGGAGGGTTTAGCAGATTTCACCAGTGAAATAAGCTCCTCACGACCAATTGGGGAGAAGGACTCTAACAGGGCATCAGAGCTGACCAGACAGCTGTCAAGGTGCATTGGCATGTTGACAGGCTCTGAGATAGCACTACTAATGTTTTCCCTAATTTTATCAATCTTATCATTAAAGAATTTCATAAAATTGTTACTGCTACACTCTAGTGGAATAAGAGAATTGAACAAGTAGCTGTCTATGGCATTTCCGTCATTTCTGTTGCGGTGGAGAAACCTCTGAAAATCCCTGATTTGTACATTTTCTGTACCACGATCTCCTCTAGCTATTCTAGGGCAACCTCTGAGTCTCTCTACAGCTTCCATGTAGTACCCTCCCACAATTTTTGGATTGCTGCTTGCGGCAATGGAGTCTCCGGGCTTTTCTGAGTTGAACTCCTCTTGGATCCAGAGCCTTTAGGATTAGCCGAACGTCTTCCTTCTACCATGTTCTTGACATTTGGCATGCATCCAAATGTAACCATGGAGCTGACCTGCACTTCTCAATTGTTGTTGAATAAACACGATAATATTGTCTATGTTGCTGTATCCATGACGACTGGCAAGAATAAATGTTATGTCTTCATATTTTAGACCTAGCTGAAAGTACATTTCAATATGCTCACCAATATCCATGCAGCTTGGGCAAAACTGCAAAGTAGTGCTCATCCGAGTGCAAGAAAATGCTCACCACATAGTATCTGGTGCTCACCTGATAGTATCTGGTGCTCACCACATAGTATCTGGTGCTCACCACATAGTATCTGGTGCTCACCACATAGTATCTGGTGCTCACCACATAGTATCGGGTGCTCACCACATAGTATCTGGTGCTCACCTTATAGTATCTGGTGCTCACCTGATAGTATCTGGTGCTCACCACTTTTTTACCTGAAAAAAAAAAATTACACCATGTCCCTTCAGGGGCTCCGTACAATTCCACGTTGATTGGGATGTACAAAAGAAATGTGCATGGATTCCGGCGTATGCACGGTTTGATGCATCCGGATTTTTTTTTGTGTACGCCATTTTCTGGATTTGTTCGTATGCCAATTTTTAGTAAGAAATCCACGCAAGTCTTTGTACATGAGGCCCCTGGGGAGGACAGAGACGACACACACACACACATTTTATATATATAATGAGAGAGAGAAAGAGAAGATAGATAGATAGATAGATAGATAGATAGATAGATAGATAGATAGATAGATAGATAGATAGATAGATAGATAGATAGATAGATAGATAACACAAAATTTCTAACAGTTTCTAACACTGTTGAGACTGATGAGATCGGATAAGCGAGATCAACAAATCTAATCCTTGTTTGTTGTAATTGCAACAAAACTGAATATTATTATATACTGAATATAATTAGGATCTAATATCCAGTGACGTTACAAAAGACGTTACAAAAATATTTGTTTGTTGAATATTTACGGTATTTCGATAACATGGCAAAAGGATACTGATTCGTAGCCTAGGTTACTGTAGTCCAACCAAATGTTTTTCATTATACCTACAGTAAAACAGTAGTCTTTCTTATGCGAAACATGAGATCTACATTAATAACGAAAAGTAATATAAAATAACCTGACTCTCTAATGCAATATATTATTGTCTGGTATATCACCAAGCATAGTATTTAAATTCCATAAATAATCGGTTAAATAATTCGGTTCAGTAAGCGCTCTTGAATCAGGTTGCTAAGGCGGAAGCGGAAGCGCCGTTTTGTTATGAATATCAGCTGATCAACACAAGCCAGCAGCAATGTCGCCACAGTGGAAATAATACAATACATCACTAACCTCATCTCGTTTCCAACTTGTATTGGTCTTTAATTATTTAGTCTCTTTGGCACAGAGCAAAATGACCACCAGGTGAAAATTTCGGTTGCCTTTGCCGTGTTTCACACTTTGCAGGTCTTCCATAACTGGCCTCCTGTGCTAGCTAGGCGCGTCTTAGCCTGGACGCTCGTAACGCGGATGTGATGGTGGAGATGGAGACGAGACCGTGAGACCCGCCGCCCGCAGCCCCAGCAGTGCTGTCCGCCCCGCGGCCCCAGCAGTGCTGTCCGCCCGCAGCCCTAGCAGTGCTGTCCGCCCCGCGGCCCCAGCAGTGCTGTCCGCCCCGCACCTCGGTGGTTGTTTGGCATCAAGACAGCCGGAGTCTTCCTCGTTGTCGTGTCATTTAAGTTTAGCAAACGTTGGCATCGACTGTCAAGGAAATCATTCACAAAACGGGATATAGTTACCAATGAATCTATAAGGATCTACGTGAATAAAATGTGGTTAAAAATATTTTTTTTGCTCCTTTACTTCTTTGTTTTATTCGTTTTGGCTCGATTTTTTGAAGCCATTGTGTGGTATGAGACCGGAATCTTCGCAACACAACTTGTGGATCCAGTAACACTGAGTTTTAAAAAGTTGAAGACAATTCTTGAGTGTCGTGGATTGGGATACTCGGGCCTTGCAGACAAACGAGACGTCAGCGAACTGGTCGAAAATTCGGGTAATTTTTAAAATTTTTTTAAGACTAAAAAAATGTATGTGTATATATATATATATATATATATATATATATATATATATATATATATATATATATATGTATTTATTGTATATGTAGACAATATCAAAACTTGCATGTAAATTGTATGTTACATTGCAACTGTGGGGTAAAACTTTGTTTTCTTTATCCAGGAGAGTTGATGCAAGGCGAGCTCTATTCTGCTTTAAAAAATAAAAAGGAGCAAACAGGATCTGATTCAAGCACTTCTTTCAGTGGGGAGATGCACTTTTATGAGTTAGTAGAAGACACTAAGGATGGGATCTGGTTGATCCAGGTACACCTCCTGCTCATACTCCTTGTTTTAATTAATACTATTCAAATTTCTAGTTAAGTATCGTTATGGATTTCAGGGTTATTGTAATGCAGTTTTGGCTAGGCAGCTTTGCAATTGTGGATGCCTTCTGAGCATTGATGTGAAATGTACCAATATTTGCAAGCAATTTCTAACTTGAAGATGAATAAATTATTTGTGTAGGTGGTAGCCCAAGACAGAAATCCACTGTTGAGCTCTGCCAACTGGGGCAAGATGGTGCAAAAAGTTTCTCAGTTTGGCATTCGCACTGGCACGTTCAATTGCTCAGATGATTCAAGGTAAGCGGTTTCAGTTTAAGACCATATAACAACCAAACTTTGAAAGCAGTTGTTAATGCTTAAAGGAGCAATTAGCAATTTTTCCAAAGATGATTTTCAGAGTATGAAGCAGCCATTATTGTGAACCTGGTGATCTGGATGCTTCAGAGATTATGCATTAAATCTATTTAAACACGACTGCCTCCTTATGAGGGTCCTGCTCAATGGAGCATAAACTGGTTCATTTGAGGACTACAAAACAGTTTGAGTATTTCATGTGAGCTGCACATGTAAAACATGCTCCTTTGAATTTAATATATTATTTTAAATTAAATCACAAATGTTCTAACTATGTTGAATATATTAAGTAATTGATCATGTCATAATCATGTGTTCATAAATTCTTTTTCTACAACAAATCAGGTATTGCCATAAACGTGGCTGGATGAGGTCCACTCTCATCATGTCGGTGCCCCAGACTTATGCTTCTAAAGGAAAGGTTGTGCTGAAAGAGTATAATGGCAAACGCATTGAGACTGAACACATCTTCAAATGGATGACCGCACACGTTGCCTCCCGTATAAAAACCGTCCGAGTCTCACAACAATTGATGGATGACTGGTATAAAGGAGAAAAGCAGTCTGTGAAGATGTTCTTGTTTGCTAAATTGCTCCAACCCCCTGCCTTTTTTTCTGCCCTCAGCATCAAATTTACAGGGCGCATAGAGTTTATCTTTGTTGATGTGCACAACTGGGACAATGCCACCTGTTTGGATGAGATTGGGGTGAAACAGTTGCCCTCATATATCCTCAAAACACCAGAAGGTATCTACAGATATGGTAACAGCACTGGGGAATATATTTCCTTGCATGCCATGGACATGTTCCTTCGCTCTGTCCAGCCAGAGGTAAATGACTTGTTTGTTTTAAGCTTGGTGATGGTCAACTTAATGGCCTGGATGGACCTCTTTATAACACAAGGAGCCACCATTAAACGCTTTGTGGTTTTGATCAGCACGCTGGGGACCTATAATTCCTTACTGATCATTTCTTGGCTTCCTATCCTTGGATTCCTTCAGCTGCCATATTTGGATAACTTTTATAAATATAGTTTTAAACTGCTGCGCTATGCTGATACCACCACCATTGCCTCTTGGGTCAGGGCTGACTGGACCTTCTACTCTTCACATCCAGCTCTTTTCTTAAGCACATACCTTGCCCATGGCCTCCTCATAGACTACTTTGAGAAGAAAAGGAGATGTAGCAATGAAGACCAAAACGCAAACAACCTGGAGTGGCTGTCCAGTCTTTGGGATTGGTATACTAGCTATTTGGTACATCCTATTGCTTCATTTCAAAACTTCCCCAATGAGTCAGACTGGGATGATGATGATCCTAATTTTCTTCTAGAGAGGTTGGCATTCCCAGATCTCTGGCTACGCCCACTTGTTCCCATCGACTACATAAAAAATCTCCCAACCTGGAAATTTAAGTGCACACAGTCAAAGGACAATGTCTTAAGGGGCCAAGATATTCCACCAAACAAGATGCTGCACATTTTAAAAGATGATTCAGGTAGTCACCAACAAGAACATCACTACAGGTTAGAGAGTCCTCATATTGACATGAGGTGTTTGGCTGGAATGAAGTCAAAAGAATCCTGCTCTTGTGGAGAGGAACAGGACAATGATTGGCCCTGCAGTATGCTTCACTGCACAGAATGTGTTGTATGTTTGGAGACCTTTGAAACCGAATGTCTTGTCATGGGACTGCCATGTGGCCATGTTTTTCATCAGCAGTGCATCGTGGTTTGGCTAACAAGTGGGAGACACTGTTGTCCAGTGTGTCGGTGGCCATCTTATAAAAAGAGACCTGCCAGACAACATTATGTGTGTTCTCCACATGAACCAGAATAGCACGAGCAGTTTGTTGAGCAGCTGCCTCCAGCACTTAACTTATAAAAAAAACTTGATGTGCCGACTGTTGGTCTGTAAACCCATATACTTGTTTAATTTCAGTTTTTATTTTCAGTGATTTGAACATCATACACATTACAGCAAATGTGACTTTTTTCAGACCTATTAATGCAAAGCATGGACAAAATATTACCATTAGCCAAAAATATAAAACCTAATATAATATCTTTTGTAGTCCATGACAGAGTAATCTTTTCCTGAAAAACCTGCCTAATGTGAGCTTAGTTTTTCTGAATATAAAGTCTTTATCTTTCTGAAAATATTTAAATTGGAATCCTCATATAGATTGTACTTCTGATAAATTTTAAAAAGTGATTTAGTACAAGTGACTCAACTAAGATTGGTTTGACATTGACATTATAATTTTTAAGAAGTCTTATAAATTATTAGATGAAGGTAAAAATTCACACCAGATGTACATCACAGCCATATACACATCTTTAATTTACAAATATGTTAATACAGTGTTAAAATTGTGTTTCTTTAGGCAGGCATACATTACCCAATAAATAGATTTCTTAGACTATTAATGATGGTAGTAATTAAATTCTTACACGTTGCGCTTGTGGGCAGAGTTAATTTTTCCGTTCAGATCAGTAGCTAGTAAATGGGGGTTATGGACCAACACAAATAAGCATGTACTCTCGGATCAAACGAAGAAAGCTTTGTGTTTAGAAAAGAATGGTCCAATATTTGTTTGCATGTTTGTTCTTTGATTTATCCTTTAATAAGGTTACAACTTGAGTACAGCTATGTGAGTCGATTACAATATAAGCAAAGGAAGAGACATGAACTGTATAAAATTTTTTTCACTGCAGATATTACATGTGGGTAATCTCAATACCCATTCATATGTAACTGATCTTTCCAACTGTGTTTAGACACCATACATATTGCAATAAAAAAGATTGTAATGAATCGTGTTTTGTAAAGATGGCTTGTGTTCACAGTTGAGTGGAACTGCAAAAGAAATTTTGAACTAAGAGGAAGGGCACATTAGAGTGAACTCACATTGACTGAAATGGAACCCTAAAAATATACTTTTAGGCAAATGTGATGAGTAAAGAAAAATATATTAGAGCAACTGACATGTCTTAAGAATGTAAGTTCCTGCAGTATAGTTGTTCATTAAAAAACACTGACCTATTGATATGGTGTGTCATTTTTTCACCGACCTTTGTATGCTATTTTGTAATGTTTAAACACACAGCCACTTTGGCCATTCTTGGTGTAGGTGTGATTGTTCTTTTAAAGTTGTATAAAGGCATCAAACTCATTTCCTACAATTACAAATTGTATAAAATATACAATTATGATAGACACATGCATACATACTCCAGCTGTTGGAATGAAGTTAAAGTCAACCAAAGTTGGGAACTCTGCTCTGTTGTGACTATCAGGGGTGCGTTTCCCAAAACGTTCATAACACTATGTACTTCGTACCCTCGTACTTAGGAACATTCTTACATTTACAAGTGTTTCCCAAAACTCTTCAGAACTTGTGTCTCTTGCGTTTTCTGACCCATTCATAACTCACTGAGTACTTCTTAACTCCAAGCTCACATGCGTTCTACCTCAAATAGGACAGAGGCTGCTAATTTCCCTTTAATAACTGAATAGCACTGGTTTTAAGCATGGCATTGGCACATTTGCTAATATAAAAACATGAAATTATGGAAATTCAAATCTCTTGTGAATTTCATATTTATTGCTACTAGCTTGAATAGTAGAATTTCATTTAGTGGTGTCAAAATAACACACTATAGGCCTTTTAATTCACACTGCTGTGGCATGCACCAATATATAGAACATTTCCACATTCTAAAGATGCATTGCTTGTAATCAGAATAGGTTCATAGAATTGGAAGTATTCCTGGAATTATCAGTGCAGTGGATGGCACAATAATCCTCATACACACTCTCTGCTTCTTGAACCCTATTTTAAAGTCATAATAATATGTTCCCACCCAATACAGGGGGTCCTCGACTTACAACGTTGATCTGTTCCTACATCGTGTCATAAACCGATTTCGGAGTAAGTCGGAACATACGTACATACTGTGCGCAAATAACATACTGTAAGCACTTATCCTATCCTAACACAGTAATGAATACAAAAAACACATTAAATACGTTTAATAATGAAATGAAACAGGAATAATGAACAATAATAAGTTCGTGTTACGCCATTTACAACGCAAAATCACTTAAGTCGAAAGAAGGCTTTATACAGTAAATGGGAGACAGAGATGTATAGTAACGAAGTAGAACTACTTCACTACTGTACTTAAGTACTAAAATGCTGTATCTGTACTTTATTAGAGTATTATTTTTTTTCTCCTACTTCCACTTTTACTTCACTACATATTTTCCATTAGTTTAATACTTTTACTCTGATAAAATTCTCGAAATTATTCCAAATAATTTGGATTATAAAATTAAAATTATTCCAAATAATATCTCATTGAAAGAGATGGTAGTACCGTATTTGGTAACAGCAGAAGAGCAGCATAGGTGCTGCATAATAAGCTTGTTGGTGTTTTAATGTAGGGGAGACCAGGGACAGTTGTAACATGGGACGGTTGTAACACCTTGAATTCCTCCAAACAGAAACAAGCTAGAGTGATTACACTCACTGTGCACATGCTCAGTTAGACTGTCTTCTTGCTAACAAAAAAGGAGCCACATTTGAAACTCCCAGAGAAGGTAATTACCAAAAGTTTTTTTAATGTAAAAATTAAATTTTTCTATCAGGTTTTTTTTTTATACTGTCCTGAGATCAAATATCTATGAATCCAAACAAGTATTATTAGAATTACTGTTTTGTAAGCTAAAATTAGAAATGATTAACATGTGTCCAACTAGCAGTCAGGCTTGTTCACATGAGATGAAAACATAACTGGTGATACTGAACCAAGTAGTCAGTGACAATGACCATTTATGATCTGCCAAGCATTGTGAAGAGTGCCCTTCCCCTGGCTGCAACAACATCAAATATTCAGGCAGGGTTTGCATGCCATGGAATTTGGTATTTTAAAATAGATATTTTTAATGACAGCGACTTTAAACCATCCTTGGTCACAGATCGCCCACTGCCAGCAGTGACACCACAGGTTCCATCTTCCACTGCAGCTGCAGTGAATGCAGTTGCATGTATTACAGCTCCAACACCCACTGTGGCAACAGTGGCATCCTACACACCACCTACAGCATCCTGCCCATCACACCATGTGTGGTGCCTGAGCCTTCCCCTCTTTTTTTGTTATGTGGTGTGAGTAATCATTAGGCCTATTTTTAAAAATTAAATGAATAGTCAGTCATGAATGATAAATAATCTTTTTCATTTTGAGTATTTGATTAATTATGTAAATTTTATACGTTACAACCGTCCCTGTACCCTGAGACGGTTGTAACAGTGGAGTGACTGTATTTAAATCAATTTAGCAACCTGTACATATTTCATAAACCCACTTAAATACATTGTTTCAGTAGTTGACACATTGACGTTCATAATACAGCAAATTGGCTATTCCAGTGTAAATGGTTTTTGATTTATTGGAAAAATCACAAAAAGTTTTACAACTGTCCCTGGCAGCCCCGTCGACAGGGGGGGGGGACAACCGGGTCTGTTGTCCCGGGCCCCAGGGCCAGGGGGGCCCATCAAAGAGCCCAGCAATTTATTTTTTATTTAAAGTCTATAATTTTTAAATAATCTTGAAATCTTTCATTAATATAAAATTCTGTACTTAAAATAAGCTCAATGGCTAAAATACATGTTTTTTACCTATCTGCATATTTTCCATTAAGTGCATACACCCCCGCCACCCACTGAAAAATGGTTTGATCCAGCACCGACTGCAACCGGTTGGCAGTGGTGGATAGTTAAAGTAAATACAGAAATCTGGAGAAAAACATTTACCTGACGAATTTTAATATTGCTTTGTGTTTCAGGTTTGAAAGTGCTGGAATTTAGACTAAAGTACTTGTAGACTAAAGAAAATGTTTGAAATTGTAACTACTTCGTTTCACAACAAATAGCTGTCTGACTGAACAGGGGGGTATTCCAGAAAGCGGGGTTAACAAACTCTAAACTTAACCCTGAACTCTGGGTTGTCTTACCCCGATCTGACATACTCCGAGTTTTCGGTTCCAAAACGGCGGATCGGAGTTAAAGTAATCAGGGTCGCTCAACTCTGAGTAGGTTGACCCAGACAGATGCGCGTTCACGCGTAACTATAAAAGGCATTCTTAATGGAACGCAGATAAATAGGATTTATCATGGACTTAAACGCGAAAATCAGCCGAACATCGTATTTCACACCACTGTAGCTTGAAGTATTAATGACTGCGTATGCAGAATATTTAGATATTATTAAACGTAAATGTAATACTGCGGTAGCTGCTAGAGAAAGGCAGTCAGCATGTCAAAAAATTGCCAACAGAGTTAATGCGTGAGTGAAAATGATATTTTTATATTTAGCAGAAGGGTGCGATTATATTATTATTTTCTCCACCTTTATAATTGAGTTTTTAAATATTTTTTATTGAACACTTACTAATTCCAGGTCTAATCTGAGTGGTGTGAAACACACATGGCATCAGATAAAAATGAAGTATAAGAATACTGTACAAAGTGGTATGGCTGTACATAACTATATCTTATTCTTAAAATATATTATAAAATATATTTATTTACAGGAAAAATTAAATAATGAAACATAACAGTGAATTTGACTGTAATGTATATTAAAAGGTTACAGGGTGGATGGTGGGGTGGGGTGGGTGGTGGTACATGATTTAATGTGGAAAGCAGTGATTGCAGATGGAGTCTCTGACAACTCCACCATCTCTGTTGTCACCCACATGCATGTAAGGTTCCTCGTCTGTGGGCATGTCAGAGATGGTAGGCTGTCGCTCTTCCTGGATGGTTGCAATGTTGTGTAATACCACATATGCCATTATTATGTGGCACGCCTTATCAGGGGTTACTCTGAGCCCCTTCAGGCACTGGAACCTGGCCTCGAGGATTCCTAGGGTCATTTAAATTCTTGCCCTGGTTTTGCTGTGGGCCTGATTGTAGCAGGACTGTGGTCCAGGTGCAGGATCTGAATAGGGAGTCATAAGGTAGGCCTATAGGAGAGGCAGGGATACCCTCTGTCTCCATGAAGGAGGCCGTCATGTCCTATAATCACACTAGGGTTTGCAATGATTTAACTATTACACTGCATGTGAACAACTAGCAAAACTACCGCAGGCCTACTCTGTTCAGATTTGTTGTACAGTGTGGAATCATACACGGATCCTGGCCATCTGACTTCAACATTTGTGATGAGGTGGGAAGCATCACATATGATCTTGATGGGAAGAACGGTCAGTTACAATAGCTACGTTATTTTTGTTAGCATTAAAGATAAGTACATTATTCATTAAGGATTATAAAGGTTAGTACCTGTACATTAATGCTATGGATGAATTTTCATGTTCTAATGGTGCTGGAATAGGTAGCATATGTAGGTTCCATCAATACAGCCAATCACTCTAGGAAATCCTTAAAATGTAAATGGAATGAAGTTCGTTACATATTGCTTCTCCTTTGCTTAATTTCTTTATTGTCCGTGTGAATTAAAGACAAACCAATGATGCTGTGGAATTCCTCTTTGATGTCCATAACTGGCTTAAGCCCAGGAAACACCACAAAACCGGGCACTAGTCATTTTAATGCCGGACATAGTTTTCGGACAGACCGACATACAGTAGCTTTGCTGACAGATTCCGCATCTCCTACACTATAAAGAAAACTTCCACTAGCAAAAAACGAAGACCGATATATAACAATCTGGAGAGAATTTAGGGCTGATCCGCGATGTGTAATATTTGAAATGTTATTATAATAATAAAGTTATTGATGTAAGTAATGGATTGTGCTGAAAACGATAACGTTCATTAAAAAAATAATCCGAAAATGATAGTAGGCCTATGTCTATTCGGGGTTTTATAAGGCGTTCCCGACGAAGAACTCAGCGAATAAACTGAGCTTCAATATCCACATGATCTTCGAGGAAAGGACACGTCATGATGACGTGTTTGTAACTCTGGGTCAGGTCCAAGTTAACCTGCCAGCGAGCAGGTTAGCTTCAGAGCGTAAGTTGCTATAGCAACTGACATAGAGTTTGTTTTAACCCGCTTTCTGGAACAGGAAACTCCGGGTTTTAGTGAACTCAGAGTTAACAAACCCTGAGTTAGTCACTTAACCCGCTTTCTGGAACACCCCCCAGTTCTATGGAGTGATTTTTGTTTCAATAGTTCCACAAATGCAAAAGTAAATCCAAGAGCAGAAAGTATATGTTATGAATGCAAAACAGAAAAAAATATATCAAAAGTATATATATTTTATATAATTGGTTATTTGAAACTTATTTTCGTTTGCATTTTGACAAGTTTTTGGTTCTATTGTTTTTGTTTTTTTGGATTTTCCCAGTAAGGTCTTTTGCTTCTGGAATCTCTCTTTGCTTCTGCTTCGTTTTTTGCTTCTGACTTTTGCAACACATTTCACGTGTGGGAGGGTCTTAGATGAAGGCGTTCCTCTGCAATCTCCATTGGTCACTGATTCCGGACTGACACAGAGCTCTGAGACCGCCTCTGGGACCAAGCCACGCCCACCCCACCAGCTTCCTAGCGTTTTCAAACATGGCGGAACGCGGTGGTTCTGTTTCACAGTAGCACGTAAACTTAGTTTTACCATAAAAGTTTATACAAAGGTTATAATTAATTGCTAAATGGTCTGTAGATGTGTTCCAAAAGTCAGAAGCAAAAAACGAAGCAGAAGCAAAGAGAGATTCCAGAAGCAAAAGATCTTACTGGGAAAATCCAAAAAAACAAAAACAATGGAACCAAAAACTTGTCAAAATGCAAACGAAAATAAGTTTCAAATAACCAATTATATAAAATATATATACTTTTGATATATTTTTTTCTGTTTTGCATTCATAACATATACTTTCTGCTCTTGGATTTACTTTTGCTTTTGTGGAACTATTGAAACAAAAATCACTCCACTTCGCTTTCCCTGTAAAAAACTGCAACGGAAAAAGACAAGTGGATAAAACGAAGGCAGTATGTCGTCATTGCTTTTCTGAGGTCGGCTATGTTTCGGGCAACACTTCAAATATGCTAACTCACCTGAGACGGCACCACCCAAGTATTAAGATTACCGCGACAAGAAAGAAAACCCCCATTGCGCAAACGCCACTGATATCTGCGTTCAAGTGTCCTTTCAATCGCAATTCAGATCAGGCTAAAGCCATAACAGCATCCATCGGCGCTTTTATAGCATTGGATCTTAGACATATTCAGTTGTTGAGAATGCTGGTTTTAAGCTGTTGAGATTTACATTTTAATCCCTTCATATATTGTTTACATTACAGTATTGATCAAGCAGCTTATCATAATCCATATATAATTTGACCAGTCTTAAAGTATTAATCAAATTTCTAATATTAATAACTTTGTTTTGCTTACAGTATAGTATTAATCAAATAGCTAATTATCAAGTGTGTCTGAGAAAAGGCCTGTAGCCTATGCTCTGCCCCATATTCCAAGTGCCTGTCGTTTTCTAAAAGAACAGGATGCTTAAGAAGAAGAATAAGAATGTATATCAGTTTGACAGGACCAGGAAGCGAAGGCCTCTCTCCCACTCTTAGTAAGGAAACATCTGTATGTTTAACGTATGTGATCTACGTGCAACTCCTATGTATGGAACCACTATTAAGTCTGTGAAAATCATAATTGGCAAAAGTCATTGTAAGATTTAGGGAAAAAACAAGATGAGCTCAGCGGATTGTGAATGTCTTAGACAATCAGCCTTTGTCTAACAGGCTAGGTTAGGGAAAGTCCAAAAGAAACGGGGGGGCTTATACCCAGGCCACACTATATAGAACAGGAGGAAAATGTGTCGGGCAGAGACCTGCGCACAGAGCCATAGGGTAGAGTAGATAGGCTTGTGTGTGTTCTCTCCAGAGCGCTCTGTATTTTTGTATACATTTAATAAAAGGATAAAGACAAGACTGGTAATGCTTTCTCTTGCAATCAATGAGCATGCTGTGCTAGGTGAAAGAGGATCAAAGCACGACAAAGCATATGTTAAAGGTGATTGAACCACGCTATGAAGTACCCAGTCGTCCACATTTCAGCCAAACAGTCATTCCAGACCTTTATGAACACACCAAATCTACTGTCGTTGAGGACTTAACAAAAGCATGTGCGATAGCGCTGACAACTGACGGATGGACATCCAGAGCTAACGAGAGCTATATAACAGTGACTGCCCATCACATATCCCCTGAGTGGAATATATCTAGCCACGTCCTGCAAACAAGGGCTATGCACGTACAACACACCAGCGCAAACCTAGCAGAAGGGCTAAAAGAAGCTGTGTTGGAGTGGAAATTGGAGAGGTCAGGAACAGCAATTGCCGTCACAACAGATAACGCCCGGAATATAGTAAATGCCGTGATTGAAGCTGGAATGGGTCCCCAAATAGGGTGTTTTGCGCACACCATTAATCTTGCCTCTCAGAAAGCCACAGGCCTCAACCAACTAGCCAGACTGCTAGGTAAGGTGAGACGTGTCGTCGCTTTCTTCCACCGTAGCCCGACAGCTGCACACATACTAGAGCGCAAACAAGAGATGCTTGGTCTGGCGAAACACTGTCTTATTCATGACGTGACCACACGATGGAACTCAAGTTACGACATGCTTGTAAGGTACCTGGAGCAACAGGCAGCAGTGTACGTGGCACTGACAGAACAGGCTCTCAAGAAAAAGGACATCAGCATATTGTCTGACCAAGAGGTGAAAATGACTGAGGAAGTGATTGTCATTCTGAAGCCATTAAAGACTCTCACAACACTCATAAGTTCCGAAGCTACACCTTCAGCATCCATGATCCTGCCCCTCAAAGCCACAGTTCTCCACTCTATGGAGCCAAATGATGGGGACAGCGCCATAGTTACCCAAGTCAAGGCTGCCATCAGGGAAAACCTGGAGGACAGGTACTCTTGCCAAGATTTCCTCCACAAATGCACAGCACTTGACCCGAGGTTTAAACCTCTTCCTCATGTGGATGATGCCTGTCGTGACAGGATCTACAACAGCCTTATCACCGAGATTGTGGCCATGGAAGAAGAGGTATTGTAATAGTAGTAGTAGTAGTAGTAGTAGTAGTAGTAGTAGTAATAATTATAATAATAATAATAATAGATGATGATGACGTGCATAAAATACCTTTCACCTTTAAAAAACGCTTGCCCATGTCTGTTTGTATTGAAAATATTTGTACTTTCATTTATTTTACAGCATGAGGAGGCCAAATGGACAGCAGCAGCTACGTCATCCTCACACACCCCAGAGGCATCTGAATCACCTCCTCCTGTCAAGAGGTCAGCGATGGCCGAACTGTTTGGTGAGCTCTTCCAGACTCAGGTAGAAGACAAGGATACTTTGCAGCTGGTCAAAGAAGAAGTTGCTGCGTACAAGGCAGTGAGCAGCATTTCAGTAGACTCTGACCCACTTCTATGGTGGAAGACCAATGAGCCCACATATCCCCTGATTGCCAAGCTAGCAAAGCGCTACCTGGCTATTCCTGCTACCTCGGTCCCTAGCGAAAGGGTATTTTCAACCGCTGGGGACATTGTAACTGCCAGCAGATCTGCTCTTACTGCTGATAATGTTGACAAACTGATTTTCTTGGCAAAAAATTGAAGATTGAGTAAAGTTGACTATTGTAACACTAGAATTCTGGAACTGGGTGCTGCACTTTACATGTGTTTTGTTTACTGTTTAAATGGAATTTATTATTTTTACTTTTAATATTTAAATTTTAACATTGATTAATCATTTGAGAATATTTCATTTAACTTAATGGTACCCAGCAGCACTTTGAATTTTTCTGTTTCCGTTTGTATACTGACAATTTTTTGGTTAAATAAACAACAAGCTGTGGAAGAAAATGGTTTTGTGTTTTGTTCCCACACTGTACCATAAATGTACCGAACCGTGACCGAACCGTGATTTTTGCATACCTGTCACGTTGAGGACCCCGGCCCCTCCCTTTTGGGCGTGTGTCAACGTTGTCCACGTGCTTTATCTGCGTCAGTGGATATACGTGGTTAGGGTTTTGTCGTGTGATTAATAAGTCTCACCTGTGAATCGTCTCGTGATCACGTGGGGCTAATGTGGTTTGTCTATTTAATGTGCGCTCGCGCAGTGTCCTGTGCTCGTCGTTGTCTAAGTCTACACGTTGTGTCTGCATCTTCAGTGTTGCTCGTGCGCCATCGCACGTCTATTTGTGAAATAAAAAGTGACGTCCATCACTTCCGTGTCTCATCCTTCGCTTCGCCCCGTTCGTCACAGAACGACGAGCCGTCCGAGACACCAACAACTATGCCAGGCTACAAAACCAAGCCGAAGAAGGGGAAGAAGCCCAGTAAGCGGCACCACCGCGCTTCCTCCTCTCCCCCGCGCCGCAGAACCCCGCCGACGCTGGCGCAACTGGAGGAGGACCCGGTATGCGCTCTCCAGCTGGCCTCAGCCCAGAGGGTCGAGGAAAGAGACCCCGAGCTGGCGGAGATCTTCCGCCAGGGTGCGGTCAGGATTTGGAGGGAGCGACACTCACCTCCATCCCACGCCCTCTCGCCGTCGGAGAGTCCCGGTGTGATTTGCGTCGCGGACTCGACCCCGGAGGCAGAGTTTGGGGAGAGGGACTCCGAGGAGGAGGAGGAGCAGGACGAAGAGGAGGAGGCATACCCTCCTTCGCTGTGCGATGCCTCCACCGTGAACTACGGTGGGGAAGAGGAGGAGGTCTGCCCCCCCTCGCTGGACGACGCGTCCACCATATACTACGGGGAAGAGGAGGAGGAGGAGTCCGAGGAAGAGGACTACCTCCCTCCGCCCGTAGGTCCCTCTTCTGTAGTAGAGGAGGGGGAGGAGGACGACGACGAGGACTACCCGCCGTCGGAGCGCTCTGCACACCCCGCTGACTACGGGGAGGAGGAAGAGGGGTATGAGGAGGACGATCGTCCTCTGTCCGTGCACTCAGGCGTCTCTGAGTGCACGGACAGCAAACTATATGCGGAGGACGAGGACAGTCCGCCCCCCTCTGAGTGTTCTGCGGGGACTGTGAAGGGGAGGTGGAGTTCGTCCGCCGATCGCACCGGAGGAGAGAGCATGGACTGCTCTCGGGGTGGCAGCTCGGAGCAGCCCATGAGTTGGAGCCGGGGCAGCGAGGCGGAGAAGGTGGACGTGGAAGCGCCCACGGTCGACTCCAGAGGGCGGTCGTGAGGCGAGAGGGGCGCACCAAACGGCCAGCTGGGGGAGGAGCTCGGCAGTCGCGCTGCACCCGGCGCGTTCGGCAGTCGCGCTGCACCCGGCGCGTTCGGCAGTCGCGCTGCACCCGGCGCGTTCGGCAGTCGCGCTGCACCCGGCGCGTTCGGCAGTCGCGCTGCACCGGGCAGAGGCTATGCAGCAAAGGCGGGAGGAGGACCGTTCGGCGCAGCACCTGCAGCTCCCGATCTCTCTCCCCTTATCGCCCTACTCCTGGCGCGCAGCCTGGCGCCTGTGTCCTTTGTGTGTGTGCCTGTGTTCGTAAGTCTGCCCGTTTGTGTACCTAACCCGTTTTTCCCTCTTGTGCCACTTTGTGTAAACGTGCCTGTGTGTGTGTTTGTGAATGTTCCGTTTAATGTGTCTCCCGTCTTTTCCCCCGTCTTCCCAGGGAGGGTGTTCTAGGCGGACGCTTCACCAAGGGAGGTCACCTCCCAGACGCACAACTGAGAGCGTCGGATCCGCCCATCGTCGTGGGTTCGGGGCACTCGGTCCTGTTGGCACCCCGGGACGGGTAGTGCCCTTGGAGGGGGCATCTGTCACGTTGAGGACCCCGGCCCCTCCCTTTTGGGCGTGTATCAACGTTGTCCACGTGCTTTGTCTGCGTCAGTGGATATACGTGGTTAGGGTTTTGTCGTGTGATTAATAAGTCTCACCTGTGAATCGTCTCGTGATCACGTGGGGCTAATGTGGTTTGTCTATTTAATGTGCGCTCGCGCAGTGTCCTGTGCTCATCGTTGTCTAAGTCTACACGTTGTGTCTGCATCTTCAGTGTTGCTCGTGCACCATCGCGCGTCTATTTGTGAAATAAAAAGTGACGTCCGTCAAACTGCAAGGATTCCGTGTCTCATGCTTCACTTCGCCCCGTTCGTCACAATACCGTTACACCCCTATCAGCAAAATCATTGAAAAAGTTGTGTCAATCCAGTAGAATTATTATGTCAAAGTAAATCAAATAAATGACACTTTTCAATCTGGTTTCAGAGCTCTCCACAGCACTGAAACAGCCCTAGTTAAGGTGGTAAATGACTTGAGATTGAATAAGGATGCAGGCAAACTTTTTTTTTAGTCTTTTTTCTGCTAGATTTAAGTGCCACTTTTGACACCATTTATCATGAAATACTACAGAGCTGGGTAGGCCTTAGTGGCTTAGTCTTAGACTGGTTTAGATTGTACCTAACTGGGCGTGATTACTATGTAGCATTAGGTACCTCTTCCAAAAAATAACTTGTGGCGTCCCTACAGAATATTGAAAAATTCCAGATTTTATGTAAACTAAGTCCATATCGCTTAGTCAATAAGCATTTTTCTTAAGGACTGATTGTCTGAATAACTAATGGGTTAGCATAACATTATTTTGTAATTGTTATAAAGTCTGCTGCAGTCAATAAAATACAGCAACCACTAGTATCTCGATCTTATTTCTGCTTGCAAGAAGAAATAAAGTGTAATTCAGGCATCAATATTGAGAACAGAGTACTGGAATCAGATCTTGCTCTCAGCTCTAGTTGTGCTTGAGTATATCTTATGTTAGAGTGACAGCTCCGGACCCTTCCCTGTGGGCGTGCCGCTATGTTGTCTGTGTGCCGTTGTGTCCATGTATGTACTTCCGTGGGTGTGGGTTGTCAGTGAGCATGTTCGTAGTCGCACCTGTGCCTTGTCTCGAGATCACGCGGGTATGTGTTTGTAACCAGGTGTTTATTTAAAAAAATTATTTTTACTTTAATTCTACTGCATTCAAAGATGGTAGCCTGTCTCTTTAAGTGTAGTGCAGCGTATGTTGAGAGGCAGGTCGTAAAAGGGTTTTTTTTTTGGCACTTAATTACGACTGCATGGTATGTATGGACTTGCCTCACTGTCTGCTATCGCAGATGAAGCACGGGAAAGCACGTTCTGTGCCTTGAGTATTGTGCTGGTTGCGTATTATCGCCCTTAAAGAGTGTCTCCAGTGTGAGTCTTTCCATGCTTATGACAGGATTGTTTCGGACTGAAGAGACATCATCTGGGTTTCTACACAAGAGATCTGAGTTCGTCGATTGCCATCCTGCGCGTGGAGTAGGACCTCGTACTCCACCATTTTTTCTTTTACTTCACAGAGGACCTGCATAACATATTTTTTGTTTTTGGGTACCCCTTTTTTAATTATTATTAATGAGGAACTGTTTTGTAGCAGGGTAATATTAGGACTGCATGTGTATACATACTGACAATTTCTTTTGTAAGCTGTAAAATACATTCTCTCAGTTGGTTGTATAATTTGTAGTTTGAGCACGTTCTTGCCAGAAATCTAATTCTGAGCTTAGGGTAATATATTGTTACCCAGACCCACAAAGTAAACATTTCTCCATCAAATTGGGTTTGGAATATATTTATTTTCAATCTGCCCGGGTTACATATAGAGAAAAATTTGGCGCCCAACGTGGGGCTTGAGCGTGCTTCATAACTTATATACACATTGAGTTTACACAGTTGTCTAGTAGTTACTTTAATAGGCAACATGGAGTTTTGTGTAAGGCATGGGTTTGACCCAGAGTGCACGATTATATTGCAGGGTGTGGGTAAGGATCTCACTGTAATAGATGTGCAGGAAGCTTTCACTCCTCTGGATAGGGTCGTGAAAATACAGCATCTAACTTTAGATGTTGCAGGTAGCATTCTATGTCAGTTCGAAGAGAGTCTCACTCCCTTGTTATTAGAAAGCACACAGCCCCATCCAGGGGATGGACCTCCTTGGCAAGTAGTTCAGATAGAGGAGTACGACTCAAATAAAGTCCAAGAGCCCTTGCCGGATGTCACCAACTCAAAGGCCCTAGTGCATGTAATAGATGACATGGCTGTTAACTTCAAGGAGCATATAGATGAATTGGCCAAACTATACCATGTTAACCCAGGAGCTCTGAATAAACACGCCCTCAGTCAATTAAGTGGGGATAAGTCACTAGACCTGGTAACCTCTACTCCTGCTACTAAAGCTTCAGAACCCCCAAGTCCTGCGACGTTCATATGTGGGAACACTGAAGAAAGAGGAGACAGTGCAAGTGCTGTTGCAGGGCCCTCCAGTCCAGTATTTCCACTGCCTTCTGCGGTGCAACGGGTGATAGTGGAGCACATCGTAAAGCATGGAAGTGAAGCGCAGCCAGTAGCCCCCGGGAAGTTGAGGGTGTTCCCAGGTGTCTCCCCCAAACCTCCAAATGAAGTGGATTTCAGTATATGGCGCTTACATGCTAGACAAGTCCTCAATGACACCCATCTATCTGAAAGTTGTCAGTGGCAAGTAATATTAGATATCCTGCTATCTCCTGCTTTGAACATCGCATTGAGCATAGGGGAAAATGCAGCTCCTAAGGTTTACTTAGAGAATGTCTACGGTAATATAGCAGGGGGTGAGGAGTTGTATATACAATTTTTGGAATCTCACCAAAATAATGGGGAGAAAGCATCCAACTACCTCCGCCGCCTTCACTCCATTATGCAAGAGGTAGTAGAACGTGGTGGTCTTACAGGTGGAACTGCAGATATGCAGCTGATGAAACAATTTATCCGAGGCTGCTGGGATGAGGGTTTAATTGCTGCGCTGCATCTCAAAGAAACACTGGAAGAACCTGTAGGGAAATGTATCCCCTTTTCTGAACTATTATTACGGATTAGAGCATATGAGCATGAGAGTTTACTAAAAGAGACAAGGAAGAAACGTCATTTGGGTTTGAGTACCTCCAAGGTTTGTGCTAAAATCCACATGGCTTCAGAAGAGAACAGTGAGGAGTGAAGTCGGGTGCTTTCCCCGACTCGAGAGCAACTGGAGAGGAGGATACGGCAGTTAGAGGCTGAAGTGGCCGAGACTAAGCAATGTCCGAGAAGGAAGGAGAATGAGATACTCGAGGCATCTCAGTGCACACCTATTGGTGCTGTTCCACAAGGGCGAGACAAACGTCTCAGAGGGAAGAAGTTTTGTTATAAGTGTGGAGAGGAATCGTACCTTATGCCGCAATGCACTAACCCTGTTAACGCCAGTCTGGTTCAACAGAAGTTGTGTGACCGACTTCAGAAAAGGCTGATGACCCCATCAAGAAGTTCCACGCAAGGCTCCACTTTAAACTAGTGGGAGCTCCTGTTTCGGAACAGGCAGGAGCTCATCCTTCAAGTTCCAACAAATCCAGCCAATGTAAGTCGAAATGTCAGAATACTAGATGTCCTGGGGTTAGAGGGATGCCTAAGGGTCTGATTGGAGAGTCATGTGAAGGGGTAGCCTGGCTAGATGACACCCAGTGCAGTTGTCTAATTGACACCGGCTCACAAGTGTCCATTATATCCCAGTCATTTTATTTTCAACATTTGTCACATCGAGAGTTGTACCCCTTAGGTGATTTACTTAGGGTAGAGGGTGCAGCGGGTCAGTTAGTGCCGTATGCAGGATATATTGAGGTAGAAGTGAAGTTTCCCAAAAGTGTCTGTGGAACCGGACAGAAGTTTACAGTTCTCGCTCTAGTCAGCCCTGATCAAGCATATAATGAACGGGTCCCATTGTTGGTGGGTACAAACATTCTTAGGCACCTCATTTCTGATTGCGAGAAGAGGGGAGGAACTCAGTTTTTGAGCTCATTGCCTATGTGTGCAAACTGGGCTGCAGCTTATTCCAGCTGTGGTGCTCTGACGGAGAGCTCAACCGCAAAGGCTCATACACTACGGGTGAAACTTAGTAGTAGGGCTCCTGTTTAAAGGGAAATCAAACGAGTGTCCTCAAAGGAATTTGCCATTGTAGAGGGGAAGGAGAGAGCTTTAAATCACTGGTTGGAGAGCCTCTCGCCTACCCCATTCCCGGAGGGCTGATGGTTCAGGAGCAAATTGTGGATGTGACGCCAAATTCTCACTGTAAATTCAAAGTTTTAGTGAGAAATCTCACTGGCCGAGATGTGCGGCTTCCGCCAAAGTGCATAATCGCAGAGTGCACACCCATTGACTGGGCTATACCTCTCACAGCTAAAGGGTCTGAGAGTCCTGGGAGTGTTCCAAGGCAGATAGTTCATTCGCTGTTAGGGTATGCTGGTGATCCGCCTACTCCTGGCAGCACAGTGGACTTGCATCTGGACTTTAATGACAGTCCCATTTCAGCAGAGTTTCAAGCGCGTATCCTGGAGAGGATTCACAAGGAAGTTCCTCATGCTTTTGCTCAACATGACCTGGATGTGGGTAGGGTGTCCGGTGTCACTCACAGGATTGAACTGGAACCGCACATCCCATTCAAGGAGCGGACGAGGCGTGTTTCTCCCGCGGATTTTGAAGACTTGAGACGTCATTTGAAGGAATTGTTGGCTTGTGGGATTATAGAGGAATCAAGTAGCCCTTATGCTTCTGCAATAGTTTTGGTGCGCAAGAGAAATGGTGACCTTAGGATGGTTATTGATTATCGTAAACTGAATAATTTAACGAAAAAGGATGCCTACCCTCTACCTAGAATTGAGGAGACTTTTTCTCTCCTCACTGGTTCTAAATGGTTTACAGTCTTGGATCTCAAAAGTGGATATTACCAGCTAGACGTAGAGCCTGCGGATCGCCCTAAAACTGCATTTACCACCCCCTTTGGAAACTGGCAGTTTTGCAGAATGCCACAAGGGCTCACAAATTCACCAGCTACTTTCCAAAGAACAATGGAAAAGATCATGTCTGGAATCAATCTCCAAGAAGTAGTTGCTTTCTTGGATGATCTGATTATCTTTTCTGACACCCTGGCTGAGCATGAAGAGAGACTAATGCGAGTGTTGAAGAGGGTTTCTGATTTTGGATTAAAGCTATCTCCTTCTAAAAGTTCTTCCAGACTTCAGTTAAGTATCTTGGACATGTCATTTCTGCTGAAGGAATTCAACCTGACCCTGAGAAGATTTCAGCAGTAAGACACTGGCCAGTGCCTCAAACTGTTAAACAATTGAGGTCTTTCTTAGGTTTTTCAGGTTATTATAGGAGATTTGTCCGTGATTATGCCAAGGTAGTGAGGCCATTGAAAGATTTACTTAAGGGAGAATTCTCAACTAGAGCAAAGCATTTCACCTATAAGCACCGTAGTAAGTCTACATCTCTAACTGAGCGGTGGAGTGAGGAGTGTCATCTTGCATTTCAGAGCATAATCGAAAAGTTAACCTCTGCACCAGTGCTTGGGTTTGCAGACTGGAGAGTGCCATATGTTTTACATACGGACGCTAGCACTGCTGGATTGGGTGCAGCTTTATACCAGGTTCAGGAGGGTGAAACTAGGGTTATAGCTTATGCAAGTCGTGGCCTCACCAGGTGCGAGAAGAACTATCCGGCCCATAAGTTGGAGTTCCTTGCCCTCAAGTGGGCAATAAGTGAGAAATTCCATGATTACTTATATGGCTCGAGATTTAAAGTTCTCACAGACAATAACCCTTTAACATATGTCCTTTCAAATGCTAAGCTTGATGCTACTAGTTATAGGTGGCTTGCAGCCATTTCCATTTATGATTTTGACATTTATTATAAATCAGGAAAGCAAAACACAGATGCAGATGCTCTTTCGAGAATTCCACAGGAGCCCTTGACAGAGGATGAGGAATCTGAGGACTTGGACCGCAGACTGTGCAGTCTGATGGAGCGAGTTCACCACTTCCCAGAGGAGTACCACAATTTAGACGGGAAGATGCTGAAAGCGGTATGCATGAGGCATGGTGTGAATGTTCTAGTCAACCAGGTACCAGGCAGCAATACAGGAGAGGATATGGAAGAGATATCGGCAGTGGAGACACTGCTGGTAGATGAGGATGCTGTCCCAGACACCAGATCCTTGGCCGGGGCAAGAAGCACTCCCAGGTATGACCCACGCTGACTGGTATCGGTTGCAAAGAGAGGACAGAAGTCTATCCCGTGCTATAGAGATTATAGAGAGAGGAGTCCTTCCTGATAAGTGCAATACACGCCAAGAGTTACCAGAGGTGAATATTCTGCTCAGGGAAAGGCCTAAATTAATTTTAGACCAGGGAGTTCTATATCGCAGAAGTACAAATCGCAGAGGAGAATGTTTTCATCAACTCATTCTACCTAGTAGTCTTCGCCAGAGGGTGTTTGAGGGTGTGCATGATAAGACAGGTCATATGGGAATCGAACGGACTGTGGAATTGGCTAGAGCAAGATTTTACTGGCCTAGGATGACTCAGTTCATTGAGGAAAAGTGTAGGCAGTGTGAACGATGCATAAGACGGAAGGCAAGAGCTCAGAAGGCAGCCCCTTTAGTGAACATCACAGCAAGTGAGCCATTGGAATTAGTATGCATCGATTTCCTTACTTTGGAACCGGACTTCCAGGACACTCGAAACATCTTAGTAGTGACTGATCATTTCACTAAATATGCACAAGCATATCCAACACGTGATCAGACAGCGAAAACAGTGGCTGCAGCGTTGTGGGAGAATTTCATAAGCCACTACGGATTTCCCCGTAGGATTCATAGTGATCAGGGGGCTAATTTCGAATCGGAAGTGGTTTCTGAACTTTGTAAACTCTCAGGAGTGAAATCGAGAACCACGCCTTACCATCCAAGAGGCAACCCCGTGGAGAGATTTAACAGGACCCTGTTAGACCTGTTGGGGACTTTGACTGACAAAAAGAAAGAACATTGGAGAAAGTATGTGCGGCCTTTAGTGCATGCATACAATTGCACCCGTAATGACGTCACCGGGGAGGCCCCTTTCTTTTTAATGTTTGGGAGAGAGCCTCGCCTCCCGATTGATTTATGCCTAGGAATTAATCCTGGAGGGCTGAAGAGCAAAACGCACTCTCAGTATGTGCGTGACCTGAAAAGCAAACTAAGACATGCCTACCGCCTCGCTTCTGAAAATACTGTAAAGCGACAGCAGCTGAATAAAAAAGATGGGACACAAAGGTGAAGACTTCAGTTATTGAAGCCGGAGATCGTGTGTTAGTTCGTAATGTGGGATTGCGGAGGAAACACAAGATATCTGATAGATGGGAACCAACAGTATACGTCGTGGTGAGAAGGCCAGATGAAGATTTGCCAATCTATGTGGTCAGAGCAGAAGATGGAGGGAGCAGAGTGCGGACTCTGCATAGGGATTTACTACTTCCCTGTGGCTTTCTTCTGGTCGACCTGAATGTTCCGGGAGACTTAGAGCAAGGGCAGTTGTCAGCATCTGAGAAGACCTCACTCCTCACAGAGGCGGAAGTGTTTCCATCCACACTGCAAGGAGAAACAATAATGGGAGCAGATGCATTGAGTGAGATGGAGGCAGGACCAAGTGATCAAATTTCTGGTCTATTAGACCCAATAACAGCAGAGTTTGTTCCTGATTTTTCAGAGCCGTTCGGAGAGTTAGGTGTATCAGATGTATCAGAGATATCAGGAATGTCAGAAATTGATGTGTCAACAGCAGAGGTGACTTCTCCGGAGATAAGTCCTGTTGCTGTAGCTGATAGGCCACGAAGGGTCAGAAGACTACCTGCTCATCTAGAGGACTATGATGTGGGTTATCAGGCCAGCTGTAAGCAGCATGCTGTGGGTTTTACAGGGAAGGAAGCCTTGCTCTATGATGTCTTTTCAGCAGCAGATAGTTTGTTTATTGCAGTTATTGTGCAATGAATCTGATGAGGGCATCAGAGTTTAAGCTGGGGAGGATGTAACCAGGTGTTTATTTAAAAAAATTATTTTTACTTTAATTCTACTGCATTCAAAGATGGTAGCCTGTCTCTTTAAGTGTAGTGCAGCCATATGTTGAGAGGCAGGTCGTAAAAGGGTTTTTTTTTGGCACTTAATTACGACTGCATGGTATGTATGGACTTGCCTCACTGTCTGCTATCGCAGATGAAGCACGGGAAAGCACGTTCTGTGCCTTGAGTATTGTGCTGGTTGCGTATTATCGCCCTATAAGCAAAGAGTGTCTCCAGTGTGAGTCTTTCCATGCTTATGACAGGTAAATTTTTTTTTGTTTCATTTATTACTGTTTATTACCATGTTAAAATGTTTAATTTAGCAGTGTAGATACTAGATATAGTGTAGTGTGCTAGTCATGGTTAGGGATGTCCCGATCCAGCTTTTTGAACTTCCGATCCGATACCGATATTTATTTGCACTTCCGATCCGATACCGATATCGGCCGATACCGGCCTATCCGAGCATGTATTAAAGTTTAAAGTTATTTAGCCAACTTACTTTGTTGTCAAACTCATGTTGAAAAGCGTTTTACTCTTGATAACAAGTAGCCAGCTGAATTAGGTGTGTTTGAATAATACACAATGGTTGGTAAGGAGAAACTGACCTGTTTATTTAGCAATTAATAAACTCAAAATAGACAAAATATTAAATAACAAACAGAAATAGCATCAGTAAACCAAGGATTAAAAAGCCACAAGTGCAAATAATATTGTAAATTATATTTAAAAAAAAACACACAACCTGAGTGGAAAATAGTCTATTATTAACATTAACATTAACATCCATCAGTGCTCTTGAACAAGTGTAAACCAAAGCTTAAAAAAAAATCCGTGCACATATCCTAAACTAATTAAAAGCAAAATGCCTTCTACTCCACACTTTGCTGCTCCACCCCCATCTATACACTCCCTTCAATTCAAACGTTTCTGCCAGTGTTAGTTGTGTAGGACCTTTCTTTTTGTCTTCGGTTTTCATTAGAAACTCGTCATGTTGTTTATGGTGGTATTTCGCTAAATGCTTGATTAGATTGGTGGTATTAAAAGTTCTTACAGCTTTACCACAACGCTTGACTTTACTGTGGCATATGTTGCACTCTACCTCTTCGTCTTTGTCATCCTTTAAGGTAAAATAATCCCACACAACTGACCGATAACTTCAAATTTACACGGCGGTCCGAGATGCCACGGAGCTAAATTGGGGCAGAAGCTGAAGGTGTGCTGGAAAATGCGGACCGGATTTTACTCTCACTAGCAAAAACTGGAATGGATTATCTAAATGGGTGCGCTGGAAAACCGGGATCGGACTTAAAAAACTGGATCGGGAGTCTGGATCGGCATTTTCTCGTGTCTGCCGATCCGATACCGATACGCATTTTTTGCTAATATCGGCGGCCGATCCGATCCAAATATCGATTCGGGACAACCCTAGTCATGGTGGCTAAGGTATGGAACTAGCCATAGGTAACAAAGGGAAGTATTCTACATTACGTGCTAATTGTTTAAATGTTTTATTAAGCATACTGTTATAAGTGATGTAGAAATGTTGTTTGACTGTTTCATGAGTGTTAGTTAATACTTAATTACGACTGCATGGTATGTATGGACTTGCCTCACTGTCTGCTATCGCAGATGAAGCACGGGAAAGCACGTTCTGTGCCTTGAGTATTGTGCTGGTTGCGTATTATCGCCCTATAAGCAAAGAGTGTCTCCAGTGTGAGTCTTTCCATGCTTATGACAGGATTGTTTCGGACTGAAGAGACATCATCTGGGTTTCTACACAAGAGATCTGAGTTCGTCGATTGCCATCCTGCGCGTGGAGTAGGACCTCTTACTCCACCATTTTTTCTTTTACTTCACAGAGGACCTGCATAACATAATTTTTGTTTTTGGGTACCCCTTTTTTTTTATTATTATTAATGAGGAACTGTTTTGTAGCAGGGTAATATTAGGACTGCATGTGTATACATACTGACAATTTCTTTTGTAAGCTGTAAAATACATTCTCTCAGTTGGTTGTATAATTTGTAGTTTGAGCACGTTCTTGCCAGAAATCTAATTCTGAGCTTAGGGTAATATATTGTTACCCAGACCCACAAAGTAAACATTTCTCCATCAAATTGGGTTCGGAATATATTCATTTTCAATCTGCCCGGGTTACATGTTGATCACTCGTCTTTGTCTAAAGTTTCATGCCTGTTCGAGAGTTGTGTTTTGTGCTTGCCCTCCGCACGGAGCTTAAACGTGTTTTCTGTCACATTAAATGTTCTCTGTCGCACCGATCTACGCTCATCGTGCCTCCTCCTTCGTGCGTAACATTATAAATGTGTTCAATTTCTTTAAACTTATTGCATGACCTGTAGCACCACTATAACTGAATTGTTGGTGACTTTGAAAGCAAATGTATATGCACTATGGGGCGGTTTCCCAGACAGAGATTAAGCCTAGTCCTAGACTAAATTGGCCTTTTAACTCAGAGTAACAGAAATATGCTTTCTCAGTCATGGCTCAAAATAGTCCTACATTTAGTCTAATTCTGAATTATGTAATCTCATTTCTTGAAGGAAGATTAGTGCTAATGCAGGACTAAATTGAGGTTTAAATTAAACCTCACAGGAGGCATGTTTAACTTCAGATTAATGTTGTTTGTTAAAGAAGACACATGGATTACTTGGACTATGTCAATGAAGACCAAAGAGTACCACCAGCTAGATATGTTCTTGCTGACAAAAGTGACCCATTTCAACATTTTGATGACATTAGTTTCAGAGATCGTTTTAGAATGTATAAAATAGATGCCATGGAGATTATCTCATTGTTGGAACACAAGCTTTCATCTGTGACTCAGCGAGGACGGCCTTTACCTGTTCGTCTCCAAGTGCTCTTGACTTTAAGGTTCTTGGCATGTGGCACCTTTCATCGAGAAACTGGGGATTTAGTTGGTGTTAGTGAACCAACAGTATGTAAAGTCATTCACAAAGTATGCAGAGCCATTTGTGACCTAAGAGGACAGTACATAAATTTCCCTGATGCTACAACCCAGGTAAACCACAAAGTACATTTCTATGAATATGGGCACTTTCCAGGAGTCATAGGCTGCATAGAAGGAACCCATATTCCCATAAAATGCCCATCTACTCCAGATGCTGAGGAATACAGGAACCGCAAGAATTGGTTTTCCATAAATGTCCAAGGTGTATGCACTCCCCAATTACTGTTTTCAAACATTGTTGCACGTTGGAAAGGTGCTACTCATGATTCCCGTATTTTTCTTAACTCATCTCTATATGCTCAATTTGAAAGAGGAGTACACAACGGAATATTGCTTGGTGACAGTGGGTACGCCCAGAAGAATTTTTTGTTTACGCCATACTTGCATCCAGCAACAGCTGAGCAGTGGCGCTACAACCAGGCTCACATGCGCACTAGGGGTCTAATAGAGCGCATGTTTGGAATTTGGAAGAGTCGTTTTCAGTGCCTTCGAAAAACACTCAGGTTCAAGCCAAGAAGATGCTGCATTGTCATCATTGCAACAGCTGTTCTACACAACTACCTGAAACTGCGTGGATGCCCTGATCCTCCAATTGAAGAGGATGACAATCCAGATGTACCACCATTTCCAGCAGACGCCAGAGAAGGACTTGCATACAGAGATGCATTTGCACTGTGCCACTTTAAGTAGATATTCTCAACATTATCCTTTTTTTTTACTTCTGCTCAAATTATATACATTTCACATGTAATGAGTTAATAAATTTTTATTTCAAAGTAAATGTGTACATTTTGTTTGGTGCATTACAGAAATAACCATTACATCCAACATATCATTTATTTTATAGATTTATGTACTACTGTGGCATTTGAGACACTTGCATGTCTCTCTCCTTCATCTTCGTTTCCAGTTCTACTTGTAGGATCTTCATTTTCATTTCATGCTCCTCCTTAAGATAATTTAACTTATGTTCATGAAATTCATTTGCCAGCCTTTCATGGATAGTGAGTCTTTTGTTGTACTGACCAGTAGGCCTACTGACAGACACTGCCACACATGTTGTTGAGGATGTGGAGGGTAAACTACTTTGCAACTCCACTTCAGTTCTGTCCATGTGACCTTCTCCTTGAAACCAGAACAGTTCAGATAAATGCAGATTACATGACACTGACACAAATACAGTTTTAAATGTTAGAAATAAAAGACAAGATGAACTGAATTAATTTACCCAAAGTAGGTGCCTGAGATCCATCATCTGAACTGTCTAAATGGTCATCATCTGGTATGTTCTCCAAAGGTTGCTGACTCTCCATTATTCCTGTCAGTAACTCATCCACCTGGTCAGGATCTTTATGTGCAGCCCCCCCCCCACCAGTCTTAAACCTCTCTCTTCGGGCTTCAGCAGCAGTCTTTTTGAGGCTTATTTTTATATTCTTCCACAAAACCTGTATAAAGTAACTTATGTCAACTCACTCATTTCACAAAAGAGAAACCTAATAAAGCCAATTATTCTTACTTGGAGTTGTTGTAATGTTCTTGTAGATGTGTGTTCATTTGCATTAAATTAATTGCAAATAGATTTCCAGGCATTCCTTTTCTTTGATTCCGCAGCTGATGTGTGTTGTTTATCTTCAATAACCGGGTGTCTTGAAACTATTTGCTTTAACAGAGTTTTCTCATGCTCAGTAAAGTTTTTTGATCGGAGTCTCTTCTCTGCAGCCATGGTTTTACTTGTATCTGACTCTCCAGTTCAATGCTATTTTACACATTTCTAGGTCCATTCCATGTTTTATAGGCAACTTTGCTCCAGCTAATTCAGACTATCACAGGTGGTTTTAAATCAAGCTTGTTTACTTTAATTCAGGACTCCATAGTCCAGGTGTTAGTAATCAGTAGTTAATCTGTGTTTCAGAAAGCCCTTTTTAAAGACATGATTAACTACTCCAGATTAAGGCCTGGTCCTGGCTTAAGTTAAACCCTGTCTGGGAAACCGCCCCTATATGTCCAAGGGGTTTTTGGGCACACCTTGTATTGAACATATGGCTGACACTTGTTCAGATTCACATAAAAAAGCTTATATAGTAGAAATATACTTCCTTTAGAATAGGAATAGTTGTCATAATACTTTTGACCTTATAGTGTACTTTTGAGTTTTCGATTTTATTTTTATATTAATGTATATGTATATATATATGAAATATGTGTTGTATTAAAAATGAGTTCACACATAGGGGAGAGTGGGGTGAGTTGTGCCAGTTTTTACTTAAAGTGATTTAAAAGTGAGACTATGACAGTAATGCTTCCAACTAAAATATGTACATATATTTCAGGATGTGGGGCATCCCTGGAATCAGTCACTTTGGATGTGAAATATAGTATTTACGAAATACAGCTTTTTGAAAAAAAGTGGTCTCGTGGCACAACTTGCCCCCAGTGCGGGGTAAGTTGTGCCATTGGAGAGAATACATTGGGGTAAATTGTGCCATTGATTACTGAAGTAAAATAATATATTTTGATCTCAAGAACTGGAATGCTATATAAAAGCTAGACAAATTCAATACAAAATTACTAATTTAAGGTTTATTTAAAGTTACTTTACAACATCAAAGGCTAATTTTCTACAAGCCTATTGTGCCACATGAGCACACAAAAGATAAATTTTCTTAAACAAGGCCTAACACTTCAGAACAAAGTTCAGTTCAAAATGAAACAAAAACAGTAGCAAATATTACGTTTTTTTAGCATAATTAGCATATATCTTAATTTTTCCCTTATTGATCCATTGCAGTTTACATTTACATTTGCATAAGTTGAAGCTATACGCTTTAAATAAGTCCAGTTCTTTTATATCCTATTTCTTTTCCATCTATCTTTTTCTTCTCCATGTTTTACTTTAATGACATCCTGCATATGCTCATCTCCCTCGCCACCTGACCAATAGACTTCCCTTCTCCACCTCTTCACTACTCTGTCCATGTCCTCTAGAGGAGTGGAAGCCCTGCATGTCTTCCTCTTATAACTCCGTGGCATGATGGTCTATTTCTATTTTGGGTCTAAAATTAAGAATGTCACATAGTTTAAGTGATTAAATATAAGAATACAATGTACAACTACAAAAAAAACAATATGTTTAAAATATTCATAAGTGGGTGTGAGTTGTGCCACTGGCACAACTTACCCCAGGCCCTATGGCACAAATCACCCCAACCCCACCATTTGGGGAAAAATGCATCATCCAGTAGTTTTGGGCTAACATCATGCTAGCTGCACAGACTCATAGTGTAGCTTACCAAAGTACTAAAACATGTGTAAAATGTTTTCATACTTCTCTATAACTGTTTGGACACAACAATCAAAAATCCTTGATCATAGGAATTTTACTTTGAAAGGCAAAAAACTGTTTTTTGAACTTAAAAGTGCTTTCCTCTTATGCAATGAGGCTCTCTTCTTTGCAGGATGAGTAAAATGAATGTTTTTTCAAAAATTAATGGTCACATAACCAATTTCTTCTCTGGTTCCCTAGAAACAGGGGGTGGCACAACTTCCCCCCTGGCACAAATCACCCCACTCTCCCCTATGCTTTCACTTTTCCGAATCATTTGTTATAAATTGCATTTTGTTAAAGATGTTGAATTCTATTATCACAACGTTTGTCATGGAATATTCATTTGAAATTGTAAATACCCATAGATACTTTCACTGAAGTACAGCACAATAAGTTCTATTGCAAAAATATAGGCTCATAGGACACAGCAGCTGCCCGCCTGCTTGAGGAATAATGAGATGAGGAGACCAGCGATCCATCCTGGGCCAGCCACCTCCTGCCTAACCGGATGCCTACACCATGATGGACATTATTACACATTTTTCCTTTTCTTTCTCTTCTTTCTGTCTAAATTGTTGTTGTTGTCGTCATGGTGACCGGTGTCGGCCAGAGGAGGATGGGTTCCCCCCCTGAGTCTTGGTTCCTCTCAAGGTTTCTTCCTCATGCAAAAAAAAACTAGGGAGTTTTTTCTTCCCACTGTCACCCTTGGCTTGCTCACTGGGGGCTAGGACTCGGCACTTGTAAAGCTGCTTTGGGACAACAACTGTTGTAAAAAGCGCTATATAAATAAAATTTGATTGATTGATTTAGTAAAAGGATAGGTTTATCATTAAAAAAGCGCAGTTTAATACTAAGTATATTTTTATTAAGTACATAGCCAGTACAAAAGTAGCACAGCCAAATAAAGTATACTTTTTCAAAGACTGTGTAACGATTCTGTTGCGGACTTGGGTAAAGTAGGACACAAACGCGTAGAGACCAGGGTTGCATTTGCAGTAGACTGTATATTTAATTTAGAATCCAAAGACAGATGACCAATTGACAAACTCCCGACACGGTGACGAGACCGACGAGGCATTCTGGACAGACCATGAAACACTGGGATTACATCACCTCACTGTAATACCTCGATATAACAATATTAAGACAGAACAATGACATCTCATTGGCCATGGCCAGTAACACTCTTTACGTGACGACTAGATCGCCGACAGTACATAACACATGCAACCTGGGCAGTAACACTCTTTACGTGACGACTAGATCACCGACAGTACATAACACATGCAACCTGGGCAGTAACACTCTTTACGTGACGACTAGATCACCGACAGTACATAACACATGCAACCTGGGCAGTAACACTCTTTACGTGACAACTAGATCACCGAGGCATTTAAATAAACCACATAACATTATGGGCGGTAACAACTCTTTAAACGGTGACCAGATCAACAAGACATTAGAAACAACCACGTCAGTAGTCTTTGATAATTCGTGTGTGAAAGGGAGTTAATACCTAGATTTAGAAAAGACAAAAACGAAACTTTAAATATTCAGCTACATAGGACTTTGACCACGTAACTCAAAATTAGAACACACGTGGACATGAACCTTAATATAAAAACATTGACAGACAGGGAAATCAAAAGAACAAACACGGACAACGGCCAAACCTAACAGGGTTGCGAACTAGAGGGACAACGTTTCCCCAAAGGCAACGGCCAACCCCGAAGGAGACAAATACACGATAACCATAACAACATAACTTGTAATAACCAGAGACAGAACAGGCTGATAAAGACTGAAACGAAGACTAAAGTGAATCGACTAAAATCTAGAGCACTGACAGACGGCACTGGACTGGACAACCTGGAAACGCGGAGGGCATGAAACAACGATCGCCAAAGACCGTGTCCTAACTAAGGATTTAAATACCCACTTATTTAAACAACAATAAGGTACAGGTGAGACCCATAATACCAAGGGCTGGAACTAGGCGGTGCAAAACACTAAAACCGACGAATAAACGTAAGTAAATGAGGGGGGGGGGGGGGGGGGGGGGCGGAGTAACGCGTTACAGACTGATTAAGTAGGTAAAATTGTGAGTATAAGAAGAAAAAGTATACTTTAATTATTCCGCATACAGTTCAAGTATACTATTATTATATTTAAATATACGACTTTTTCACAAGGGAATCTAAAAAAACTTTTTTTTTATTCTGGTGAAAGTTAACTATTCTTAGTTAAAAACCTTCAAATACTTACAAAATGCAATTGTCACGTTACGGTCCCCGACCCCTCCCTTTTGGGCGTGTGTTTACGTTGTCTGCGTCTGTGGATCTCCGTGGGTGCGGTTACGTCTTGTGTTCATCCGTCTCACCTGTGGCTCGTCTCGTCATCACTTGGGGTTTATGTGGTTTGTCTATTTAATGTGCGTTCGCGCAGTGTCCTGTGCTCGTCGTTGTTTGAGTGTTCTCGTTATACTTGCGCCGTCTGCGCAAATCCGTGTTAATAAACGTTACGTGTGGAAAGAGAGCCGGATTCCTGTCTTGTCCGTCGCCGTGCGTCACACGTCACAGAACGACGAGCCGACCAGAGACACCATGCCAGTATACGCCACCCGTGCCAAGAAGGGGAAGAGGCCCAGCAAGCACCACCACGCCTCTTCCCCTGCACAGCACCGTGGAGCCCCAGTCACCGTCGAGGCGATGCAGCAGGACCCATTGTGTGACATTATGCTGCTTCGGGCTTGGGAAGCCAAGACGGAGGAGATGGCGGACTATTTCCACGAGACTGCGGTGCGGATGTGGAAGGAGCGTCACCCCTCTCCCTCCAGAGACCTCTCACCACTGCGGGTAGGCTCCCTCGAGCTCTGCTCCATGGATAAGACCCCCGAGAGTGAGTTCGAGGGGGCAGACTCTCCAGGCAAGGAGGAAGAGGACCATCCACCCTCTATATCAGGGATGTCAAAGTCAAATACACCGAGGGCCAAAAAACCAAATTTGCTACAAGCCGAGGGCCAGACTGGTTCAATGTTTATTAAAACATATTGAAATGATTGCACATAGCCTATTGAACCAAGACCTAACACAGTGTATATTATTTAATGCTTAAATGGATAAAGCAATATTTTCGTATGGATCTGTCAGTAATTTCAAGTGAAAACATTTTTCAACAAGCAAACAGATAAAAACAAACTTCCTGTACATTAAATGAATAAAGTAATAAAGGTTTGAAAAGTGCTGGAATTTAGGCAAAAGTACTTGAAAATGCTTGAAATTATAACTACTTCGTTTCACAACAAATATCTGTCTGACTGAACAGTTCTCTTGTATTTGTGACGCTCGCAGAAAGGAGGCACGACGAGCGTCTCAAGGTGTAACACACGTTTATTAACGTACACACGAAAAAGCCCAGGACAAACGGTGCAAGCACGCAGACGCGTATGCTTGCACGGGCATGAACTTTAGACAAAGACGAGCACAAGACACCGCGCTAACGCACATTAAATAGGTGAATAACACAGACCCACGTGACCTCGAGACAAGGCACAGGTGTAACAAACGAACACGCTCACAAACAACCCACGCCCACGGAAGTACAAACATGGACATAACGACACGCAGACAACGTAACGGCATGCCCACAGGGAAGGGTCCGGAGCTGTCACCGTGACAGAACCCTCCGCCAGGGGCTCGCTACTCCCGGAGCGTCCCGCGCAGCTGGAAAGCCCCGAACCAACACCGACGGGCAGGTCCGGAGCCGCCGGGATCTTGAGCCTCCGAGAGCAGTCGTCCCCGACGGCGGGAACCGCCACGAACAGCTCTAGTACACCCTCCCTGGGAAGACAGGGGAGAAAACATTAAACAATGGCACGTTCACAAACACGCACACTGGAACATGAAACACAAGAGGCACAAACGGGAAAAGGAAGTTAGGGAGACACAAGGGGATAGACAAAAACATAGGAACGCAAACATTCATTCCCAGAGCTAGGCTTCCCACCTGAGGCAACACCTGTAGCGGCGCGAAAGCTCCGGGGGCTGGAGACGCTGCAGCTGGCGGTGTTCCTCCCGCCTGTTCTGACTGCTCACCGCCAGGTGCCGCACGGCTAGCGGACGCGCTGGGTGTAGCGCGGCCAGTAGCCCGCTTGGGGGCAGTTCCTCTGGTGGACGCGCGAGGTGTAGCGCGACCAGTAGCCCGCTTGGGGGCAGTCCCTCTGGCGGGCGCGCAAGGTGCAGCGCGATTGGTAGCCCGCTTGGAGGCAGCACTACCGGTGGGTCTCGCGGCAACCGTTCTCCCAGGTCCGCGGCTCCCTCCACCGGGTTTGCCGTAAGGGCTTGCCGCCCCATATGCCTGCCGGCGCCCATTCCCCCACTCCGGGTGACCCCCGTAGGAGGCCCCGCCAGTGCCAGGCCGGCTTTCCCTGGCTCCGGTATCGGGGGTGGTGTCCATCGCCGACTCTCCCTCCTCGGCTACGCTCCAGTCCATCGACTGAGCGGGGTCCTCGCACCGTGAGTGTTCCATGGGCTCCTCCTCGTCGGAGTCCCCACTCTCCGATGCGGGCGGACTGTCCGGTCTGCTCCCACCCCCTTTGTACACCGTCAGGAGCAAACTCGCTGACCGGAGACTCTCTCCCTCTTCTGACGGGGCTGCGCACCACGACGGAGGGGGGCTGGTGACCTCCTTCTCCTCTTCATCGGAGTGCTCGGTGTACTCCGACCACTCCGACGGCGGAGGGCTGGTGTCTGCCTTCTCTTCGCCATAGTACACGGTCGGCGCGGAGTAGACCGACGGCGTGGGACTGGTCTCCCTCTCCTCGTCCGACATCGGGGGAGCCGCAGACGTGAGGGAAGGGCAGCTGATCTCATCCTCACTCTCCCCCTCTCCAGAGTCCTCACTCCCGAACTCATCTTCGGGGGGAGTGAGGGCAAAGGCGCCTACCCCCACCATAAATGGTTCAGTCTCCTCCAGGTCCGCTGGGGGGAAGGTCCCTTCTGCAGGGTATGCCAGGGACGGAGCTCCGTGCCTCTCGCTCCATACCCTGCTCGCGGCCAGTCGGAAGTACTCCGCTTCCTCCTCGTCCTCAGCCGCCTGAACTTGGCGCAGTAGGCACGCACAGACGGGGTCCTGCTGCATCTCCTGCTCCGGGTCTGGTACCCGGAGCGACGCGCAGGGGAAGAGGCGTAACGTCGCTTAGCCTTCTTATTACCCTTCTTGCGTGCCGACGTGTATCCTGGCATAGTGGTGGCTCGTCTTTCTGTGACGCTCGCAGAAAGGAGGCACGACGAGCGTCTCAAGGTGTAACACACAACGTTTATTAACGTACACACGAAAAAGCCCAGCACAAACGGTACAAGCACGCAGACGTGTATGCTTGCACGGGCATGAACTTTAGACAAAGACGAGCACAAGACACCGCGCTAACGCACATTAAATAGGTGAATAACACAGACCCACATGACTTCGAGACAAGGCACAGGTGTAACAAACGAACACGCTCACAAACAACCCACGCCCACGGAGGTACAAACATGGACAAAACGACACGCAGACAACGTAACGGCACGCCCACAGGGAACGGTCCGGAGCTGTCACCGTGACAGTATTACGTTAACAAATACGAGCCAGTATTGTAATTCCAGGAGGAAACATGAGAGAACGTGAAGACGTTAAGATCGGGCGTTTTGAAAATAAACAACCATTAAATAATGTGAATAAAAAAGCGAATTATTTCGACTATATGTATAAATATTTAAATTAATTAAGTTTAACTGGTGCGAGCAGTTACAAAATTCGAGAGGTGCACGACCTTGTGAATCGACAGCGTGCGACACCCTTGCGCACGGGCGGAGTCACTGCGATTACGTCATTTTCGCCGCACAGACCCTCGCCACTTGTGTGCGTTGCAGTGACTTTGCGGGCTACAGTTGCATTGTGGGGAATGTAGTGTTTGTGCGTGCAAAACACCATCGGGCGGCTGTGGCCTGCGGGCCGGTTCTAATAGTAGAACCGGCCAACAACTTACGTTCGCCCAATGCTCAACAATTTACACTCGCCACCTCCTCCAGGTTAAAATCTCACTCCAAGCGAACGTCAAAAGTTGGCAACCCTGAAACAAGGAGATGGTCATTATAAGCATCTAGATGAACTGTTAGTCCAGACTTTTTGCTGAGGCGTTCAAGTTGTCCTCCTTTAGCTTTCATTAACCTCAGCTCAGGGGTGTATCAGGGGGCCGAGTGGCGAAAGGTGACTTGACGAGAACGCAGCGGCGCATGAAGATCCAGGGCAGACATAGCCGTATTGGTATAGTGGTTAGTAAGGACTTCAACAGAGGCCGGAGCTGGCGGGACAAGGACAGAGTCAATGGTATTCATGAGGTGAGAGGGACAGACATTCCTAATACTCCTGAAGGATATTTTGCGTGACAGATGACCTCTATTGAGTTGAGCTGAAGCAGCTAGTTCAAAGGAGATTAAACTGTGGTCGGAGATCTGAGGGTCAGTAGTAAGCAGGTTAACTAGAGACACCTGAGGGGTGGAACAAACCAGGTCTAAAATGTGACCATGCTTGTGAGTAGCAGTGACAACATGCTGAGTAAGGTCAAAGTACTTTAACAAGTTTAGAAGATCATTTGAGTGGGGATCACCATTCACATCAATATGTACATTAAAATCACCTAAGACACAGATTTAAGTGTAAAAAGGGTAGAGAGTGGCGAGCATCACTGAAAATTCAGCCAAGAAAGTGGATACCAAGTTTGATTTGGGGGGTCGATACACCAGGAGCACTAATAAAGGGACCCAGAAACTTTCAGGGCAAGGCATTCAAACTATGAGACCGGGTTAACACTAGGACTACAAGCATTTTCATACTCCCCTACTAGTTACCAAGAGCTCGTCAAAAGACGAGGTGCTGGGCACCAGGCCATCCAGGCCTGTCCTTTGTTATGTATATGGAGCAGTCTCCAGGTAGACGGGGGGGGGGGGGGGGTGATAGTGGGAACTGTGTAGATGTATTGACTCAGATGGAATGGAGAAGAAAAAACCCTGGTGTTGTACATATGGGATATAGTGGCACCAGTGGTGGACGAAGTACACTAATTATGTACTTGAGTAAAAGTACAGTTACCTTGCATTGAATATTACTCAAGTAAAAGTATTCACCTCAGTTTTTTACTTGAGTAGAAGTACAAAAGTATCTGCCTTCAAAAATACTTAAGTATTAACACTAGAAGTCCCTGAAATTTCAACCACCCCCCTGAAGTCCCAAAAGAGGGTCCAAAGAACCTTAGTCCAAACTGACACCTCTGGTGGCTCCAATTAACATCCATTCATTTGCAAAAGTGCCCATTGCCTGAGGAATCAGCAGGGGGGAGAAGAGCTGAACTTGCCTCCAGTGTTATGTAAATGAGGCGTGTGTCAGGTATGGGTGGTTCCTGCTGAAAGCTTGCACCTCCTTGACTGCCATATGAGACTGTGCAAGATCTCTTGCAATAAGTCTCCTCATCTACAGAACCATATGTTTGAGATTTGATTTGTGAAAGGTTGAAATAATGTGAAATTGACACAAACATAATATTTGAATTATAATGGCATATAGGTGGCACATTGATTAGTCAAAATGGCTCTGATATTTTTTACCTTATTTTAAGTAGTTTTGTCTTTTGAAAAACTGCTAATAGGTAAAAATGTTTTTACATAAATGTATACAAAAAACCCTCAGCTACTTGAAATAGAATAATATTACTGAGCAATTTTAACTTATCAAGATCAAGATTTTGCAGTGTGTCTCTTCCAAATACAGCCATAACCAGCAAACAAAAATAGGAAATTTAGGAAATCTTACCAAAAGAGATATCACTACTACAGATTTTCACTACTCTCTGAAAACTAACAATGTGTTGTGTGTGACATTTGTGACCCTAGTCTTGAAAATTGCTTCATATGGGCTTTTCAAACTTTTTTTTTGGCCCACCTCCACCCTTTCACCTTTGGAGGACAACTTTGTTTTCATGTAAGGATCAAAAGAAAACAATTCTGTATAATACAGTACAATAGTGATAAAAACAATTGGGGTTAGGTGAACCATACAGGACAGGAGAGAAAAGAAGGGGAGAGAAAGTAAAAAGGGAAAAGACAGAAGAGCAGAAAAAACAGCTCAAATGATTCACCAACTGCTGCTACTAAATGAAGAGCAGAAAGTAAGACATACAGCACAAATGACTGATGTATGTGTGTGAGTGTGTGTGTTTATGTAAGTGCAACATAGGATAAATGTACAGAATGTACTTATTAGCAAGGCCCCAGAGGCCAGAGGCAGGCAGAGAAAGACCAGGGAACCCCACCCGCCCACGGCCCCTCCAGGATCATGTCCAAAGCCTGCTGTGTACTGGAAACCTTTGCTATCCTTGCTTCTCAGTCAACAGAGTAAGTGAAATGTGTGGTGACATGAATTTTCATCCACATGTAGGTGGCTACAGTCATCTTTCTCTTTATTATAAAACTGACACAGACATTATTTGAACTATAATTCCAAAACATCTCAAGTCTGCCTCCTTTGTACTAATTTTGGATTTTTTTCTCACTGCAAAAGGTGACATGATTATTGGTCAAAATAGCTAAAGTTCAGATTTCTCTGAAAGGGTATTTTCTTCTCCGTCTGAGTCAATGGATCAACATAGCTCACACTATCACCCATCCCCCCGTCTACCTAGAAGTGGCTGCATGACAAAGGATGGCCTCATGATCCAAAATACCTCAGCACTGGCTTTTGGCAGGCTCAGGTAGAAATGTAGTAATGTTAGTAATGTTTTTCTTCTAAAAAAGATAAGTGGGTTCAAAATAACAATTTTTGAAAAAAATTACCAAATTAATTGTGTTGATCCACCTCAAAAAAGGTCATGCAAAAGTGTGTAAGCTGGTCCTGAGTGTGTCTGCCCATCCCCCAGCTGCATTGTTGTGCAGGGGACATGCATAAGGTGAGAGAGGCAGTGAGAGGGCCTGGCTGAGAGCAGAAGCTACAGAGGACATGATGTAAGTTTAGAAATATATACAATAAAGTTGAAATGTTCTCAACAGAGCACTCACATACAATTATCCACTCAGTCTGCCACTCCCTCATTTGGGGAGAAAGCTACACTATTGTGGCTATGCCCCAGACAATTTTTTAATCATGGAGGGGTCTGAAATTTTTGTCTTAGGTGCATGTCCTCACTGTATTGGAATATTTTATTGTCTGAGTAAAAGAGAAACAAAATGGGGTCACTAAAGTGGGAATAGCCACAGTACTGTAGCTTTCTCCCCAAATGAGGGACTGGCAGACTGGGTAGATAGTTGTATGTGAATGCTCTGATGAGAACACTCATGAACAATTGTGCAAATGTGAGATGTGTCGACTGCTACAGATACACGTGTGGCAAATGTACCAGGGAGATACCCTGGCAGTGCCAGGCATGTTCTGACAGACTGCTGAGTGACTGCTGAAGTGCTAGTCACACAAGAAGGACATGCCACTCACACACACACACACAGACACACACACACACACACACACACACACACACACACACACACACACACACAGCCCTGCACTGCAGCCTATTGTAAATATGTGTGGAATTGTTTTATTCCTTGTATTTTTTGTATAATTTTATGGCAATAATAAAAAGCATGGAACATAAAAAAGCATGGAAACATAACAGTTGTTCTTTTGTATGTTTCTCATGCTGAAATTTCAGTCCTCCTGACTTAGACACAAATGCTTCTGGTCATTACTCACATGTACCTGGCTATAAAATTTCTAATTTTCTATTTAAAATATTAAAAAATAATTTATTGTTTGTGCTTTGTTGCTCAGATAAAACTAAACTATATACAATATATATAACCTTTATATTATAAAATACAACAAACTGAATAGAACTAACTAAATGGCTAAACTCAATGAAAAACAACAATTAGTTGTGAGCTGAAGCATGCCCCCTCCTGTGGTGCGCCAGTAATGGCCTTATTTACAGAACAAAAGTGCCTGCTCGCAGCTGATAATAGGGTGTTAGCTAAAATCCTTCAGTTCTCTCGACCCTTCTCTGGGTTCCGATGGTAGAAGTGTTGAAAGACCCTTCTCTGGGACTTCTAGTGTTAAAAGTAAAAACCTTTTTTTTCTTAGCGTCACATCAAAACCACTAGGCCTACTCGATCAACAGGTGAACAACAAAACAGTGCCTTACATTTGCCTAGCAAACACAAAATACTCAAAACTATATTATATTTAAGTAAGACCAAGTGCTTTTGAAGCAACAACACAAAAAACACTAATTCAAGTTTCATTATTTTATTTTTCATTTATTTCAGTTGTCAAAAAACGAATAACAAATAACAAACACCATCACAACTGATGAAAATCAATAAAAACACAACTGATAAATTATTCACTATAAACATTACATTTGATGAAACATTACCCAAACATTACATTATCCTGCGGTGAGTGGCTACTGCGTCCCCCCAAAAAATTCTTGGGGGGCCTTCGGGGAGTGGCTTCCGGGATGCAGGCGCCGGGCAGGCGTCATCCGGAAGCCAGGCTGCAGTGCAGGCGTCGTCGGGAAGCCGGACTGCAGTGCAGGCGTCATCGGGAGGTGTGGAGGTCTTGATTGCGTTACTGACCAACAGGTCAGCAGATATTCTCCGTCGACACTGAGGAGCAGATTCAGATACACCTCCCCCAAACCTTTCACACAACATCCGGCAAAATCCCCCCACAGTCCATGCATCCGTAACCCGGTGTGCAAGGACTATATTGGCCCACTCTAAGGCTTTTCCTTTCAACAGCGACCGTATGAATATGACCTGTATGTCCTCAGGTGGTTTGGGTACCGTGAGGAATCTCAGGTAAGCCTCACACTGGAGAAGAAAACTCCTGACCAACCCGTTCTCACCATCGTATTCCTCCGGAACGGGACATAGGGAGGGCAGCGCCACAGGCTTACCCTCAGCGTCTTTACCGAGCATTGCTTGGATGGAGTCCAATTGCTCATTGTATGCATCCCTGTCAAATGGTTGTATTGACACAACCAACGTTTTCTCGCTCTGCTGCGTCGCGTTAAACTGGTCGGTCATTCTGTTACGTTTGCGACGGGCAGGCATGACGCAAGTGCAGAGTTTGAGAGGTTTTAATGGAAAGAGGTATACAAACACAATGAAGACACAGAAGGTAGAGGGAGCTATGCTAACTTAGAGGACATGAACTAAACGGGTACGTTAAACAACCGGGAACACGAAGACATGAGAACACACAAACTACCAAACCGTAAACTTATGAGCAGCAATGAATACACAGAACACGAGCGCTAGACACCAGGGGTACATGCATACAGAACACGAGTCGCGGGGGGAACAGGTCTTACGGAGAAATGACACAGAGAAGAAGCGTGGAGATACCGTGCAGGGAATGACCGACAAGGGAGAACAACACTAGGGGGTTTTTATACACAGAGACAAGATGGTGAAAACAAGACTCAGGTGTGCGAGACTAACGACGAGGGCGTGACAGACAGACGGAGGGATGAATGGGAGCGGGAGCTAGGCGGGACCAGGGAGGAGGGAGGGGCTGGACGTGACAATGTGTTTTTTCAAGTTTGACGACGAGTTCATAAATTATGACAAGAATGTGTTCTTCGGAATGCAGAGGAGACACTTGAAGGAATACGAATCATTTTTCTTTTTGATGAATTCAAACAATTGGTCTAAATAAGGCCAGGGGTGTTGGGGAAAGCCATCTGTTGCAGCCATGTCACATCCTCAGCCATTTAGCGTACAAATCTTAATCTCTTACTGAGCGCTGATTGGTTATATAGAAGTGTTTTGAAAGACTGGTTCTAAAGCACATCAGAGCCATCTTTCCACCCACCTTCGACCCACATCAGTTTGCCTACAAAGCAAATAGATCGACTGAGGATGCCATTTCCACTGCTCTTCACACAGCACTCGTACATCTGGAACACCAGGGGAGCTATGTGAGGATGCTATTCATTGACTACAGCTCCGCATTTAACACGGTCATCCCCAGCAGACTGGTGGCCAAACTCACAGACCTGGGACTTTCCCAACCCACCTGCACCTGGATCATGGACTTTCTAACGAATCGCACGCAGTCTGTCAGATTAGGACACTATCATTCTTCCAGTGTAACACTCAACACTGGAGCTCCACAGGGCTGCATGTTGAGTCCTTTTCTCTATGCGCTTTACACTCACGACTGCACCCCCACTCACCCCAGCAACACCATCATCAAGTTTGCGGGCGACACAACTGTGGTGGGACTCATTTCCGGAGGAGACGAGACCGCTTACAGGGACGAAGCCCAAAGACTGGCCATATGGTGTGCAGAAAACAATCTGTCCCTGAACTCCTCCAAAACAAAGGAGCTCATTATAGACTTCCGGAGGAAAAGGTCAGAACACACACCACTCTCCATAAATGGGGACTGTGTAGAAAGTGTACCATCCTTCAGATTCCTGGGCACTCACATCTCGGAGGATCTCTCCTGGACCACAAACACCATGGCTGCTGTAAAGAAGGCACAGCAAAGACTTTATTTCCTGAGAATTCTCAGGAAAAATAACATCCAAGAGAAGATCCTGGTGTCCTACTACCGCAGTGCCATTGAGAGCGTGCTAACATACAACATCTCAACGTGGTACAGTAGCAGCTCAGCAGCAGAAAGGAGAGCACTTCAGAGAGTGATCAAAACAGCCCAGAAGATCACTGGCTGCCCACTGCCCAGTCTGGAGGACCTGTACAAATCCCGCTGTCTCAGCAGAGCAGCTAACATCTTGAAAGACTCCTCTCACCCTGGACATCAACTGTTTCAGCAACTGCCTTCTGGGAAACGTCTCAGGTCCATTACATCCAGGACCAACAGACTTAAAAACAGTTTTTACCCCAGTGCGATAAGGGAACTGAACACTAACAAATACACCCACCGAACTGGTTAATTGGACATTTTACACCACCCTCCAAAATTGAACTACTCAAATCGAACTACTTTTCTGACTTTTCTATCTACTCAGGAACGTACAATATCTGCCTCAATTGCCCAGTGTTCATGCACTATTGTCACTTTTACCATTTATTTATTCAGACAGTGCAGTAACTGTCTCAAGTGTTGTCATGTTTACCATCTATAGGATTGTGCAATAACCATATCTACTACTGCTAATGTTCCACTATTGTGTATATATATACCCCACTGTCTTCACTGTCCACACCCAGTTAGGGTTAACAGTCCTTAGCTCACGTTTAGACTTTGTTTGTACTGTTGTTCTACTGTTTTATTGTTATTCTGTCCTATAGCACCTTAAGGATTGCTGCTTAATTTCGTTGTACATGTACAATGGCAATAAAGTATCTATCTATCTATAGTCTGTGACACGGTAGACTTTGATCTCTCGGTATTTTATTAAGCGTTGATTTAAAAATAAAAAAGGAACGAGATGTTTCTGTAAATGTAGCGAAGTGAAAAGTAAAAAGTTTCGGTCTGAAATGTAGTGAAGTAAAAGTAAAAGTCTTACCAAATAAAAGTACTTGAGTAAAGTACAAATACATGGAAATGTTACTTAAGTACAGTAACGAATTACATTTACTTTGTTACTGTCCACCACTGACTGGGTACTTGCTGATCTCCCTTGTAAATACAGGTCAGCCTTGCAGGAATTTGGCTATGAAAGAGTACTTGCTCCTGTTACAAGACCTTTGTACTCTTGAGCAAGATGGTGTATTCATTGAGTCCATTGGTAAGGCAGTTCGGGGGACAGTCATGTGTGTAGTGTCTGACAATCTAGTAGCTCATTCATTAGCAGGCTTTACAAAGTCCTTTAGAGCCAAATATTTTAGCAGATTCTGCACAGCTACTCAAGACCAAATTCATACTTGTGAAGTTGGAAATGGGGAATTTTGTCAGAGGACAAAAGCCAGCCATGATTGCGATGTGCAGGTTGTGCAGATTGTGTTCTTAACCAGAGGTTAAAATATTTTCATACAGTCACTGGTTTTCCACCTGATGTCCTACACCAGTGGTTCCCAAACTTTTTCTGCCGTGCCCCCCTTTAGTAGATAAGAATATTTTTGCGCCCCCCCCCCCCCCCCCCCCATATTGACCAGGGATGCACCGATTCACGTTTTTCACTTCCGATACCGATTCAGATATCTGAGGCTTCGGCCGATACTGATCCGATACCCAGTGGCGGACTTAGCAATTTGGGGGCTCAAGGCGAAATTAGGTAGTGGGCCCATCAACATTAATATGCGAGAAATAAGTAAATAAGTCAGCTAATCAGGGGGCCCCTACAGTGGGCTGCAGTGGGAGGGGCCCAAGGCAGTTGCCTAGCCATGCCTCTATGCAAAGACCGCCTCTGCCGATACCGATCTGATAGAGTAAAACTGTGCTGAATCGACTTAAAGCATTTTTTTTTAAACACAGACATACTGAATTACAAGTTTATTGAAAACTCTGCACCAGTATAGCACACTTAAACACACATAAAACATGTAAAAACAACACAACTTGCATTTGTTCAGTCAGTGCAATTATGAATATAACATTGAATGTAAAATAAATAATACCAAAGAACCTGAAACTTACAAAAACAATAGGTTCACAACTTTGGTCAAACATGAAAAAAATAAACTGCAAGAAACCTTTTAGATGGTTCAAGAATTCTAAATATAATTTAAAATAAATAAGGAGATGAAATAAGAGAATCAGCAATACATATGCGGCTAGTTTGCAAGCACAGACATCACGCAGAGCACAAAGCATGTAACGGCCAGAAATATGTGTACTGTCTCTTTAAGGGAGCGAGTTGAGCACGTATGGAATATTGTTTTTTTAGCTTTCTGCCGTAGACCGAGTCAGACCACTGCTCTTTATTTTATTTCTGTAAGTAACGCATTAAATGAGCTTTGGACAACTCACCAGTTCATGTATGAACAGTGAAGTATTGCTGGAGCCCAGGTTTATTTTGGTCAACCAGCAAATAAATGGACTAAGTGGAATACCACCAGCGCGAGTATTAAGGTTGAACTAACTCCGAAAAGCAAGCAATACAAGCATAGAATTAGAGTGAATAGATCTGTTTTTATGGATCGGTCACATTGTCCCCGATACCCGATCTAGAATTTTTTCAGATATTAATATCGGAATCGGTGCATCCCTAATATTGACACATGTGCACGTTTTACTTTCAAGCTCCGCGCCCCCCCCCCCCCCCCCCTGCAATAGCTCCGCGCCCCACCGAGGGGGTGCGCCCCCCACTTTGGGAACCACTGTCCTAAGCTTTTCATGTTCCACAACAGATAAATGAGTCTCTTGTAGAAAGGCTACTTCTGTTCCTTCCTGTTTTAATTTAGCTAAGATTTTCCCCCTTTTAATTGGATTTCCCAAACCATTTACATTGTATGTAGTTAATTTGATTGACATGGTAATGTGTTATATATTTGTAAATCCCTGAAAGCCTGCACATAAGTCATATCTGATACCCCATAACTACTAGGAACAGTAACATGAAAATAAACCTTAACTACTGAACAAAAAAAATGAACAATAACACCAATAATAAATGACTTCCAACTTTAAGGCCTCTCTTGTGGCCTTATGACTCTGATGGAATACGAGTGTTGAGGGAAAATCCCTTCCTCCCAACAGAGGTGGGTAGAGTATTCAACAATTTTACTTAAGTAAAAGTACTGTTACTTGAACCAAATGTTACTCAAGTAAAAGTAAAAATATGCATCCAAAAATTTACTTGAGTAAAAGTTAAAAAGTACTTTGATTAAAAGCTACTGTCTCAATAAGTACTGTCTCAATAAATTACATCATGGGAAATTACTGGAAACAATGACTTTTAATGATAACAAAAATAATTTATTATAAATATAATATATAAAATTTATTTATTATAAATGTGTATTTTTGTTTGTTCCTAATTATTAGGCCTGTGTAACTTTAATGTGTTCCACAAAGGCACTAACTGATGAGACTGTCAGCCAATACGTGTAGCTACAACTTGACGCCAACTGAATCAATTTGTAGCAAACTTAATCATCATATATTGCTAGTGTGTACCACGGTCTCTGGTGCGTTACATTTAATAATTACATCATACAAACGTTATGCCTCAGAGATATAGCATTACACAATTATACTTATCGCATCGATAAGTTTGATGTTTGACCTCAAATTTGATGTCGAGTTCTTGTAGGCTGAAATGTCCACACGTTTGGTAGACACAACTGACAGCGCATTATATAACTATCCCTTTTGCACGTTTGTAATGTAAACATTGGCTGTATGTGAGGCCAGGGATGCTTGGTATGTTTTTCTGTCACCATACTTTCTTGCTACCGGTGGAGAAAGTTTGCGTATGTGATCACGTGACTGACCGGTTTCATTTGATTGGTCACTCATACTCGGGTGACGAGCCGTTGGTCAGTCTTCTCACTGAAAAGACAAATTATTTACAAAACGAAAGTACCGGTAGCGCATGGCGCAAATCCGATTGTAACGGAGTAAAAGTTGCGTTTTTCTCAGCACATATTTACTCAAGTAAAAGTAGAAGTTGTTCATATTAAAACTACTCTTACAAGTAAATATTTGTCCAAAAATCTACTTGAGTAAATGTAACGCAGTCCTACCCACCTCTGCCTCTCAACAAGGAAAGTGGGCCCTCTTCAGCTTTTAGGCTGAAACTTAGGTCCATAGCTTCTCTTGGAGTGTCCCGACCCCATAGTTATCCATCATGTGCCCATTCTAAACTTCTCTTCAAAAACTTATAGTAACATTAGTAAACCCGATCTATAAATGGAGCTAGTTTACTCATTTAAATAAAACTCAAACATCTTACCCATAGAAGTGAACATCACACAACATAGAGCTACTTATGTCACTTTATCGTCTAAATGTCTGGAGCCACTCCTTAAAACTTCGAGCTGATCCTGCATTTTTCCGTGCCGCCTGCTTTCCGCTGTATCGCCAGGTCAGTTGTTGGATCTGGTCCAAGATCGAGCTCGGACTTTTCAAAATCGTCACTGGTATTCCTCTTTCTGCCATGTCCGCCGTTGCCTCCTCAGGCGATCCGTAGATGACTGTGCCCTCTTTGTAGAACACTCTCAGCCTGGCTGGGAACGGAATGTGAAATCTGATGTTTCTTTCATTGAGAGCGGTTTTTGCCTCAGCGTATTCCTTCCGCTTCTTCATGATCTCCGGGGCATAGTCATGGTCCAGGTTCACTCTTCTTCCCTGAAACTCGAACCCTTTTTTCTGCCAAGCTCTTTTGAGCACCTTGTAACAGTCAGAACTGTACACTGTCTCTTTAAGAAACAGCGAGTGCGCCTGCATCAGTACGCAGTGCGCAGAGAGAGTTTTTAGTTTTTCCCTTGGTACGACTCACCGACAGACTGCTTGGCCCTTGCTCATTTATGTTGTTTTCATTGAGTAACGCAAGAGAGCTTGTAACGGTGTAACGGTGATTTTCGTTCATGTATGGATGGTCCCATAGAGCTGGAGCCCAGACTGTGCCAAATAAACTAGACTTCTTGTAGTAAACACGACTGCCGCGTTTGTTTCTGGCCTCCTCCCTCCTCCACGACTCATTCCCTGAACTCAGTTACAAGACTCTGTTCTATCCGGGTTGGAGTGGATACTGATATAGCCACCACCAAAGCGTTACAACCTCTTCCTTCAGTCTGTGGCTGGAGAATTTGACTATTATTGACTGTGGCGGAGTTTCATTCGGGAGCTTCGGTGCGAATTCCCGGTGCGCTCTCTCCAGACTTAATACCGTGGATGCTGGCAGCTCTAGTCCTTTCATTAACAACTCTTCCACAAATGCAATAACAGACTCGGCGCTTTCTTCAGCTCCTTCCTTTACCCTGTATATTCTCACATTATCTCGCCACGAACGGCCCTCCAAGTCAGTCGGTTTAGTGTCCATTTGAATCTGGAGCTTCACCAGCTCCGACAAGACGTCTTCCTATGATTGGATTCGTGTCTCGGCTGAGTTAATTCGCTCCTCCATTTCGTCTATTCTCTTATGAACTTTGTTAATGTCGGCACTCATGCCTTTTAATTGCTGACTAAAATCTTTTCTGAATTCTCTAAGCTCTTTCAAAATTAAGCTCACGCTGGCTTCATTTGTTGGCTCCAAGTCTGTGTCTTGCTGTGCTTTGTCCGGCATACTGTTGTTAGCTTGAGAGGAGAATTGGTGATCCTTCTCTTCATATTGTTTCCTTCCTTGTGCAGAACTTTTCTTCCCTATTTTGGGCATTTTACTCGCCCGGTGTATTTACAATGACTGTACGCATCTCGTAATTAAGTATCGAGTTCTTTTGGGCTATTTTCCTTTAGTTATTGTCGGGGAACAAACGTTCTACCGTGCCGCCATCTCTCCAGAGAAACCGGAAGTCTTATATTTCAGTACTTCATGCTTGTCTAATCCAAGGTCCACACCTTTCACGGAGGCTGATATACTCCCCGAGGACCACGACTACGCTTTGGCTACAGATCCCGCTGCTGTCGACTTGGTTCTCTTCTTAGAGAGGAGATCCTCCAGCTAGAGGTCTGCGCGGGACTGCTTTTTTAATCCCGCTCCCGCTTGTTTTAGTCCCACTCCCACCAAAAAATAGTTTGTTTTAATCCTGCTCCCGCCCGCTCCTGCTTGTTTTAGTCCCACTCCCGTCCGCTCCCACCAAAAATTTGCTTGTTTTAATCCCGCACCCGCCTGCCACATACACATTTCTGTCGTCCCCGCCCGCAATCCTAATATGAATTGATTTAATTAAATTTAGTACTTGAAATTTTCTTATGTATTTATTAAAACAGCAATATAGCGATGGATCGAGCTGTCCTATTTCTTACCACAGTCCAAACACATGCCGTCAGGTGACGTACACCAACACTTTCTGATATTTATCACAACAAGCAAATGGTAAACGATTTCCATCTCCATTAATTACAATGGAATATGACCTCCATACATCAGACTTTCCTGTAGTTGGTTTAATTATGGTGTATTCGCTTGTTTTAATAGAATTTTCCACAGCTGAAACTGGTTGACCGTCTACAGTCTCTGCCATTTCTGTATCAAAATGACAAAATGACGCACACTTCATGTTCACGTGATCAGTTGCTTAGCCAATATTTTGAATTAGTTTATTGCTTACTTACTGAATGATTAGTTGTTTTCTTCCTGTTCCTTATGCATGGAAATCATTGCGTTGTTATTATTAGAATTTTCTAGACTATTTATTAATTTGCGGGATTTTTCTACATGTATATGCGGTCCCGCTCCCGCATCGCCTGGACTAATTAAACTCCTGCTCCCGCCAATAACAATTAAATTCTGTCCCGCGCTGCAAGATATTCTGACAGGTCCCGCAGGACCAGCGGGACTACCGTGGGAGTGCAGACCTTTACCTCCAGCTGAAGAAAAAAATCGAGAAGCTTACTCTGGAGCATTGGTTTGGCATTCACCACTTTGCTGACATTCGGTTTTATACAAGGTAAGATGTTTAGCATCATGATGCACTAAACTTACAACATAAACATACATTATACATACACACACACATTAAACATACATACATACATTAAACATACATACTGTATGTTCACATTCATTATATGCTCTCTCTTTCAAATATACATTTGTTACTATTAAAATTAAGTTCTTAATAAGCACTGATACAAATTTTGATCATAAAAGTAATTTTTTCTTTTAGGTTTGCATCCTATGACCTCCTTATGCGCTTCTGGGCCTTAATAGAGCCCTGTCTGCCATCTATGGTCAGTGTCACACAAGCAAAGAGAGGCACCTTTGCAAAGCCAAGTTCCACTGTGGTAAGTACTCTTTGTTGTTATTGCAATTATGATTATAAGGACCATACAACAGAACTATGACCTGGATAATGGCTTATAGAAAATTAATATAGACATGTAATATTATCTTGTGTTTTTTTAGACTCGTTACCATAGATGAGATGTTCATGTTTCTGAACTATCTTGCACTGGGTTTAGAACAGCATGACCTTGCTGACCGGTATGGTGTCCACCAGTCCACAGTCAGTCGGGTTATTACAACGTGGAGCAACTTTTTATATGCTGTCCTGGGGTCAGTGAGGATCTGGATGCCAGAGGAAAAAATAAGGGAACATCTGCCAGCAGAGTTTAAGAACTATGCAGACACTACAGTCATCCTGGACTGCACAGAGCTGAGGTGCCAGTGCCCCTCATCACCTCTTCTTCAAAGTGAAGTGTTTTCTCTATACAAGTCTCACTGTACATTTAAAGGGCTGCTTGGTGTAGCTCCTCATGGGGCCCCCCCTGAGATATTTGTCAGATGCCGCCACTGTATGTACGTATGTATGTATGTATGTATGTATGTATGTATCTATCTATCTATCTATCTATCTATCTATCTATCTATCTATCTATCTATCTATCTATCGTCAAAAATCCCAACAGGGGATGTAATGTAATTATCTGTAGTTAAGTATGTATTCATGTACATTTTTGTACATTAAATGTGGTTTACATGTGTTGTGACCAAATGCTGATTTACTGCAATAAATTCACTGTTTAAGTACTGTTTAATTTATTTTAGTAATAATTTGTCACCCACCTGAGAGTTCTGATTGCTTACCACCATACTGTATCAATTACACAAGACACTGACCAGATTAATGCTGTCACGGTGACAGCTCCGGACCCTTCCCTGTGGGCGTGTCATGACGTCGTCTGCGTGCTGTTATGTCCATGTTTGTACTTCCGTGGGTGTGGGTTGTTTGTGAGCGTGTTCGTTTGTTACACCTGTGCCTTGTCTCGAGGTCACATGGGTCTGTGTAACTCACTTATTTAATGTGCGTTCGCGCAGTGTCGTGTGCTCGTCTTTGTCTAAGTTTCATGCCAGTGTGAGTGTCACTTTGTTGTGCTTGCGCCACCGCAGTGAAGCTACGTGTTTATTGTTAAGTAAAGTTGTGTTTGCACCCATCTGCTACGTGTCGTGTCCGTTCCTCCGCACGTCACAGAAAGACGAGCCCAAGATAAAGAGGTATGCCTGGATATGCCACCCGGGCGCCTAAAGGGAAGAGAAAGAGCCGTCGCCACCACGGCTCTTCCCCGGTCCGTCACCACGAAGCCCCTGTCTCCGAGCAGGAGATGATGAGGAACCCGTTGTGCGCGTACATGCTCTGCGCGGCTCGGGAAGCGGAGGACGCGGAGATGGCAGAACACCTACGTCAATCCGCGGTCCGGATGTGGAGGGACCAGGACCTCGCCGCGTCCCTAGAGCCCCCGCACCGGGCGGTGAGAAGCGGCAGGAACAAACCCCCGCACGCGTCTTCTCCCGTGCCAGTGCCCGAGAGCGCAGAGCAGGGAGAGGATAGCGCACTGCTCTCGGTCTTCCCCGAGGAAGAAGAGACCGATGAGCCGTTTTGGGTGGGCATGGGCGCCTTTTCCCTCACCCCTCCCGAGGAGGAAGAGTCCTATCCCCCCTCAATGTGTTCGAAGAGCACGGTGGATTACGGAGGTGAGGAAGGCAGTCTCCCACCGTCGGAGGGCGAGACGGAGGGGACGGACTCCGAGGAGGAGGAGTATTCCCCGTCAGTGTGCTCACGGAGCACGGTCTGCTACGGGGAGGAAGACGTCAGTGCTCCGCCATCTGAGAGTGAGGCGACAGAGGTGGACTCAGAGGCAGAGGGGTACTCCCCGTCGGTTTGCTCGGAGAGCACCGTTCGCTACGGGGGGGATGACGTCAGTCCCCTTCCCTCCGACTACGGCGAGGAGAGCGAGGGGGAGAGCCCTCCGTCGGTGTGTTCGCTCCCGACAGTATACAAGAGAGGCGGGAGCGGACCGGACAGTTCGATCGCATCGGAGAGTGGGGATTCCTGCGAGGAGGAACCCATGGAACACTCCCGATGCGAGACCCCCGCTCGGTCCATGGACTGGAGCGTGGCCGAGGAGGAGGAGCCGGAGATGGACACCACCCCCGATACCGGCTCCAGAGGGGGCTGGCCTGGCAACGGAGGGGGCCGCGGACCCAGGGGGTGGGTCGCCGCGAGCCCCCCCGGTCTCACTGCATCCAAACGGGCCGCAAGCCGCGCTGCACCTCGCGCGTTCGCCCGAAACACGGCCCCCAAGCAGTCGGACAGTCACGCTGCACCTCGAGCGCCCGCCAGAGGGACTGGCCCCAAGCGGTCGGCCAGTCACGCTGCACCTCGAGCGCCCGCCAGAGGGACTGCCCCCAAGCGGTCGGACAGTCACGCTGCACCTCGAGCGCCCGCCAGAGGGACTGCCCCAAATCGGTCGACCAGTCGCGCTCCACCCAGCGCGTCCGCTGGCCGTGCGGCACCTGGCGGTGAGCGGGCGCAACAGGCGGGAGGAGCACCGCCTGCTGCAGCGTCTCCAGCCCCCGGAGCCTTCGCGCCGCTACCGGCGTTGCCTCAGGCGGGAAGCCTGGCTTCGGGGCTGAATGTTTGTGTTCCAGTGTTTCTGTCTGTCCCCTTGTGTCTCCCTAACCCACTGTTTTCTTTTGTGCCATTTGTGTTTCAGGTTCCAGTGTGTGTGTTTGTCAGCGTGCCATTGTTTAATGTTTTCTCCCCTGTCTTCCCAGGGAGGGTGTGCTAGAGCTGTTCGCGGCGGTTCCCGCCGTCGGGGGTGACGGCTCTCGGAGGCTCACGATCCCGGCGGCTCCGGACCTGCCCCGTCGGTGTTGGTTCGGGGCTTCCCAGCTACGTGGGACGCTCCGGGAGTAGCGAGCCCCTGGCGGAGGGTTCTGTCACGGTGACAGCTCCGGACCCTTCCCTGTGGGCGTGTCATGACGTCGTCTGCGTGCTGTTATGTCCATGTTTGTACTTCCGTGGGTGTGGGTTGTTTGTGAGCGTGTTCGTTTGTTACACCTGTGCCTTGTCTCGAGGTCACATGGGTTTGTGTAACTCACTTATTTAATGTGCGTTCGCACAGTGTCGTGTGCTCGTCTTTGTCTAAGTTTCATGCCAGTGTGAGTGTCACTTTGTTGTGCTTGCGCCACCGCAGTGAAGCTACGTGTTTATTGTTAAGTAAAGTTGTGTTTGCACCCATCTGCTACGTGTCGTGTCCGTTCCTCCGCACGTCACAAATGCTACTTTCTTTATTATAATAATTCATTTTCTATAAAATTATTACATGCATATCTTTTTAATGAATGTAATTACAGCTATAATAAAACAACAACAATGAAATATATTTAAATTCACCTTTAAACACAACTTACACAACAGCTGAAACTGAATGCAGTGCAGTGAAACACATTTATATACATACATAGGTGAAGTGAGCACACGTGCCCGGAGCGGTGAGCAGCCTCTACAGCCTCTAGGGCTGAAGTGCCCTTGGGTAAGGCACCTAACCCTGAATTGCTCCACGGGCGCTGTAGAGGCTGCTCACCGCTCCGGGCACGTGTGCTCACTTCACCTGTGTGTGTATAAATGTGTGTTTCACTGCACTTGATGGGTTAAAGGAGGAGGACCAATTCCACTGTGTATAAAAACATAGTGACAAATCACTTTCACTTTTCACTTTCTTATATCTGCACAAAAACAATTGGAATTTTAGTTACACATTAGTTTGTAAGACCTCTCCAACCTATCTATTTAGGGATGCAAAGAGGTAAAAATTAAAAAAGAAATGGTCAATTTTTTCTTTAATTGTTTTCATGATTTCTTTGTCGTGGGGGATTCTCTGAATAAACATGTCTTTCTGTGTATAGACCACAAAATCACACCAGTCCAATCCAGAGATCAGCATCTGGCCCTGAATCTGCCAAAAGTAAGGATGGGTTTTCCTGAGTGTTTGTGCCCTCACTGATCTCAATATATGGGCAGTCCACATAGCTTGTTACATTTGGGCATTTTATTTCAACAAGGCCAAACTCAGGCTGCTCCTTTGGATCATACACACTCCCATCGGGCGATGACCCCATCCATGGTGCATCAGGGTGGGTAAGAAACCCACAAGGATAGCGGTTAACCTCCCTTGCTCGGCAGAACTCCTCTACTGCTACAAGGCTCCAGCCCCCTTCTCATGTCTGCAGTCTGATGGTTAGGTCTCACAAGCATTTTTGCTAAATTTTCAGCAGAGCTCTGTCCTCTGGTGTGACAGACTTCTCTGAATTTGAAGGAGGTGACTCGAGACTGTCTCAATTTATGCCACTCAACACAGGAACTCTGCTCTTTTGTAGAATTTTCTATTTTGTGTGCTGTTTCTAATGATGTTTCCAGGGACATCATGTGGAGCTGCTGATGTTCTGTGCAGACAAAGGAACAGGTAGAGGGTCCCAGCCTATATTCACAAAGTGGCAGTTGGTGGGGACAAGGGGCATCTGTGTGTGGGCAGGTTTTTGGCACTCTCTTCATTGGCATATGATAAGATAACACACTTCCCTCTTGCACTTTTCCAAATGCAGAGTCAACCAGAAGTACATTACTTGATATACCCATAGTTGTAATCATTGGAGCCACATCACTAGAAAGGCCACAGTAGACTTCATCCACCCTGAGTGCAGAAACTTCAGGCAGAAGTGAACTCACTCCCTTGTACAAGCTGCTCCTATGAATAAGACAAAGCACAAAAAAAACATTTTTATTGTTTGCACAAAGTCTGATAAAGTATAAGCTCAAATGCAGGACCATGACTAGAGAAAGATTGTCGTGTTTAAGTAGCACTGGAAAAATGTGCCTGAAGCTATCTGATTTAGGCTTTCTTGCTTGATCAATTAATAGTATAAATAAATATAACGTAGCACTGATAATTATAGGAAAAATATCAATACATAAATCAACAATGATTAAAAAATAGTAATAGTTTTAATACAAATATTAATAAAAATATTTTTTTTTAAATAAAAACCTGATGCCTTCTGCTACCCTTCTTTCCCTAGGGCTGGCTGAAAGAATGGTCATCTCACTCACAAGACCAGGTTTAACACCCTGGATGTATGTACACAAAATAATTTTCAATAAACAAACAAATATACATATATGATATCAAAGTACCATGTTAAAAACATTAGTTACCATAGTCCTTGGTTTATGCCACTTCTGTTCAGTCTCAGTGCAGCTGTGTATTGGGGGAACAACAGTGATTCTCATCTGAGAATAATGTGCAGTCTGGTACAGAAGTGCAGCCACATGGCTGCACAAAGCTGCACCTGCAACACAAGTACACTGGCAGCTTTGTAGCTGCACTGGATGAGAATCTCTAAACAAAATCTGTGAAAATACACAAATCTGTTATAATACATACTGGGTTGCAAGTGCAGTTGAACATGAAAACATTAATTTCTAAATATGAACTTTTTTTATACAAGAGAATACATGAGTAAAGTGAGAAGGTCTGTGTTCTGAAAAACAAATATGGACCATATTACTACAGTTCATTGGCATATGTTAAAGGTTAAGATTGAAGCCAAAACATTGTTAATCTCACTTTACTCATTGAAAGTGACAACACAGAAGTCAATCTAGTTTCTGTGAATCTGTGTACAGATTTTACACTAATATTACTGATGCAGTAGCCTTTAACAGTATTAGATTTAAAGCTTTGATGTAATTCACAGAAACCTGATTTGACTAACAGGAACCTGTCTAATGAACCAGCCTGCACTGAACCTGCAGGATAACTTTCCCTTACGCTCAAATTGTGAGGCTTTTTACTTCTCCTCATTGATCTATAGCACTGTGCCCTAATGGTGACCTCTGCTGTACTTAAGTCCTTGTTTGAAGATTAGGAATATTTTCATACAATACAATATGCACAACCAGAAAAACTCTTCATGCGCACTGTGTAGTGGTCCGATTCAAACAGGCCCCACCCCTACCAATCATAAACTTAACATATTCAGTTATTTTTACTTAACATGATCATTGCAATGCCTATTTCAGCTCAATAATAACACCTAGTTTGATTTAGTAATGACAATATTTTTTTTACAAAACATGAAATAATAATTAATGATTACTAAAATAATTTATTAAAACCAAATCCGGGTTTACAGTGTATGACGCTTTGAGGACCAGTATACAGTATCCAGTGCAGTATGCAGTATGCAGTATGTAGTAGGCTATTTCGAACAGAGCCCAAACGTGGCTAGAGGAGAGGACATTTTCCCTCAGTTCCGTTTGACTAGAGCGCATGCGCTGACCTTACATCGCTGGCTGAAGCAGGGTTTGGAGTTCTCTCCACAGTGCGTGGGCTAAACTGTTACATAGGTTGTTCAATTTTATAATGTTTAACTAAACTAGCAGACAAATATTGGGACTTAAACTAAAATATAAAAAGAAGAAAAGCAACAATGTTACGTGTTTGTTGGAAAGGTGCGAATTCAGCAGTGCGGGTAAGTTTGTTCGGTGTGTTAAATCGCTGGATAACCAGATAGCTAGCTAAGCTAAGTAAGTTGCTATCCTGCTACGTTTGTTCGGTGACTTCATTTGCTGGATTCCGGATAGACACATTCGTTGATTTGAGGGATAGCCAGTTATCTGTCAAATTAGCCATCTTTGCTAGCTAGCAAGTTGGACTAGAAGGGTCGTTGAGTGACGCACTGAACGCGCATGCGCGGTCACGTGATAACATGGTCGTAAATGCCCTTGGACATATGTGTTCAGTGTTGCCCAGTAACGTTATATAATACTTTAATATAGAAATGTTATGTAAGTTGCTGTTCTGTGTTATTTGGCATTCATAAAGATGTAATTCTGAATCTTTGTATACAACGATATAAAACGTCTTAAGAGGAGTACCCATACGTATGTGTGAATAAACCAAATTAACGATTATGGGCAAGGTCACATTGATTGCATGTTATGTTAGATAACATGCGTTCTGAGATGCATAAAGATGTATAAAATTAAGCACCTTAAAATTAAGCAGACAAACATTTGTGAAAGAATTGGTCGATTTCAGGAGCTCAGTGAATTCCAGTGTTGATCTGTGATTCGATGCCACCTGTGCTACAAATCCAGTCATGAAATGTTTTCACTCCTAATTATTCCAGTCAGCTGTCAACTGTACAACTGTACAAGAAAATGGAGGTGTTTGGGAACAACAGCAACTCAGCCACGAAGTGGTAGACCACATAAACTGATAGAGCAGGGTCAACGGATGCTGAAGTGCATAATGCGAAGAGGTCACCAACTTTCTGCAGAGACAATCATTATAGACATCCAAACTTCATGTGGCCTTCAGATTAGCTCAAGAACAGTGCACAGATAGTCTGGGTTTGGCTGTTGCCAGGAGACCGGTAGGCCTACTTGTCTGATTGCGTTGTGCCAAATGTAAAGTTTGTTGGAGGGGGGATTATAGTGTGGGGTTGTTTTTCAGGAGCTGGGCTTGGCCCTTAAGTTTCAGTGAAAGGAAATCTGAATTAGTGCTGGGCGGTATGACCAAAATTCTAGGCTATATCACGGTATTTTTCGAAATTATATCGGTTTCACGGTATTTGACGGTTTTTCCCCCCCGCATAATGTGTTAACTGCATTGATTACGAAAAGAATTTCTGCAGTAGAGTGGTTAAGAGTACCCTATTACACTGTTAGAAAAATGTCTCCATCTAAGTATGACATGTAATACAGATTTGCATGGCCCCACATGATCAGCATTAAAGTAGTGAATTAATCATATAGTATGACAGTAAAAGTGCAAAACTTTTTATGTAAAACATTTTTCAGACAACAACAAAACTGTAGGTTTATACCTACAGCATTTTTGCTCAACAGCATTTGCAGTAAGTGATTTTGGTCCACGCCCGACCTTTAAAACTCTATGTACTTCCTGACAACAGACACGGCTCCTTTCTTTGGCAAAAGTTCCTTTGGGGCATCATCTTTTACTTCAATGTTTGGTAGAATTTGTGGTTCAGAACGTCCCTCGTTTTCAGCAAGCTAGATTTGCGCTCTGTTGCATGTGTGTTTAGCGGCGCAGCAATAAAAAGCGTCCCTTGAGAAACAATTAACAACCGTTCCGGACACGTGAAGGCTATTTAAACCGGTGTGGCCGGTATATGAAAAATTCTTATTATAACAAAAATAAACACCGGTTTACCGTCCGAACCGGTATACTGCCCAGCACTAATCTGAATGCTTTAGCGTGCCAAGACGTTTTGGACAATTACATGCTCCCAGCTTTGTGGGAACAGTTTAGAACTGGCCCCTTCTTCATTCAACATGACTGTGAACCAGTGCACAAAGCAAGGTCTGTAGAGACATGGATGGCAGAGTCTGATGTGGATGAACTTGACTGGCCTGCACAGAGTCCTGATCTCAACCCGATAGAACACCTTTGGGATGAATTAGAGCGGAGACTGAGAGCCAGGCCTCAGTCCAATATTAGTATGTGACCTCACGAATGTTCTGAAAGAATGGTCAAAAATCTCCATAAAGCTTATTTTAGGTAGTTTATTTTACTTAACAAACAGGAACGTCTCAAACTAGTTCTTTACTAATTATATGTATTTCATTTAGAAAATGTGTGGTGCTGATCACATTACCACTGAAGTGCTGACATGGGACTGAAGGAGCAAAATACATGATGGGTTCCTCTACCACAAATATTGCTGGAGCCACTATTTGTTAGGCTGCCGACACCAATGTGACTTTCCACTGTCGGAGAGCATTAGTGACTGTAATACTGAGTAATTCTTATGAACCTTAATGGGTTCTTGCACTTATAGACAATAAGGCATCTTGCCAGTTTTGGTTAATTTTGCCCAGTAGGTGATGCTATAAACCTGGAAATTGAGCCACACCTATAATATTTAAATTAGGGCTCTTTCAGTCAGACAATTTAAATATGGGTTTAGAAACAATTTGGAGTGCTTTTTTGTAAATATTGATGAATATCTAAATCTCTCTGTTGACCTGAACAGATGTTCGTGTGCTAGATGGATTTCGGGCATAACCACACTCTGCAAACCAAGACTAGGACTTCTAGACTTCTAGGATAGACATACTAATACATATTGTGGTGACCAGAGGAGGATGGGTCCCCCTTTGACTCATGGTTCTTAAGTTTTCTTCTTCATGCTGTAGCAAGTTTTTCCTTGTCACCTTTGGCTTGCTCACTGGGGGCTTGGATTTGGACATTTGGAATGCTGCTTTGTGTCAGTGGCAAAAAGCTGCCACATTGTCAAGACAGGTACAAAAATACAGTGGATGCATGAAATATGTTTTGTATCTGCATTCCAATATCCAATCCAATATAAATAACGACTACTGATACTCTTTAGAAAACCTACTGTTTATGTAGGTTATGTACTTGGTCATGTAAAAAACTAAAGCGATAACTTGCCTTCCTGATTCGTGGCAGGACCCTTTCATTGCAACTTGTAGCTGTTTTTATGACATTTGTACAATTCTGAGGGTGTCAGTATTCACTGCTAAGGAACCTTCCTTGAACCCTTTTGTTTTTGAAAGTTAAGGTAGCCTATGGCTTGGTGCTAATTTCAAATTTGTAAACACAAATTTGTAAAGTGGAACAAGATTTTAAGGATGAACTTTGTGGTTTAGAGGTAATTAAGAGGTAAACTAGGCGATCTTATCCTCTTTTCAGAGTTAATTCCTACAGATTTCATGGGGAGCGACATTGGCTTTAAGTTGTACACTTCATTTCACCTAATGCTGTTGTTGATTTTTGTAATGGGTACTATCTGTGATCAGTATTGATCACGTTTCTGCTGTTGTTTTGTCCAGTTTGAAATTATAATGTTGTCTCACTTTTCCATCCATAGAAAAGCTTGTTTGAAAGAGTGGCAGTTCATTCACTGCAGCACTGCCATCGGTACGCCTCAGCGGGAAACCCGGGGTAAGAACAGCTAAATGCCATTGCAAGAAAAGCCTACTCAGTTTTGTATAAAAGTGCTCTTGACGTCTTGTTTAGTGTATATTATAGGGCTGAGCGGTATGAACTTAAATCAATTTCATGATTAATTTAAGCATTTCACCTCGATTATGGTTAATGAGCGATTACATTTTTTTGCTGTTTTTTGCCCTTATAGTTCACTGACAAGTAGTGTTGTCACGATACTAAGAATTACAACTTCGATACAATACTTTAAAAAGTATCGAAATTCGATATCAAAGTCAGATACTGTGCTCATTTCCGTTTTAAAGCCTTTTTATATTTTTTTTTATAAACAAACAAATGAATATTGTATTTTGTTTCACAAATGTCAAATAAATAAAAGGTGTAGTCCCTACTACATTAAAACAGAAAAATAAACTAAGTAACTAACTAAGTTTTTAAGTAACTAAAACTTCAGTATTAGAGTAGAGTTCAGTATTCATAGATGATTGCGTGCCTTCAGGTGTTTGGCCAGATTTGTTGTGTTAAGCTAGGTTTATACTTTCGCGAGTGACCGTAGCGTGCGAGTCCGCACACCTCGCGTGACCCTGCGCGAACCGCTTGTCCAAAACTATATGTGGTAATATAAAGAAACACCCCTCAACAACAGGGAAAGGAACATTTACCTGACAAATTTTAATGTTGCTGTGTGTTTCAGGTTTGAAAAGTGCTGGAATTTATGCTAAAGTGAACTGTCTGACTGAACAGTTCTCTTGTATTACGTTAACAAATACGAGCCTCTTGTAATTCCAGGACGAAACATGAGAGAACGTGAAGACGTTAAGATTGAGCGTTTTGAAAATAAACAACCATTAAATAATGTGATAAAAAAGCGAATTATTTCGAGTATATGTATAAATATTTAATAGGGATGCACCGAAAATTCGGCCACCGAAAATTTTCGGCCGAAATGGCTTAAATTTGCATTTTCGGTTTTCGGCCGAAATACTTTCATCACCGAAACAACACGGCCGAAACAATGTGCTGTGATGACGCAAGCAAAAATCGCCACCTGCACGCGCTTATTTGGATAAAGCTAGCAAAAAAGTTTTCCAGTGATGGTGCCGAGGCAAAGGACATTACACCAAAAATTATGGAACTCTTTCTGCCTTAGACGATCAGCCGTTCTCTGTAGGGATTTCGTAGGCTAATAGAGAACATTGAGCCCCGTTATGTTTTGCCGAGCAGACGACATTTCTCAGAAGTGTGTTTACCTGAGCTGTTTAATGTTGTTGCAAATCACGTCACGTTTTTATGAGAGAATTTATATTTATCTTTCAGGCCAGTCAGTTATAATTAAATTTAACTCCTATAAAATACATATATTTATCCTCTCAGATAAAAATGGTCTGCAAGCGAGTTTAATTTAATTAGTGGTCGGCCGTTGTCAGCGTTATCGCCGTTAACGGCCCACCACTAATTTTATTTTTATAATATGCATTACTGTAATGTCGGCATAATGTAATAATTGGCATAATGTATTTCGGTGTTTCGGTTTTCGGCTTTCGACCTTGGTTTCCTCATTTTCGGTTTTCGGTTTCGGCTAGGAATTTTCATTTCGGTGCATCCCTAATATTTAACTAAAGTTTAACGTGCTGGGAAATATTAAAATGGATCTTAAGAGACGTACAAGTGCTTTAATTCCACCTTGTAAACTTGTATGAACCCTGCAAACATGACTTTGTTCTTTGCGGTGCGCACAGTTACAAAATTCGAGAGGTGCACCACCGCGATTACGTAATTTTCGCCGCGCGGACCCTCCGTCAAGTATAAACCAGGCTTTAGCGCCCTTTGTTGAAATGTTCCGTTTGCAGACCGGCCTCAGCGCAATGAACAAAGTCATGTTTGCAGGGTTCATACACATTTACAAGGTGGAGTTAAAACACTTGTACGTCACTTTCAAGTTCCAGTTCAATATTTCCCAGCACAATAAACTTAATTAAGTTAAATATTTATACATATACTCGTAATGACTAGAAATAATTAGCTTTTAATCACATTATTTAATGGTGGTTTCTTTTCAAAACACCCAATCTTAACGTCTTCACGTTCTCTCATGTTTCATCCTGGAATTACAAGAGGCTCGTATTTGTTAACGTAATACAAGAGAACTGTTCATTCAGACAGCTATTTGTTGTGAAACGAAGTAGTTACAATTTCAAGCATTTTAAAATACTTTAACCCAAATTCCAGCACTTTTCAAACCCGAAACACAAAGCAACATAAAAATTCGTCATAAATGTTCCTTCCCCTGTTTTCGAGGGGTGTTTCTTTATACTACCACATATCGTTTCGGAGAACACTGCACGCGGAAAGTATAAACGCTTCCACCGTTTGCGCAGGGTCTCGCGAGGTGGGCGGAGTCACGTCCTACGGTCACTCCCAAAAGTATAAACCAGGCTTTATTCTGCAGAGAGGAGGCAAGCGCTGCACTGCTGTACGCGCACACTGCCCCCGTGTGGCACTCTTTGGAAATACTGCTCTTTAAAAAAAAAAAAAAAAAAACCACACTTAGTCCTATAGCACCGATACTAAGCAAATTGGGTATTGTATTTAATGATGAAGTATCGCGATACTACTCTAGTATCTGTATACCATGCAACACTACTGACAAGTGTTCAACTATTATAGCTAGGATATGTTTTCTAATGAAAGGGGTCATATTGTTATGATTATAAAATGTCCAAAAAGGTTGCTTCCCTGTTTTTGACTGGTCGGGGCAGACTACACGTGCAGTAGAATTTATGAATATAGGCCTATATGCAGCAGAATATGAACAGTGAACAGTGGGCAAAGAATGAACATATATTTATATGTATATAAATATATTTATATAACATATTTATGTAATATGCTATATTTTATAATTAAAAGCCTAAAACCGAAATAACCGACATGGGAGAAATTGTCAGAGGTTCTGAATGTCAGTTTTGATGTATTTTAAATTAATTTCCCAGCCCTGGTATATTGTATCTTAAATGCAATTTATATTTTTGTTAATATTCTGTCTGTATTTTTTTAACTGCAGATCTACTGCAACTAAAATTGCTGTGACCAGCTTTCTGACAGTGAGTGGAGGACTGGGTTGTACAATCCTCTATGCAAAATGGGATCCCAAATTCAGGACAAATATTGAGAAGAGCATTCCCTACTCTGAACAGCTGTTCCACATGATGCTTGGGCCTACTATATCACCCTTTGTCCCTTTGCAAAAGAAACAGGTAACAGTCAATCTGTTTAATCTGTATTGTCTTTTTTATTATCTGTCTCACACAACATCTGTTTTAAAACAACGGGATCTCTGAAGCAGTGGTTTACAGATTGTTCTCAAGTAATCCTGTATGTATGTCTGTGCACATGCCTGCTTGTTGTTGTGTGTTGGGCAAAGAATGAAACATTGCCAATATCGTCATTGACTGAAGCCACAAAGGACTCAAAGCAAGCCAACACAAAAGGCAAGGCTAAAGAAAAGCACGCGGAATCCTCACATGTGGATACAGCACCTGCTGTAGAGGAGATGCCAACTCAGCCACTACAGACTATAGAGGGTGAGCATATGAGAGATGCCAGGCTGTTTGCACAGAGTACAAAGTAAGTGTTGATCTTTGTGTCAAACTAATTAAGTTTGCGACAGAGAGTAAACCTAAACCATTTTCTTGTAACTTTACCGAGAGTAAAGCTAAACCATTTTCTTGTAAAGCTTTACAGAGTGTAAAGCTAAACTCATTTTAGCCATTTGGTATGTTTTTGTTTTTCATGTGGGAAGTCATTTAAGCTAGCTAGATCAAATTCTAGCATTTTCATTTAACATGAAACTTTCAAATGTTAACGAAAGTAAACTAAATGATGGCTAATTAGTTAGCTAGCATTTACCGACAATTTTTATGTTAATGAAACTTTTTTAAATGTTAATGAAAGCGGACTGCAAATACTAGCTAACTAGCTAGTGTTTATAATCCATTTTAATTGCCATTTCCAAGTGGTTTAATGGAGGTTTAATAGGGGCATTAGTAGGGCTGGACAATATGGGCATAATTTATATCACGATACATTTATTAATTTCTGTTAATACAATATAATTTTAGTATTGATACGAACAATATGAAAGCCACAGAAAACTGCCAAGAATGCCCACAACAGATGTCTGTTCCTACAAATGTCTGAAAAATTATTGTCAAGTATATGAAACCTCCTCATATAAAACTATATTTAAAAATAGTACAAATCATCGACAACCTTTAAATTGTATTCAGCCTTCATATATGAGCATGAAGCACGACATCACCGTCAAACTCGTCGGCTTCGTCAGTATTAATATCTTCGATAGCTGAACCACTTCCACACCACAGAAGTCTTTCCCCTTTATCTTCTATTTCGTCTGCCTTATCACTCGTTGAAGCTCATTCAGGCACATTTGTATTGCGGTCAGCGGTACTCATTTTGCAGCTAGTACAATGGGATACGAAAGTTTGGGCACCTTTGTTAATTTTCCTGATTTATCCTTATAAATTATTGAATGTTTGAATAAAAAAATTCAGTTAAATATATCATAGGGGACAAACACAGTGATATTCGAGAAGTAAAATGAAGTTTATATGATTTACAGAAAGTGTGCAATAATTGTCTAAACAAAAATAGGCAGGTGCATAAGTTTGGGCACTTGTCATTTTATTGATTTCAAAACATTTAGAACTAATTATTGGAACTCAGATTTGGTTTGGTAAGTTCAGTGACCCTTGACCTCCATACACAGGTGACTCCAATTATGAGAAAGGGTAGTTAAGGGTGTCAATTGTATGGTTTTTCTCCTCTTTGCATCTTCTCCTTCGCAGCATGGGAGATTCAAAACAACTTTCAATTGATCTGCAATCAAAGACTGTTTACCGTCATGGTTTAGGGGAAGGATACAGAAAGCTATGTCAGAGATTTCAGCTTTCAGTCTCCACTGTGAGAAACATTGTGAGAAAATGGAAGAAGACATGTACAGTTCAAGTCAAGGCTTGAAGTGGCAGACCAAGCAAAATCTCGAATAAACAGAAGCGAAGGATGTTGAGAACAGTCAGTCAACCCACAGACCAGCACCAAAGACCTACAACATCATCTTGCTACTGATGGAGTCACTGTGCATCGTTCAACTGTTCGGTGTACTTTACACAAGGAGATGCTGTATGGAAGAGTGATGCAGAGGAAGCATTTTCTCCACCCACATCACAAACAGAGCTGCTTGAGGTATGCTAAAGCACATTTGGACGAGCCAGCTTCATTTTGGAGTAAGGTGCTGTGGACTGATGAAACTAAAATAGTTAATTTGGCCATAACAAGGGCCGTTATGCATGGAGGAAAAAGAACACATCAGTCCAAGAAAAACACCTGCTACCTACAGTAAAATTTCATGGTGGTTCCATCATGCTGTGGGGCTGTGTGGCCAGTACAGGGACTGGGAATCTTGTTAAAGTTGAGGGACGCATGGATTCCAATCAATATCAGCAGATTCTGGAGACCAATGTCCAGGAATCAGTGACAAAGCTGAAGCTGCACCAGGGCTGGATCTTCTAACAGGACAATGACCCTAAACACTGCTCAACATCTACAATGACCCTAAACACTGCTCAACATCTGCTAAGACATTCATGCAGAGGAACAAGTATAACATTCTGGAATGGCCATCTCAGTCCCCAGACCTGAATATTATTGAAAATCTGTGGTGTCGCTTAAAGAGAGCTGTCCATGCTCTGAAACCATCAAACCTGAATGAACTAGAATGGTCTAAAATACTTTCAGCCACAATCCAGACTCTCATTAGAAGCTATAGGAAGCGTGCCCAAACTTTCGCATCCCACTGTATGTCTCACGTTGGAGCCAAACCAAAATTAGCATGGCCTGCTGTTGCTGAATACTGGCACATGGTGGACGTCATCAATCACTGAATGCAATTAACTAACAGCAGCGCTCTGTTATGAACAGTGATGTCAGTAACGCGTTACTTAATAACGCGTTACTCTAATCTTACCACTTTTTTCGGTAACGAGTAATATAACGCGCTGCTATTTCCAGTCCAGTAATCAAAGTTACTTATCCAAGTAACTGTGCGTTACATTTTTTATTTTCCCTAGTAAAAATATATATTTTTGCTTTCTTCTTGGCTCAGTTCTACTTTTGTGTCTGACCGTAGCGCTCGACTCCGCACGCTGCGCGCGACCCTGTGAGAGCGCGAGCACGTTTTACAAGTCATTTTATGCAGTGTCCTCCCGTAACGATATGTGGTAGTATAAAGATATACCCATCAAAACAGGGGAATGAACATTTACCTGAAGAATTTTAATGTTGCATTGTGTTCCAAGTTTGAAATGTGCTGGAATTTTGACAAACGTAGCCTACTTGAAAATGCTTTAAATTGTAATGGTATTTCGTTTCACAACAAATAGCTGTCCGACTGAACAGTTCGCTTGTATTACGTTAACAAATAAATGTACAAATAATACCGCGCATCTACACAAACGTAATGTCAGGAGATACTGTAGAGACTACTACTCCTCACGGCGAGTCTAGCCCTTTAAGTGACACTGGGGGGCGGAGCCTGCGCACGCCAGGGTTGCGTTATCAATAGGCCTTTCTCTCGCTTCCGGGGTCGACGTTTCCGGTCTAGACAGTTCTGTGTAAAATCATTTCCGTTTGGAGCGTTTGTACTTCTGCCATGGCGCAAGTGACTAGCAAGTGTTTTTGCAGCGTACCGCTGTGCTCTAATTCTAAACAAAAACAGCCTTATTTGAGTTTCCACTCGTTCCCAGCTGACGAGGAACTCAGAAAGAAGTGGTTGATAGCCATTAGAAGGAGTGAGGGGCCGAATTTCCAGGTTATTAGGAACAGCACACACGTGTGTACATTTTGAGCCGCAAGACATTTTGAGACATTTTGAGCCGCAAGACTTCGGGTGTTTGGTCAGATTCGTTGTGTTAAGCTCGGTTTATACTTTCGCGAGTGACCATAGCGCGCGTCCGCACACCTCGCGCGACCCTGCTCGAACCGCTTGTCTGAAACGATATGTGGTAGTATAAAGAAACACCCCTCAACAACAGGGGAAGAAACATTTACCTGACCAATTTTAATGTTGCTTTGTTTCAGGTTTGAAAAGTGCTGGAATTTAGATTAAAATGCTTAAAACAAATAAATAACCGTGAGCTTTGACCTCTAGCTTGTGTGGTTCCTCGCTTTTTTTTAAGGACCGGTAGCACCGAGCCCTTACACGGATCTCCTTATCTACAACATTGGACACTGAACACACAAAATCACAAGACACAGGCACTTATAATAGTACAATAAAACACGTGCTTTATTTAAAAAATAAGAAACAGTTTGATGAAGGCATAAATGATAGAATGTTGAGTGAGCACGGAGCTAAGACGCTAGCTAGGCATGCTAGCTAGGCATGCTAGCTAGTTAACTTGGCTAAACTAAACTACAGAACTGGATCAATTTACCTTCATAATCAAAAATAAACTGCTCGAAAAAAAACTTGTATCCTTTATCGAGTTTTGCTCGTTTGGTCCTCGATAGCTCCTCGACGGTTCTGGCAACATTGTCCTGCCTAAAGCGCGGAAGGTCAGCCAAAGATGGAGAGTAATAAAACGCATCCATTCTCGTAGCGGTGCTGCTAACCGAAAATAGGTTTACACATCACCTCGTCCGGAACTTGACCCCTCCTCCTTGCGTGAAAAAGGCTTATAAAGTTTCCCTCCTCGAGATTTTTGGATTAAGCAGTTTCTGCCTCGGTTATCGAACCTGCTTCAATACATTGTTACGGTTAAAAATGCACTTCCAATAAAGTGAGTATTGGAAAAAATTATTTTGCTGCTGAATGTAACTACTAAAGTAACTTGTAATCTAACGTAGTTACTTTTAAAATCAAGTAATCAGTAACGTAACTAAGTTACTTTTAAAAGGAGTAATCAGTAATCGGATTACTTTTTCAAGGTAACTAAGCTATCACTGATTATGAACAATGTAATGTTGTAAATAGCGTTTATCGAAATATTGAAAATGTGTTTAAAAATCATATCACCGTTATTGAAACACTTTCTATTGTGATATATATCGATATTCAGTTATTGTCCAGCCAGAAATTATTGGGCTAGGGCAGTGATTCTCAAACTTTTTCTATCATTCCCCACCTCAGAAGAAGGGGAAATTCCATGCCCCACCTGTCCTATATCACCCGGGTGGCGGATGTAATTAAAGGGCCAAATATAGCCCTGGTTCACACTGTTCCGCAGACATTTTAAATATCAAGGGCTTATGAAAAACAAACAGGCATTAAAACGACAGGCTTAAAAAGGTTCATTTCTTCCAATTGCTTGCACCCTACCTGCAATACCCATGCGACCCACTAGTGGGCCGCGCCCCACACTTTTAGAACTGCTGAGCTAGGGTAACATTTCAAACATACAGATAAGGACTGGATTTATGGTAACAAGGTGGCATAATGAACAGAAACACAGACAAGGCAAAAACCAAATAAGTACAACATGAAATGGAATTAATAACTAGATTATTAGAACTAGAATAATTCAGTAAAGACACACAACTGCAATAAGGAAACAAAACCGAAATGGAAGCAGGGGAAATGTAATACAAGTAGAGGGCATACACGGGAAATACATGGATAGGCAAACACGAAGTAGAATTAACAGAATAAAGAAAAAAAAATAGACAGAAGCTAAAAAGGTACTAGACTAGTGCAGGAATATCAAACAAAGCAAAACACGGGAACACCGATAACACAGATTAGTGGAGGGAAATAGATTTGGAACAACTACCAGCAACAGGACATTAAGGACACGTGATGTATAGAGTGGTATGAAAAAGTTTGGGCACCCCTAATAATTTTCATGATTTTCCTTTATAAATCATTGGTTGTATGGATCAGCATTTTACTGCTGAAATTATTCACCAATAACTGGGTGAGGTAATTTAATGTGACCACTGACCTGCTCCTGTCGGTTCAGCTGGCAAAGCTGCTAATCATCTTTGATTTAACACATTAAAACACTGTTTTCAAAAGAAATTTAGTTTTCAATTAATTCATCAAAGGTTGCACTATAGCACTAAGTTATGCTCAGAAACACTGTTTAGGGCACTTATACAGCCAGGAAACGGCTTGTTAACACATTAAAACACTGTTTTCTAGAGATATGAGTTTTCAATTCATTCTTCAAAAGTTGCACCAAGTTATGCTCAGAAAGACTGTTTAGATCGCTTACAACGCCAGCAAACGCTGTTTTGAACACCTAAGACTTACTACTTGTTTGGAAATGCATGTGTAACATTGCAAACATGATAAAACACCTTGTTAATGTTTCAAATGATCCATAGGTGCACAGGGGGCCTGTTGTTAATAGACGCACCTAATTCGTCCATTTTGTTTTACACCCAGTTATTCTAGCCTTCCTGATACAAGTCTCGCTGTCGTTGCACCTGCCCCAGCCCGGCCGTTACTGTGCCCGTCGTCCAGTCCCAGGCTCCTCCTCTTCTAACCCCTATTGACACAGTGGCAGGCCAAAACTGCACTGCAGTGACTGCTAGCTGGTGCCCAATGGTGCCAGGATCAGCAAACAGACTCCACCCATTTGGCACTTGGCTGCAGGCCTAAAGGGCTGTCCTGGATCTGTTGATCAGCCACACAGCACAAACAGTTGCCCCTCCCTCCTTGTGTTTTACTAACAGACTGTTCTTCACATGACTGATTCACTTTTCCTAAATAGTGTAAAACTCACCATGACTAATCCTTACCCAGTTGTTCTCTGGTCTATTTTGTTGTACTGTACCTTGGTGGTTGTGTTAGATGCCAGAGTGTACGTGATGGACACTGCTCAGAGCAATCAGTGACATTTACTATAAATATTTTGTGTGTGTGTGCAGTGGAAGAATGTCATGAGTGTGCCCCTAATGAGTCTGCTAAGAAAGAGCGACCCGTGGAGGAAGTTGCTGCTCGCTTAGTCTTGCAGGACCAGGCCGAACAGGATGCGCTAGCTAGTAAGTGTCTGAAAGGCTGTCTTAGAAACATCTCATAGGTGTGTCACACATTTTATTATTTTTCATATTTTACTCTTTTATTAGTGAAGCACTTAAGCATACTATGTGCAGTTTACAAAACAACTGTTCAGCTATGTACATACTCTATATTGCCAAATGTATTCACTCACCTTCCTTGACATATGAGCTTAAGTGACCGACTCTACCATCCATGTCTTTATGGACCTCGCTTCCAACTCATCCATCAGATTGCCAGATGGAGAAGTGCAAATGTCACTTGCCTCCACAATGCACTTCCACTGCTCTAGAGTCCGGTGGCAGCCAACTGCATCCAGCGCTGTGCATTGAACTTGGTGATGTGTGGCTTGGATGCAACTGCTCTTGAGCTAATCTGAAGGCCACATGAAGTTTGGATGTCTGTAGTGATTGACTGCAGAAAGTTGGCAATCTCTTCACACTATGTACTTCAGCATCTGTTGACCCACTCCGTCAGTTTACGTGTTCTACCACTTCATGGCTGAGTTGCTTTTGTTCCCAAACTCTTCTGTTTTCTTATAATACAACTGACAGTTGACTAGAATTTTTAGGAGTGAGGAAATTTCATGACTGGATTTGTTGCACAGGTGGCATCCTATTACAGTTCCATGCTGGAATTCACTGAGCTCCTGAAAGCGACCCATTCTTTCACTAATGTTTGTAAAATGTCTAGGTGTTTGATTTTATACACGTGTCCATGAAAGTGATTGAAACACCTGATTCCGATAATTTGGATGGGTGAGCAAATACTTTTGGCAATATAGTATAGTATATATTAATTAGTATTACTCTTGAACAGTCCATAATTAATAAAATGGCAGCTGCTTTTGATATACTGAATTTATCTAGTGCAGTGTACTTTGAGTAGAATTGTCATGGTCTGAAACACTCCAAAGATTATGTTCTCCGTTCTCCTTAAAGAAGTGGGCAAAATTCTCCAGGTCAGCATCATCCCTAGAGAAGTAGTGAGCCATGGAGGAGTAGGTGAAGGGTGTGCAGAGCTTGATGTTGGTCCTGCTGATAAGTCATGGTCACAGTGATGGTTCTGACAAATCTAAGAATTCTCCATTTCTGCTACTATTCTTGATCTTTTCTTGGCGTCAAAGTGCAAGAAGCACACAAGACCAGGTTCTGTTCAATCACTGTTGACTCACAGAAGTATGAGGAAAGGTGATTGGCTGATTGATGTGTTCTCTCTGTGTGTACATTGCCAGTGTTGTCGGACAGGCTTGACGAGAGTCTGGAGATCTCAACCAAGCTCACTCTGCAGGCCATCGGTGCCCAGGAGGCGGCGCTCTCTGCCATAGGCACCCACATGCAGAGACTCCGAAAGGCATTGGACTCTGAGGTGACTGTGACTGACAGTACCACAAGCTTCTACTTGTTTTATCTTTTCTACTCCAACATTATAAAGGTTTTCAGTTGAAGTGCTTTAACTGGTCACAATTACTAATGTAAAGATGAGATCTGATGTAGTTGATGGGAAATGATTAACTGAGTTTTCTGATGTAAGCAGCCTGTTTAAAAACATGTTGGTTTTTTTCTTTTTTTTTTTTTGTTTTTACAGAGATGTAGCACAGCATGTATTTTTTAGGTAAATGGGACCAGGTTGGACTATACAGTTTAGTAAGGTGCTTCAGTTTAAGGTGCCTTAATCTAAAGTGCACTGACATGCAGTGTTTAGTGAAGTATTTCACTCTGTAATGCTATTATGTCTGTTTGTATGACCAGGATCCTCTAGATAACAAGTCTCCTCAGTGGGAGGAACTGGAGGAGGCATTGAGCAAAAGGAGCTGTGCTGTGGACCAGGGTAGACGGGCTGTGCATCAAGCCAAGTAAGAGTTTACAACACTAAAAATAAATGGAAAAATAAAGAAGAAATAACATATACGACAACCAATAAAAATATAAAATGCAAAACATATAAGAACATAAAAGAAATTAAATAAGTAAGTAACAAAATTAAGTAAAACCCCCATTCTACAAAAACAATTGTGGATTGTTTAAAAAAAAACTGTTGAAACTCCATTTTTATTCTCAGGCCTTTGAAAGATGTGATATGGAGTCTGTAAATCTGATGTTTACAGGAACACTATTCCAGAGTTTAGGTGCATACACAGCAAATGGATGGTCATGCTTTTGCTTAAGTTTTGTTCTCGGCACCATCAGAAGCCCTTTGTCCGTAGATCTCAGTGACCTTGAAGTGGAATGGGGAACTAATAACTCACAAATATACTCTGGCATCTCACCATGTAAAGCCTTATAAGTTAAAACAAGCACCTTAAAATCCACTCTCCACTTCACTGGCAACCAGTGAAGGGAGGCCAACACTGGAGTGATATGTTCCCTATGTCTTGTTCTGGTTAAAAGCCGTGCAGCTGCGTTCTGCACCATCTGTAGCTTTGCCAAAGATCCTTGGCTAAGGCAGGTGTACAAGGCATTGCAATACAGTGAGTCCCCGGGTGTGGTTAACGACGGACCGGAATTATGACCGACTTTTTTATTTTATTTTGCGTAGTGCGCGGAAGAGAAGTGGCAGCACAGTGGAGTGTTGTGTACGACCACAGCCCATCGTGACAACGCGATCACTTTCTCACGCTGTATGCACGCATGAGAACATTGTTAGTTTTTTTCTATACTGTATTTACGATCAAAACGTATTTAAATCTAGGGTCACGCTTAAGAAAAAGCGACGAACTTTTCAGTCTCTAACCCCGTCGTTAGGCGGGGACTCGCTGTAGTCTATGCGCGAAGACACAAAAGTATGAATGATTCTCTCCTGAAATTATTCTCTCCTGAAATGATAGAATGTTTGATTTTTGCAGTGTTCCTAAGCTGAAAAAAACATGACTGAATAAGTTTTTTGATGTGTTCAGTGAGTCATGGTCACAGGGGCAGTCATGGTCCTGTGGTAGGGAACTGGTCTTGTGACCAGAGGGTCGTGGGTTCAATTCCCAGGCTTGAGGCCATGACTCAGGTGCCCTTGAGCAAGGCACCTAACCCCAACTGGTATGTGTGTGTATGTTCCAACTGCACAGATGGGTAAATGCAGAGGACAAATTTAAATTGCGGTGAAAAAATCACAATTGACAAATATTGCACACACTGAGAAGGCAGCATATTCTTAATCTTTGCAGTGTTCTTGAGTTGGAGGAAGGCTGTTCTAGAGATAATCACATCAGGGTTCGTACGGGTCCTGGAAAATCTGGAAAGTCATTGAAAATAAACATGCTATAATCCTGTACTGAATACAAGGACTAAAGTAAAAAAAAATTAAAAAGTACTTAAAAGTCATGGAAAATAGTGTACTGATCTCCTTTCGTCATGTATATATATATTTATATATAAATAATTTAAAAGAAACTTAATAGCGGAGTCACATTTCCGATGACCAATCGTGGCCCGTATTTCAAATGTTCGTGCACGGTTTTGGTCTTGGTATCACAAACGTGCATCACTTTGTTAGCCAGCTTTAGTCTTTCAGTTTCTAGCGTGAACTTAACATTTCTCACTGTCAAGCTTCGCTGAATGCCTCGTCAGAATGCCTGGAAAGTGTTCATTTAACCAACGGTGGCTGGAAAATGACGACTACAAGGACTGGCTTCAGCCAGACAGCGCGAATAAGCACATGGCGGCATGCCGTTACTGTAGGAAGAAATTTGACGTTGGAAACATGGGTGAGTCGGCATTGAAAAGTCATATGAAAGGAAGCAAACACTGTGAACTGAAAAAAACCGTAGAAGCTAGCCCTTCTGTAAAATGTTTTTTCGCGGGAACATCGCAGCTGAATACCGCGGCGCCGAGCTCAAGATCGGTCAGTGGAACCGCTCGGGCTTCAACACTGTCCTCTTTCGTAACGAAAAATGACTGCCTGAAATCCGAAATAATGTGGGCGTTAAATGTGATGGACAAGCATTATTCATATAGGTCATGCGAGGACATTGTTAATGGTGCATTCAGAACCGGGTTTCTTGCCGTAGACTGGAAACTAAATAATCTGCTATCTAGCTTGTACTGGTTATTCAAAGACAGTCCTGCAAGGAGAGAAGACCATTCCAGGGCTTGTGGAGCCACCAACATCAAGTTCCCTCTCAAATGTTGTCATCATAGGTGGTTGGAGAATGTTCCTGTGTCCGAAAGAACTTTAGAAATGTTGCCATGTGTAAAGGCTTATCTTGGAAAAATCATTGAAAAGGAGTTTAAAGAGCCGAACACTGCATCATATGAGACAGTGAAAGCAATGATTAAAGACCCCTTGCTAACAGTCAAAATTAACTTTTTCCTTTCTGTAGCCAAACAAGTAGCTCACTTTTTGACCATGTGCCAGACGGATGCACCAATGATTCCGTTTTTGTGTGAGGATATGCATCGTATGCTGAGGGGTCTAATGCAGCGCTTTATCAAGCCACAGGTCATGAAAGAATCTTTAACTTTGGCAAAGCTGATGAAGATTGATCTCTCTAAAAAAGAAAACCATCGTGATGTGAAGAGAATTGATGTTGGCTTTGTTGCAGAAAATATTTTGAAACAACTCACAAAATGGTAAAATCAGTGAACTGCGGGAACTGCAGTTTAAAACTGACTGTAGAAATGTCTTGAGTGCAATTGTAGGAAAGATGCTTGAAAAAGCTCCCATCAAGTACACACTTGTTCAGTGCATGTCTGCCTTGGACGCAAGACTCATTGCCTCTAATGGGGAAAAGTGTAAAGAGAACATGAAGATCTTGAAGGTTCTATCTGATGCCAAGAAAGTGAATCCAGCTAAATGTGATGACATTCTACGGCAGTTTGGTGAGTTTGTTGACGCTGCAGCTAGTAACCCATCTGATTTCCGAGACTTTCAGTTAAGTGACAGAGTGGACATTCTCTTTCATCGGCAAATGGCAACTAGCTCCAAATACACAGATATATGGCCTGTATGCTGTGGGCTGTTGCTTCTGTCACATGGCCAAGCCAGCGTGGAACGTGAATTTTCTATCAACAAGGAACTTGAGGTTGAAAATCTACACAATGAGTCTTTGGTATCACAGCGTATTATTGTTGACCATATTCGCTCTGTTGGTGGGGTACTAAAAGTAAACATCAGCAAGGAACTGGTCAGCTTCTACACAAGACAACGCTACATAACACACCTGGGAGAAGAAAAGAACAAGACAACGCTACATAGCACACCTGGGAGAAGAAAAGAACAAGACAACGCTACATAACACACCTGGAAGAAGAAAAGAACAAGACAACGCTACATAGCACACCTGGAAGAAGAAAAGAACAAGACAACGCTACATAACACACCTGGAAGAAGAAAAGAACAAGACAACGCTACATAACACACCTGGGAGAAGAAAAGAACAAGACAACGCTACATAACACACCTGGAAGAAGAAAAGAACAAGACAACGCTACATAGCACACCTGGAAGAAGAAAAGAACAAGACAACGCTACATAGCACACCTGGAAGAAGAAAAGAACAAGACAACGCTACATAACACACCTGGGAGAAGAAAAGAACAAGACAACGCTACATAGCACACCTGGAAGAAGAAAAGAACAAGACAACGCTACATAACACACCTGGAAGAAGAAAAGAACAAGACAACGCTACATAACACACCTGGAAGAAGAAAAGAACAAGCAGCGGATTTCAGAAAAGAGAAAAATTGTTTGTACTGAGATGGAGGAACTCAAAAAGAAGAAGAACCGTCTAGAAATGGATGTGTTTGCCTTGATAAAGTCAGCTGATGAATTTGCTGAAAAGGCTGAGGCAACAGGACAGGTTACATGGATTGCCAAGTCAAATAGCATGAGAAGAACTGCAAAGGAGAAGCAGAATGAACTTGATGATGTTAAGCAGAAGATTGAGGAAGGGGTGAAGGAATGTAAATAAGGTAGGCCAGAACAAGTGCACTACATTTCATGTCATTTTTGCTGTCTTTCTAGAATGATGCCTCTGAAAAAATTGTAGTTACTATATGCAGCCAGTTGCAGCCTTAGCCTAATAACACGACAGTTTGTCGCTCATCTGCTGTTGGTCATTTAAAGTGTCTTACAGTTTATATAAATTTTCAGGATATTCAGTACTGGAATACTTAATTTTTGGTCCTGGATTTTTTAGTGATTTGGTACTTAAAAAGTCATGGAAAGTCCTTGAATGTGAAAGTGGTTAATGTGTATGAACCCTGTCACATGAGCTTCAAACGAGACTGGAATGCATTGTAACACCAAGATGGTGTCAACAGCTGGTTAGTTAATATGCAGGAAAACCGCAAGAGGGTGGATGCACTAGTTAATGTGTTGAGACTGGATGTCAACACGACTGTGTGACTCGATTGTCTTTAAAACAGTTCGGCTTTTCACATGAACCAAAATAGGGTTATGCTCCTATGTTTGTGTCTGTCCTAGTCTGGCAATTTCAGCAGCAATATTACACATTTTGCACTTAAGGCTGCTATCTTGTGGACTGTTGGTTGTTCAACAGTAATTGAATGCATTTTTTAATGGTATCTTTTGAGGAGTTTTTATTACACAATATTTACTTGAACTTTTTGAATCCTGTATATAGGATATATAGGTATATATATATATATATATATATATATATATATATGATCCTGTAAATAGATCAATAATGATTTAATAATTAAAAGAAAAAAAAACCGATAGAGCAGGACTTTTTTGTTCTTGTCACGTAGAGCTACGCCCCCCCTCTCCCGTGTCGGTGTTGTTCCTTGCCCGGTTATCCCGCCCTGCGTGTCTGTTGTCCTGGTTTCCCTCTGTCTGCCACGCCCGTGTCGTCATTGTGTTCAGTTGTGTCTAGTTTAGTCCTGTGTACTTGTATCTCTGTTTCGCCCGTTGTTGGTTATTTGTGGTTTGTTCGGTTTTGTGGATTATCTGTCATCGCTGTTCTGGTATTTTCCGTCTCCGTTGTGTTTCTCCGTTGTGAATGGCTCTCCTGTTACGACTCCTGCCTGTCCTGTTGACCACTTGGATGGCTCTCCCGTTTTGACCCTGTACAAACGACTTCGCCTATGGGATTCCCCTTATTAAATCTCGCTATTCTCAGCGTTTGTGTCCGCCTCCTCGCTCCGCAGCGCGCTACGCGTTACAGTTCTTTGATATGAAGGAGTTCAAATTCCTTTTTGCACTTTTTTTATTAAGCAAATGTTTTGTCTTTGTTGCTTATTAAGGACATGTTAATGCATTTATATGCAGAAAATAGATGTATGTTGGTGCAATAAACATACAGATCTGAATTCATTTAAAATGTGTTCTTATTGAGAATAATTTGTAGTGTCTTTCGTATCCAATTATTTGAAGTGCAACATGTGGCCCTCCAATAATAGTGCTGAAATTGAAAAATTCCTCTTTATCATGGAAGTTGCCCATCCCTGCTATAGACAGAGGGAGTCGCTTCGTTTAGGGCCATATAGTCGTCTGGCCGAGTCCAGGTTTCCGTCAAACAAAGCATGGTTGGTAATCATTTCATTAACAAGTAATGCTTTAGATGACTGGGATCTAATATTTAGCAGTCCTAATTTCAGATTTTAATTATTCTCAGTGGCAGCGTAATTGAATTTAACAATTATGAAATTTTGTCTGCAAATTTAGCGAGAACTGAAACTGTGTCTGTTCCCAGAGTACTAAAAAACAATCTGGTGTGACCTAGGTGACGTCTCCCTGCAGCTCGCAGACAGTTTATTTATACTGCGTGTCTGCTGCCTGGCCTCGGCTCTGGTTTGTCAATCCCCATTAACTAATGCTACACTAACACTATTAAGCCTAGCAGATATGCTACTAGAAATGAGATCAGCACCCTCCCCTGCTTCAAAAGGCCAGGCCTGGCCTCAAAACGTGTCCAGTTGTCTATATAACCCACTTTGTTATCTGAGCACCATTTAGACATCCAGCGGTGTAGCGCCCATAACCTGCTGTAGGTTTCAGCGCCACGCCGAACTGGAATGAGGCCAGAGCATATTCCGGCATATGGCGATCGATCGCCAAGTATAAACGCCTCAGCCGAGCAGAGCGTTGAGGAGCGATTTCAATTGGAGGATCTTGCTCTATTTTTAATTATTAATTTTTTTTTTGCTGATGCTGGTCCAGCAACTTGTTGGCTTTTAGAAACACTAAAAGAAAAAAAGAAAAAAAAGTAAATGTTACTTTTATTGCACAGGGAAAAAATATGGAATCACTCAATTCTGAGGAAAAAAGTATGGAATCACTCAAATTGGAGGTAGAAAATAAGGACACACCCAGTCAATTTCCTTTCCCTAAATGGACACCTGCCTCAGATTAGATCTGCTCATTAGTCTGCAGTTAAAAACACCTACAGTCATGACACCTTGCAGGGCTGCTGGACGAAGTGGAGTGGCAAGATCCATGAATCCAACAAGAGAAATGTATCTTGAAACAAAAGAGAGAATTGTGAAACGTCTTGAAGGTAACATCACACATGGTTGCTAAAGATGTGTGCTGTTCACAGTCCGCTGTATCCAAGATATGGACCAAATACAAACCGCACAGTACTGATAGACCATGAAAGACCTCAAAGTGTCAAGACAAAGAACTTAAGGCCATTTGTCTTGAAAACCGAAAAAAGTACAACTAAACAGATGAAGAATAAATGGGAGGAAGCTGGAGCCAATGTATGTGACTGAACCGTAAGAAATGACCTAAAGGAAATGGGATTTCAATACAGGAAAGCTAAAAGAAAACCATCATTGACACCTAAACAGAAAAGAACGAGACTGCAATGGGCTAAGGAGAGGCAATCATGGACTGTGGATGACTGGATGAAAGTTATCTTCAGTGATGAGTCAAGAAGCTGCATTGGACAAGGTGATGATGCTGGAACTTTTGTTTGGTGCCGTTGCAGTGAGATTTATAAAGAGGACTGCCTGAACCAAATTTCCACAGTCCTTGATGATATGGGGCTACATGTCAGGAAAAGGCACTGGGGAGATGACTGTGGTTAATTCTTCTATCAATGCACAAGTTTACATTGACATTTTTCTTGTCCCTTCAATTGAACAGATGTTTGGAGATGATCAAATAATTTTCCAATATGACAATGCATTGTGCCATAGGGCAAAAACAGTGAAGGCATTCCTTTCGAGAAAGACACATTCAGTCGATGTCATGGCCTGCTAATAGTCCAGATCTCAACCTAATTGAAAACCTATGGTGGAAATAGAAAAAAAAATGGTCCACAAGAAGACTCTGACCTACAAAGCTGATCTGGCAACTGCTATCAAAGAGAGTATGAAGAATACTGATGAAGAATACTGTTTGTCACTCATCAAGTCCATGCCTCCGAGACTGCAAGCCATTATAAAAGCCAAAGGTGGTCAACTAGTCAACTAAATACTAGTGATATATTTTGAATGTTCTTTTGTTTATCCGTTTTTCATGATTCCATATTTCTTATCTCAGAATTGAGTGATTCCATGTTTTTTCCCTTTGCTTGCTCAATAAAAGTAACATTTACTTTGTTTCCACAATGTTTTTTTATTTCTTTTAGTGTTTCTGAAAGCCAACAAGTTGCACTTTGGAATGACCTTATTATTGCTTCATGTTTTTGATCTGAGCTTGTTCTACAGAATAAAATGTCTGAATGAGTGCTCATCCCAGACTGGTGATTCCATACTTTTTGCCAGGGGTTGTATACATGTCACACTCGGCACAAGCAACAAGTGACTGTCAGAGATGATGAAATGCTTAACTTCGGTTAATTTGTACGTTAATGTTTAATTAAAACAGATTCTCAACATCCAGTTTCTGATGACCTTAACATTCCTCAACAATATTAAGCTGAGATTTGTCCTCTAGTTTAGCTGAGACCTGAGTGCCATCAACATAAGTGGAAACTAGTACAGTGTTTGCTAAAATCCGACCGATGTAGTGTGTATATATAAACAGAAAAGCAGGTGTCCTTCAACAGATCCTTCTGGGACACAAAAATTGATCTTGCTATATGCAGAAGAATCTCCATTTATGTTGACAAATTGGTAGTGGTCAGGTAAATAAGATTTAAACCAGGAAAGGGCTACACCCCTAATCCCAACAATATTTTCAAGATGATCTGGTAAAATGTTGTGATCTATGGTGTCAAATGCTGCACTGATATCAAGCTATACAACAGGAGTAGCCAACCTGCGGCTCTTTGCCTGGTTTCATGCGGCTCTTAGGGCGCACTCACACTAGGCCCATTCGAACCGTGCTGTGCCCAGGTATGATTGGGGAGAGGTTTTCTCACCTGCACAAACAATCTGTGTCATGGCCTGGTTACTTCATCAGCTCTGAGGGCGACAGACTGCTACATCTTCGTGGTGCGCAGTTTGTTTACAAGCCTGCCGAGTCGTTAACCCTTTCAAACCAGCGTAGTGGAAACCGTGAGACTAGCGGCATGAAGTATCTGTGCTATTGTGATACTGCTTTGAGTCTCGTTGGTGAGACGCGGTCTTCTGTCACACGTTTGGAATAAACCACATACGAGGTGCAGCAAAGGCACCGCACACGACTGAGGGAGGCTTCAAAACTACTGACATTGTCTGTTTACTTCTTCCTAAAGGTGAGCGCAGGTCAGTGGCGTTGTAACGAGTGTTGATAACGGAGTTTATCCACTTTTTACCTAGAAAACAACAGTTGCGTACATAACAACCCATAGTGGTGTGTGTGTGTGTGTGTGTGTACACGCGCATACATGAGCAACCTCGCCGTGCCGTTGCCCACCTCCTCCAAAGTCCAGAAGTAGATCACGCCTGGTTCAGAACACTCACATGAGCCAACCCTGCCACGCTGGGCCCGGTTCAGAACACTCACATGAGCCACAACCCTGGTCAGAAGCCAACAGGTCAATACTAATTTGAGCATTTAACATAACATGTGACCAGATGGTAATAGAACAACATAAGACATTTGAGTAAAAATGTATTTGGCCACAATGCACCAGAGCCCTAGTACAGTGGTACCTCGAGATACGAGCTGCTCTATATACGAGCAATCCAAGATACGAGCACCGAGACGAGCAAAATTTCTGTTGGACACCCGAGTGCACGCTCGAGATACGAGCATGAACCACTAGGTGGCAGTACAGTACTATATAGAAAAAAAGAAATCATTAATCAGCTCAAAGACGCACTCAAACGCTTTTCTTTCTCTCCCTCCCCCACAACCTTAGGTTCAAAAACACAAACATACCTGTATGTGCGGAGATGACGTCATTTAGCGCGTTCTAGCAGCCAATAGCGTTTTTTTAATTCTTGAGGTGTTGGTAAGGTCGACTCCTGTACCCGGTCATCACAGCCATTCGCACGTGTGCTTTGCAACGAGTAACAGTACGTACGGTGTATACAGTACAGTATTTCAATACTACAAACGTTTTTTGTAGTACTGTAATAACTATTTCTCCTACATTTATTTTATTGTTTAATTATACATGTTGCGTGTGCCTTTATTAATAAAGAACATGTCTTTTTTTCCACATTTACGCTAGTTTTGTGACTTTTTTAAGGACCGGAACCAATTACAATACTTTACATTGTTAAATTGCTTCGAGAACCGAGCAGTTCGAGATACGAGCACGGGTCTGGAACGGATTAAACTCGTATCTCGAGGTACCACTGTACTGCCTCTGCCACAGGTGTGGTGCCCATTACAATTGGTTGGTTTTCAAAAGGACACTGGCTCACTGTTACACAAGACAATGCAATTCCTAATGTTTTTGTATGTTAGTAGTCTATCTGTGAGGCATATTTTGGCCCATCTATATCTGAATTATTTCGTTACTTACTGTATGGTTCCTATGGCTTTCTGTCCATGTGTGCTTGTGCGAGAACAGAGAGCAGCTTGAGAAGTTTAAAGACCTAATTAACATTGTCAAGGAATCCAAGATTGATGGAGCCAGACCCCAAATCTTGGCTGCTGAGGAAAAGTTGCACAACATGACTGTGGACTTGGACAAAGTTGTAAACAAAGTAAGTTCTCCTGTCTGATTCAGTAATGTGCTTGAAAGTCATCATGCACACTTTCAGTCTTTCTTAATCATTGTTAAGTCATTGTTCTGTGATGTAAAGTTGTAAGCAGGCAAATTCATATATGTTGGTATTAATTGTGCCTTCAAACAGTTTTGGTGTACAAATCATTCTCAATTCTCAATTGCCAGGACATGGCTGAAGTGACCTTGAGCACTTGAGCACTTAACCCCAACTGCTCCCTGGGGCTAGGGCTGCCCAACGCTCTGGGCATGGGTGTACCACAGCCCCCTAGTGATCATGCTGCTTCCTATAGTATATACCACAACTCAAGATGGTTTATCCTTTTCCATGGCAGGTGCAAACAGCCCAGACAGAGGCAAAGATCATGTCTCAATACAGTGAACTTGTGAATGAGGCCAAGGCCCAGTTTCAGAAGGAGCTAAGCAGCATTACCCCTGAAGTGCAGACAAACTGGAAGGGTCTCAGTAAGTCATACAGTGTGACTTCCTTTGCAGTGTTGTGCAGCTCATACAGCACAAGAACCCAAAGTAGTGCCTGTACTGAAACAATATTTCAGCATTATAAAAATGATAAAGGCAGTGCTGGTTATGCTTAAAATTTATTCAATTACAGTGAATATTGCTCTGTGGTTGGAGTAAAAAAAATGGAAAAATCTTTTATGCAGTCAGTCCCTTTGCTGTCAATGTACCTGTAATAGAATATTTTGGTATGCCATTGGTATTTTGGATTGTATTACCCTCTAAACATAGCAGAAGCAACCATTTTGCTCAGGTTTGTTCATGGTTTGATATAGCCTGTATGTTTTTAAAGTGAAACACATCTGTGAAACCTTTCTGTCTCACCTCATAAACTTGTATGTCAGGAATAAATCTCCCCACCTCCAGCAGGGAAGCTGAGTGCTGATGAGCTGAACTCCCTGATTGCTCACGCCCACCGGCACATCGACCAGCTGAACCACGAGCTGGCAGAGCAGCGTGTCCGCGAGCAGATCCGCATCGACGCAGCTCTAGAGCAGCAGCGGCGTGAGCACGAGAGGGCGGTGGACCGGGCCGTGGCCACGGCACTTGAGCACAGTCATGAGGAGATGAGACTCCAGCAGGACAAAAAAGTATGACTAATGGTTGTGCAATAATGTATTTGAAAAGCTCTGCGTTCTGCACATCCTCTAATTCCCCCCATCTCCCATGTTCATTCTTCTGGAAGGAGGGTGTGGGAGGGTGTGGGGGTTTTGGACATTTACACTAATGAACCATGACTCTTGGACCAGCTTACTAGTTAATTATGATGATTCTAGCTCTGAAACAAAAATTAAGATACCATACTTAGCAATGCAGCAAACATTGAGTTGAGCACATGAGTTATCACTAAAACAATACACAGCTAATTCTTCTTAAGCAAAATGCAAATTCCCTTGATGAGTACAGTAATCACTTCATCACTTAAACTGTGAGCCATACACCAGAATACGGACACAATTGGCTATGTAGCAAAATACTTGACATCCAGACAACTCCTACCACACAAAACCAAAAACATTTGATATAAACCATCACAAATATTAGTGATGTATATAAATATTACCAACAGAAACATGGTCAGTGAATGGAACCTACCACCACAAACAATATTGTTAATAAATAAGCTGTTCATAGATTGGCGCACCATTCTACTAAATAAATATGCTACATTTGGGAAATCAGTATGATTACCAACTTATTGCATAGATAAATTTGCAAGAATGTCCTCTTCACAAAGGTAACATTAGCTAACTAGCTGGGTTTTTTTTTTTGTTTTTTTGTTATTTTTCTTTCTAGCTTGAAATTTGTGTCCCCCACAGCAGGTTGCAACTTGTCATAGTTAGATAACAAAGCCCATGTTTAGGGGGAAGATGCATTATGTTGCTGAAAGTATTCGTTCCCCTTCCTTGACTCACATATGAGCTTAAGTGACATCCCATTCCTAACCCATAGGGTTCAATATGACAGCCTCAACTCTTCAACAGGTTTAGGGGTGTGTTTATGGGAATTTTTGACCATTCTTCCAGAAGCACATTTGTGAGGTCACATACTGATGTTGGATGAGAAGGCCTGGCTCTCAGTCTCCGCTCTAATTCATCCCAAAGGTGTTCTGTCGGGCTGAGGTGAGGACTCTGTCCAGGCCATTCAGGTTCATCCACACCAGACTCTGCCATCCATGTCTTTATGGACCTTGCTTTGTGCACTGGTGCACAGTCATGTTGGAAGAGGAAGGAGTCAGCTCCAAACTGTTCCCACAAAGTTGGGAGCATAGAATTGTCCAAAATGTCTTGGTATGCTGAAGCATTCAGAGTTCCTTTCACTGGAACTATGGGGCCAAACCCAACTCCCAAAGAACAACCCCACAGCATAACCCCCCTTCACCAAACTTTACACATGGCACAACACAGTCAGACAAGTACCGTTCTCCTGGCAACCGCTAAACCCAGACTTGTCCATCAGATTGCCAGATGGAGAACCGTGATTCATCACTCCAGAGAATGCACTTCCACTGTTCTAGAGTCCAGTGGCAGCGTGCTTTTCACCACTGCATCCGACGGTTTGCATTAGGGATGCACCGAAATGAAAATTCTTAGCCGAAACCGAAAACCGAAAATGAGGAAACCAAGGCCGAAAGCCGAAAACCGAAACACCGAAATAAATTATGCCAATTATTAGTAACATTGGATTTATGGCTAACTTCACTAAAATCAAGGCATTGCTATTCAAAGAATAAATCAACTACAAAATTTGATTTGAAAATATTTATTTAGCACTGACATTACAGTAATGCATATTATAAAGTAAAATTAGTGGTGGGCCGTTAACGGCGATACCGCTGACAACGGCCGACCACTAATTAAATTTAACTCGCTTGCAGACCGTTTTTATCTGAGAGGATAAATATATGTATTTTATACGAGTTAAATTTAATTATAACTGACTGGCCTGAAAGATAAATATAAATTCTCTCATAAAACGTGACGTGAGTTGCAACAACATTAAACAGCTCAGGTAAACACACTTCTGAGAAATGTCGTCTGCTCGGCAAAACATAACTGGGCTCAATGTGCTCTATTAGCCTACGAAATCCCTACGACAGAGAACGACTGATCGTCTAAGGCAACGAGTTCCATAATTTTTGGTGTAATGTCCTTTGCCTTGGCGCCATCACTGGAAAACTTTTTTGCTAGCTTTATCCAAATAAACACGTGCAGGCGATTTTTGCTTGCGTCATCACAGCACATTGTTTCGGCCGTGTTGTTTCGGTGATGAAAGTATTTCGGCCGAAAACCGAAAATGCAAATTTAAGCCATTTCGGCCGAAAATTTTCGGTGGCCGAATTTTCGGTGCATCCCTAGTTTGCATTGCACTTAGTGATGGCTTAGATTTAGCTGCTCGACCATGGAAACCCATTCCATGAAACTCTCTGCGCACTGTTCTTGAGCTAATCTGAAGGCCACATAAAGTTTGGATGTCTGTACTTCAATTTTCTTATAATACAGCTAACAGTTGACTGGAATATTTAGGAGCGAGAAAATTTCATGACTGGATTTGTTGCACAGGTGGCATCTTATCACAGTTCCACACTGGAATTCACTGAGCTCCTGAGAGCAACCCATTCTTTCACAAATGTTTGTGAAATCAGTCTGCATGCCTACAGGTGTTGGACAATGAAAGTAAAAAAAAAAAAAAAAAAAAAAAAAGTATAATTTATTAGTATGGTGTAGGGCACAGGTATCAAACCCAAGGCCCGCGGGCCAAATGTGGCCCGCCGCGGCATTTTATGTGGCCCGCGAGAAAAAATTAAAAGAAGTAAAAATGAGCAAAAACTACACTTCCCACAATCATGTTACCCGCGAAGTGACGGCATCTCGACACTGCAGTGTTTCCATATCGATGCGATTTTCCCAATAAGTGTAATTGAGAAATACAAATAATGATGCCAAAATGTCCAGGAAGAGAAGAATCGATGCAGATAGAAGGGTGTTTGCGGGAAAGCGATGTTTGTGCTTCAAGGAGAAAAACGGGTATGAAGCTGTGGCGGTTGTCAAAGAGTACAATATATGATGGCATTTTGCGACCAAACACAGAGCCAAGTATGCCAAAAATAGCCATCAAGAAAAACAACTTGCTGTCAAAGAATTAAAAAGCAAACTGCAATCGCAACAGAATGTGTTCACGACCACAAACGAAACTGCAGTAAAAGCTAGCTTTGTTGTGGCTGAAGAAATCACCGCACTTCAGTTTTTTTTTTTAGAAGGAGCATTATTTGATATTTCAAGTAAATGTAATATATTTGATCATTTTTTCTTTATTCACTTGGATAGTTTGATCATTGATTGATGGAGTAATGTGGGTTTCATAACCTAACAAATTTAAAGGATTTATGTTATAATAACAGAGCAACAAACAAACATTTTTTTACATTTACGCAAGTATATCTGTAATATTTGTAACTTGAATAAGTAATAAATTCAGAGTTATTTAACATTAAGGAGTAGGTACATTTATAAGTCCTCCGTGGGTAACGATTATGCTGATGTGGCCCACGGTGAAAATGAGTTTGACACCCCTGGTGTAGGGCCTCCTTTTGCGGCCAATACAGTGTCAATTCGTCTTGGAAATTACATATATAAGTCCTGCACAGTGGTCAGAGGGATTTTAAGCCAATCATCTTGCAGGATAGTTGCCAGGTCACTGCGTGTAACTGACCTGATAATTCAGTATTTTCATATTGCAAGTTGGTTCATAAGCTTTTATTATTTTGTTGCAGTGCTATGCTTTTATTTTGAAAGAAAGAAACGAAGAAGAGAAAAATAAACGCGCTATCAGTGTGTGAGTTCCGAGGCGTAGTTAGCAGGTGCACTCCACGGTCAAGGTTGAAAGAACAGTGTAAAACGAGATTACTAAATAATTATTCATAACTTTAATGGATCTTTAGCACCTGGTTGATGAGGGAACAAGCTCTTACGATGTGTTTATGACTAAGGCATAATAATAAAATATTATGTTGTGAACCATCCGTTCGAGAGACCACTTTTTCAACCGGGACGCTACACTGCGTGATGCTGGTGGAGGAAAAAGTTTCCTGACTCACTCCTCCAAAACACCCCAAAGTGGCTCAATAATATTTAGATCTGGTGACTGTGCAGGCCATGGGAGATGTTCAACTTCACTTTCATGTTCATCAAACCAATCTTTCACCAGTCTTGCTGTGTGTATTGGTGTATTGTCATCCTGATACACGGCACCACCTTCAGGATACAATGTTTGAACCATTGGATGCACATGGTCCTCCAGAATGGTTCGGTAGTCCTTGGCAGTGACGCGCCCATCTAGCACAAGTATTGGGCCAAGGGAATGCCATGATATGGCAGCCCAAACCATCACTGATCCACCCCCATGATTCACTCTGGGCAACAGTCTGGGTGGTTCGCTTCTTTAGGGCTTCTCCACACTGTAACTCTCCCAGATGTGGGGACAACAGTAAAGGTGGACTCATCAGAGAACAATACATGTTTCACATTGTCCATAGCCCAAGATTTGCGCTCCTTGCACCACTGAAACCGACGTTTGGCATTGGCACGAGTGACCAAAGGTTTGGTTATAGCAGCCCAGCCATGTATATTGACCCTGTGGAGCTCCAGACGGACAGTTCTGGTGGAAACAGGAGAGTTGAGGTGCACATTCAATTCTGCCATGATTTGGCAGCCGTGGTTTTATGTTTTTTGGATACAATCCAGATTAGCACCCGAACATCCCTTTCAGACAGCTTCCTATTGTGTCCACAGTTAATTCTGTTGGATGTGGTTCATCCTTCTTTGTGGTATGTTGACATTACCCTGGATACTGTGACTCTTGATACATCACAAAGACTTGCTATCTTGGTCACAGATGAACCAGCAAGACGTGCACCAACAATTTGTCCTCTTTTGTATTCTGGTATGGTGTTCAAATGTTTACACCAAGTGATTGGAACACCTGATTTTGATAATTTGGATGGGTGAGCAAATACTTTTGTTTGTTCAGTTTACTGAAATTTGAAATGAACCTCTAATGTGTAGCTGAACTACCACTGACCAACATTTTTTCATCTAACTGCAGAGGGAGAAAATATGGGTAGACAGAGGGGCTTCATTCATTTACTCGTTCACAGCTCAACACAAACTGAATAGGCAGGATTGGAAGGATGTATTTGCTTGGATGCTGATTGTCGAACTGAGTAGATAAAATTAGAACGGATATAAATATAACTTTTTGTATATTTTAGGCCCTCTCTGAAGAAGGGATGGTTCCCCGTGGGGTACCTCTACCATTCTGCTACCACTGTAATGTGCTCATTTAGATATCCAGCTAATGACGATAAGCAGGGAAATGTGTTTGGCATGTTTCTATATTTCAGTACATTTGTGATGTTAAGCAATGAACTATTTGTTGCAAAATAGACAAGTTTGTAATTTTTTGCTTTTGTACCTTGAGTAATTTCTAAAATTGTATATTTATTTATTTATATATACGCTTTTATCCAAAGCGACTTACAATAATACAAAATAATAGTTACAATAGTAACTATTATGACAGTGCAGTAGAGCAGGTGCTCTTTGAAGAGCTCAGTTTTTAAGAGTTTCTTAAAGCCAATGAGAATGCCCTGCTCTGATGGTCGAAGGCGATGGTCGAATTACTAATCGCTTTGACATTTCTTCTAAGTTACTAGTTTGAAGGTTGTTTTTAATGTAGACCTCACTGTGTTGTTTATAGCCGTGTGTGTGTCTCAGATTCAGGAAGCACAGGAGGTGATGGAGGCAGAGATGAGGACTCAGTTACGGCGGCAGGCAGCAGCACACACTGACCACCTGCGTGAGCTGCTGAAGGTGCAGGAGCAGGAGTTACGGGAGGAGGCGCAGGAGGTCAGCAGCAAGGGCTCCAACTACATTTACTGCTGACATGTTGAATAATTCAAAGATGTAAAAACCAATTATACATACCTTATGTTCAGTCTGAAATTGCCCTCTTGTTTAGTCTTTGAACAGTAAGCTAATGGAGCAGGAGACACAATGCCGCCGTTTGACCCAGGAGCAGCTGGATTCCTTTACCTTGGACATGAACACTGCCTATGCTAGGCTTAAAGCAATGGAGGAAGCCATAGACAGTGAGTATTCTCTGCTCTTTTAGTACCGTTTCATTGAGGTTTTTAACCAAAGGCTTTGTCTTAAACATGCCCATTGCGGTCCTATTAACACGAGTGATTTAGATTTACACGTGCTCTCCTCTACAGGTCATGTGACTGCTGAGGAGGATGCACGCAGGGCCCATCAGCTGTGGTTGTCCATTGAGGCTCTGAACTACACTCTAAAGACTGCAGGTGCTGATTCTCCTACTGAACCTTTAGAGAGTGCTGTACATGCCATTAAGAAGAGCTGCCCAGACAATGAGTTTGCCCAGACTCTAGCTACAGCTCTTCCTGAAGAATCACTAACCCGTGGCATCTACAGCGAGGCCTCCTTACGAGCTCGCTTCCATGATGTCCGGCAGCTAGCACGTCGAGTGGCGCTGATTGATGAGGCACACAACAGCCTGTACCAGTACTTCCTGTCCTACCTGCAGTCTGTGTTCCTCCTTGAGAATGAGCAGGAGGCACCACCTCCAACACTGGCCCCTGAATCTCTTGATACGTTTAAGCTGCTTGCCTATGCATCCTATTGCATTGAACGTGGTGACCTTGAATTAGCTGCCAAGTTTGTCAACCAGCTGCAAGGCGAGTCTCGCCGCGTGTCTCAGGACTGGCTCAAAGAGGCTCGGCTCACACTGGAAACTAAACAGGTGGTCAGCCTTCTGTCTGCATATGCCAATGCGGTGGGTTTGGGCACTACACAGGCTCCCTAGAAATCCCACACAGAGTTGTACATTATGAGGCTGCTGCTCCTCATTTAATTTATACATTTTTTTAAGCACTTCTGGAAAATGGCCTTGCAACCCTACGCTGAATAATGAAATCTAATGATGCAGATGTCTCTCATCTACAGATTTAGAGCTTCAAGGTAACGTGGGCAGTATCAGTAAACGGTGAAGGAGTTTGAGGGGACACTTTAATTTCGACTGTTCAGCAGACAAGGTCATCTAGTCTGTTAGCCTTTTCACTGTAACATCTAATATGCAATATGTAAGATATCCTGGTGGTTTATTAATCAGACTTCAAATTTAAGTCCATGTCATGTATGCTCTCCATTGATGTTGCAAACCAATAAATTACTGATTGACTACCTATATTCCTGTTTTCATTTACATTTAATTGCGGCGTACCGACGTGTCTGCGAGAAAAAAAAAGGTTCGCCTAGTGCAACCCGTGGCTCTTTGGAGCTTGTCGTGGAAATTTTCTAATAAATGGATGAGGACTCAGACGTGGTTAAATGATTAATTTATTACAAAAATATAAATATATATAAATAGGACAAAGACAGACACAGACATGAGAGTCTCAATCAAGCATGACAACTCTGAAGGCAGGGGGGCACTCCCCCTGCTTATATACAATCTTAGAACTGCTGAATTGTGTTTAACAGCAGGTTATCTTTAGCACAGCATGTTCCAAAACATAAGCGTCCAGCAGGCTACTTTGTCTCACATGTGTGTATCTCCTAATATGGACTTCCCTAGAGTTAGCGGAAGCAACTGATGTATCAGTTGAACACAGAGAAAGCTAAATGACCCAAGACTAGTAGCCTAGTGACTACCAGTTAACAGAGTGCTCTTACCCTCAGCACTCTCCCTGACCTGGGTCACGTATAGCACACATGCATAATATGAACTAAACATGGTTACACTGAATCACACTACTTCATTATTGTAGTCCTTCTGCTTAGTCAGAATGGACATGTACTAAATCATAAGTTCATAATGATCTCTTATAATAACTAAACATGATCTAATCAATGATAATTAGTCAATAATCAATAATTTCTCAAGCTTTTTCAAAAATGTTTGAAAATGTAAAAAGATGGGGGAGAGAAATATATTTTGTTTTAATATAGTTTTTGTAGGAGACAAACATGACACCAACATTCTTAATGTTTTCCAATGTTGTAAGATTGTGTAGAATAAATGAAATTAAATTTCAACATTTATGTCAACCAAGATTTGCGTCATAGCCTGTGACACGTTTCTATTAGCAGGGTGAGAAAGCTCAGCTTGGCCAAAGCCACAAATGTAGCGAAATTGAAAGCCTCCCAACACCCGAGAAACTTGTCTATGCTCTTCCTGACAATTATAGGAACATGAAGACGTATGCATTTTGGGCGTTATCCATCTTTGGATCAACATACCTGTGCGAACAGATATTTTCAAACATGAACTACATCAAATCAAAATATCGCACCCGCCTCACAGATGAGTTTGCAGTGCTGCGTCAAGATAAGTTACATCTTACATGCCTGATAAGAAGCTGACCAGTGATGTCCGAAAACAGAAGTCACATTAAACGGGTTGCGGTTTTATTTTTTATAAACTGAGCCTGTGTTTTATTGCACTTTGTTTAGTGCCCAAATAAGGGGTATGTTATGCACGTTCCATTTTGTTGTTTTTCCGAATTGTAAAAATAAAAATGACATCAAAAATCGGATTTATTTATTCGGATTTATTTATTGAATTTCTTTAATTTCATCAAATCAATGAAACAATTCATTAATATTGTAATGAAGTTAAACTTGAGGCAGCTCTCACTGGATCATCAGCGCTGGATGGATCACGGCGGTGTCATTTGATTGACTTGCGGGTCATCTCGCCTTCTGATTTTCAGACATTACGTAGAAAAGCTACCTCCCTCCTGCCTTAAGTCCAGTTTGTTTGTCAGTTTATGTTGTCAACTTGTTTGGTCGTGCCGAACACATTAATGGGGGGGAAGATTAAGCAGAAAAGGGATTTCCCTATAGTAATTAACAGTTCCTGTATAGTAATAAACACAATAGTAATAACCTGTACAGCTCAAATAATTTTATTAGCATTTTTAGCAATTCATTAGCACTAAACATTTGCCTTTTAAATCAGTCCAACATGGAAAGTTCCAGTTGTGATAAGGTGTTCCTGGGGGAGCAGAACAAAATAGATTAATTATTTCATACTGTACATACAAAGTACCTGGACTAATTAACTGGTCTGTAGTTTCTATTAAAATGCCACTACCCCCACTGACTTACTTCTGCTCTTCATTTAGCTCAAATTCCTGCTGTACTCTCTCCAAGAGGTATGGGGTGACAGGCAGGCAGAAGCTCACTGAAATCTGAACTAGCTCCACAGCCTGTTGAGGGTTGCCAACATGTATACAGTCCAGGAACTGATTCAGGAGGTAGTCACTAAAATAGGAAAGCCAATAAGAGCATCTAGCAACAATCCCAAGATCAATAGGTATTTATGAATAATGCAAAGCAATTTGGAATTAACGGAGACACTTACGGTGGAACTCTGTTGGTGACTTTGAAGAGTTTCAACATTTCCCTAAATGAGTTAAGAACATTATCAGAAAACGTCAGTCTTACATCATGCCATTTGTTATACCCATTTCTCTTTTGTAGGAGTTTTATTTGAGCTTTACTCGCTGCAGATCTCACCAGGCCTGCTGTGTCCTCTCAGCTGCCAGCAGAATCAAGGTGATGCTGGTAATGGAGCTAGCAGACCACGTCAGCTGCTGCCGGCCACAGTCGGTCTGCTTGTACCGTGCCTTTACATCTAGGGCACATTCTGCAAATGACTGCTGGACCTGCATAGTGCAAAAGATTATGATAACACTCCCTACTCCAGTGATGCCTCGTTTTAGAGAACTATAATCTCTTGTGAAAGCAAGTCACTGTACCTAGTTTAAGATAAATTTAAAAACTATTAAAAATTTTTTTTAAAGGTTTTACCATAGACCTATATGCTTTTTAAAATGCTTGTTTAAGTTTCTTGCATTGTATAACTTACAAAATGTGTTAACTAATTATGTTATCAATAACTGGTTAATAATTATATTATTAATACATTAAGGTTACGAAATTCTCTAATGCAGGCTGCCGTGAGAATACTATCAACAAATACTATGAATTTGCATTCTTCTTTAGCGATACTAAAATATTACTGGCCATGAGTACCTCCCAGTGAAATTAAGTTAGACCGCACAGAAATAACTTGTGTGATGGCCGGTTCAGACTACACCAATTTAGCCCGATTTTGTCGGAGACGACAAATTGCCTGCGTCGGATCCGAATTTCAGTGTCGCGAGCGACAAAGGTCCGTGTAGTATGACATAGTCCACGAGCAGTAATTTGACGTGAGCGACGCCGTCGGACTGTCCGACTAAAAGACTAGCATGTTAGAATTTTTTGTATTTTATCGCCTAGTTTGACATGCTCCACGATGTGCTCCCTGACGCTGACCAATGGGAAGACAGTGTTCTGTGGCGCACAAATGTAAACATGGCGAAGAGAAAGTGGGCCGCTGCTCCTGGAGTTCGCTGGAACAGCGTATCAGAAGATTTGGTTCAAGGTTTTGACAAGGTTTGTTGAGCTGTGGCAACAATTTCCTCTTTTTTTGTGCTTTTCTGAGCACAAAAGCGCTACCACCACGCAAAGCGCTTCTGTAGCCATTATTGTCAGCTTCTATGCTCCGCCCCCGCGCGATGATCTACGAACTCACGCCGGGACGAGGACGATGTTTGGTCGGTGACTAACGTGTAGTGTTGCCAGTTCCTCGAGTACGACATGAAACGAATATAACTGCTAATCTAACAGTGAACATCGCGAGGGACAAAAAAGTCATGTAGTCTGCGCTTGGCATAATGCTGATTTAAACTCTAAACGTGCGGCACTTAAGACTTGATTACTAGCTTCAAAACCATTTGATTTGTAGATTATATTCTTTAGATCCTAATGAGGTTTTACCTCTGGCTTTTGTTTCTCTCTAGCCATGAGGGACAGCATTTCCTCCACAAGCTCTGGCTTGTTTTCATGGCCCATCTGTTTTATATCTGAGGAACAGGAAAGCACATGACAAACAAAATGTCTCTCTCTCCACTGAAAATATTCATTCAGCAGGCACTTTGCAAGTGTTAAACACGTGTTTAACAGTGGATTCTAACCAGCTGTGCAAAAAGCAAAACTTCTAATGATACACAAGCTTTCTCCTAACAAAAGACTTTTCAAGGATTCAAGGAGGTTTATTGTCATTCGCATCACATTTGCATGGGGTGGAACGAAATTTTTTTTTACTCAAGGTCCTGGTAATAGAAATATACATAATTATCTAAAACAATTTAGTAAAGAGCATTTACTAAATTTTGAACCTTTGAATTACCACCCACCTTTCCAAATCTGAGGAATGAGGTCTAATCGGCTGTCCATATCAAGTGCCTGCAACAGATCTCTAAATCCCTGAGAATTAGGGTAGTATAGCTGCAACCAAAAACAAAAGTCAAGTGAGTAAGCGTTTGCAGCCCGGTAATACCAGCCTTTACTCTGACTCTACTCACTGAGGGAACGAGCTTTCTGTACCAGTTCAGCACCACATCAACGTGTTCCATTATACACAGCAGACTGAAAAATCGTCCACTGCAACAATGAGATAATGTTTAATGACTACACATGGGGCCAAATATTGTCTTTATGGACTTTAGGCTACTAAGCAGTTTCTTACTGATTGCTATTCAGAGGTTTCACACTCACTAATAGATACTCTGGTAGTAGGAGTCCCCGAGCAGTTTCCAGTTTTCCCCTACGTCAAGTAGACTTTGCAGTCTGTAAGCCTGCTCAATGTCTTTGGTGTCCAGGCACTGCACAGACAGAGTCAATAGATATCAGTTCTGCACAAAGAACATGCACCAAGAAATGAGGTCTTACAGACGTGGAATAACAAGTGCTCTTACGATTTTCATGGCATTTGTGAAGAAACTGACTGCAAATAAAAAAAAAGTGCATTTTAAAAATATTGTTTCATTAGTAACAAATTAACACCAGGTCAAAGGTCAAAATCCTCAGACTGCAGTCTCATCCGCATGAAGGCTTGTGCCTCATCAACTGTAGTAATAGTGAATGCACTGGCTTCATTTATACCATCATCTGGGTCCTGGGCAGTGAAGCTCTTTCCTGACATCTCAGTCATCACATCCTGAATAATCTCTGTGTGGCCTTGATCCAAGAAGGGTGCACAACAAGAACATATAACCAGACTCAGACAACCTGAACTAAGGGACACATTTATTATATATCAGACCCATAATGATCACTTAGGCCATGGGTTAAAGCAAGAAATTTTCATTTGACTGAAAAATTTTCCTGGCAAAAGACAATGCCAGCAACTACTGAAAATGTGGTGTAGTTGGGACACAGCCTCTTTTGCCTAATTAAACACATTTATAAAGTATATTTATCTAAACAGCCTGTGTAAGGAGAGAAGAGATAATCTATGAAGCGACAAAATGCAACACCTGAACAATAAATATACATAAATGTTTATTTAATGGGAGTTATCTGGGGGTCCTCTTCCAGAAAATTATTTAAAGATCAAGTCAAATTTAGTGAATCCTGGTGAGTTTTAAAAGGTATGAAGCTCTCTTGTTTTTATCAGATTCACTATCGCATAAACACAAGCAGTAAGATTACCCGCTTTAAGTAGGTATGTTACAAAAAATTAAATGTCCAAAAATGGCAAATTAAATCACACCACTGGATAGAGATTTTAAATACAAACAGAACAAAACCATCCATGTTAAGCCTGGTTTAAGCCTTGAAAGTATAAACCAGGCTTAAGCCTATGTGTCTATGTATACACATTTGTGGGTAACATCTATTTTGGGTATTTTTTATCGCTTCATGTAGTACCTGGTGTATCTGAAACTTAATTTCAGATAGAAATTCCTCAAATGCGTCCATTCTACTAGCGCGGCTCGCGCAAATTTACAAAATTCGAGAGGTGCACGACCTCAGAAATCCACTGCGCGCGAGGCGCTCGCGCACGGGCGAAGCCACAGCGATGACGTCATTTTCGCCGCGCGGACCCTCGCGCCGCGTCAAGTATCCACGATTTTCCTGAACTTTAACCTTTCCCATGATTCGTAGCTGAATCCGGTTGTTGGTTTCCGGTTGTAGTGTTTACATTATGAGCGAGTCAGAAAGTGGACGTTCGTTGCTGCTTTATTAAAAATACACGGCCAATAATACTAGGTGGCTGCACAGTACGAGCGTTAAAAGAAGTTGTGGTGACTGTGTTTTACCAGTGCCCCACCCCTCAACGCTCTCAGAGTGGGTTGATAACATGAAGCTGTGGCCTGAAGTTAGCGATATTGATATAGTCAATTACTTCGTCTTTCCCGAAGGCGTAGATGGCGAAGAGCTACGGAATTATAAAAGCACAGAGGCACACAACTACCTTTATAGCAACAAAATAGGAAAGGTATTGTATAAAAAACATGGTGATTTCATTTTTTTAAAGCTGAGGTAGAGCCAAGTGAGACCGTGAGCCGAGGTAAACATCAGGCGTGGGTAATGCTGAGGGAGAGTGGAGTAGTGGAGACAGTGGGTTACTCGTGCATTGCAGAACGTATGTTGTGAAACATTGAAAAACAATAAATTATATGTATAATATCTCGTTTGTTTGTAGTTTTACTTTTACTATAACTATTTGTAGATCCGTTTGGCTCATGCGAACTATTCGTCTCTTCTTTTGGGGTGGTCTATCGTAACCCAAATACAGCTCCGGGTCAGGATGCAGCTCTGTAGGCTTCTTTTCAACAAAGTGAAACGAGCAAACATATATCCTCTTCGGATGGTATTTCAGTTTTAAAACTGCAAGCCACGCTAGGCTCCTTCCCTTCGGTATGGAATGCAAAGCAAAACGTAGTTACTTGGATATCCCCGCATGATCATGATTGAGCCGCGGACATTTTTCTCCGGTCGCGCTGTCTAATGCCAGGTTCACACTACACGACTTTTCAGTCGTCAGGTTTTTGTGCCGTTCGCACTACATGACTGGTTGTGCTGTAATCGCGAGTCTTTCAGTTGTTGTGGCTTTCACACTACATGACTGATCGGCGACGCGGGCTCACAAAGACTCTCAGTCGCTGACCGGGCTAGATATTAAACATGCTAGATATCTGCCGGTCGTCTGCGATGAGTCGGCGAGCGTCTTTCAGCAGTTCACACTACAGGACTGAGCGAGCGACGAGTGATCGCCGATTTGCTTCCGACCACAGTTTCTGTCGGCGATCTACAAAAAACAGTCAGCGACTGAAAAACCAGCCTAAGATCGTGTAGTGTGAACCGGGCATAAGCGAGGTCAGTGATCGCAAGCGCGCTGTAAATAAATCGCTGTTTTAATCGGTTTGTAGGAGGTTCTTCCCAGAGTTTTGGTAATATGACATAATTGAATGTCCACTTTCTCTCATCCCGTTAGAAGAACTCGCATTTCGTGCTCCTGTTTCTTTTTGAGCCTGCTTGAATTTTAACTTCGCATTTGGACCATTCAAAAACATTGTGGGACTGTTCAAAAGATATTAATAGATACGTGGACCGTTACATTATATTCTTGTTTGTTTCCTGACGTTTCATCCCAGTCTGTACAGTTTAAGGTAGTTTTTAAGGGTCCCAAGACAACGTGTTGGTCCGATGAACCATGATCACGGCGGGCACTAGCCACATGGTAAAACTAGCGCACATTTCTTGATCACAAGATGTAGGTTAATTGCATTAAAAAATACAGACGATTTAAATTTGAATATCTTTGGACTGGCTTGATCAAATTTGACAATTAAGGCATATTTTTTGTTATATTGTGCTGCATCTAATAAAATTATTTTAAATGTGATTAAGTAATGTTGAAAAAAATATCCAAGTTACTACAAAAGGAGCCGGATGCGGACAGTGTTTACGAAGCTGCTGGTGTTCAAAGCATATACTTTCCAACAACAACTTCAATTTTTTGAGTTGTTATGGCACCCGACAAGGGAACATGTCGAGCCTGAGCTCATACTTGAAGCACGTAATCGGTATCAAAGCCAGTTTTATTCGTCTCACTAGCAATGTTTTGGTTAGCGATGCTGAAACGCTAGCGAGACCGGAACTAAGAAACCGGGGAACGGAAATAGTGAGACGTCATGGCAACCCCCATTGGGATTCCAGGAAAAAGGTGGAAAGTATAGGCGCGAGCGGCGCGAGGGTCCGCGCTTCAGCGCAATGAACAAAGTCATGTTTGTTGGGGTCATACACCTTAACAAGGTGGAATTAAAGCACTTGTACGTCACTTTCAAGGTCCATTTCAACACGTTTTCAACGTTAAATTTATTTAAGTTAAATATTTCTACATATATTTGAAATCATTCGCTTTTTATCACATTATTTAATGGTTGTTTATTTTCAAAACGCCCAATCTTAACGTCTTCACGTTGTCTCATGTTTCGTCCTGGAATTACAAGAAAACTGTTCAATCAGACAGATTGTTGTGAAACGAAGTAGTTACAATTTCAAGCATTTTCAAGTACTTTAGCCTAAATTCCAGCACTTTTCAAACCTGAAACACAAAGCAACATTAATTTTTGTCAGGTAAATGTTCATTCCTGTTTTTGAGGGGTTTTTCTTTATACTACCACATATCGTTTCAGACAACACTGTAAAAAGATTGTGACGCGGCAAGTAGCCTCTGCCGTTCGCGCATGTTTAGCGCGAGGTGTACGGAGTCGCGCGCTAGGGTCAGGCAGGAGGGAGGTCACTTTTCTACGTAATGTCCGAAAATCAGAAGGCGGAATGACCGCAAGTCAATCAAATTACACCGCCGTCATCCATCCAGCGCTGCTGAGCGCCAGTGAGAGGATCATATTTCGGCCACAAAACAGATAGCACGCGCGTGTGTGTTGTTTATTATGATTTGATGGATTTTTTCCCCAAAAAAATCAAATGACGGAAATCCGTCGTAGTGACGGAGAACTTTAACCCATGACTTAGGCTCTCATTTATATTAACGTACATGTGTGTAAAGGTAAATGAAGCAGTGTTCACCTGCTTTGTGGAAGATTCCAAGGATGTGAGCATAAGACGCCAAACTGGGGACTGAATTTGAAAGTTACACACTTAAATTACAAAAAGGGAGACCAACACAAAACATCACTGCAGTAATATACAGATAAGATATTTACAGAGGTTAGTGCAAAAATACAACACTGTACATAAGTGATCATATGTTAAGACATGTACAGGTGTGAGGAGGGCTATGAACAGACCAATGCCAAGGGCCTTCATCTCATTGAGGACCGGGACAGCCTGCACTCTGGCCAGGGCTCCACAGCGCCGCAGGGCTTTCAGGACACTGTTGAATGTGAGCACATTGGGCTTGACCTTCTGTGCAGCCATTTGCTTTAGCAAGTTCTACAGACAAAAATATCCGACACAAAAAGCATGAACCCCAGTAGGATGTCAACACATCCAATCTCACTTCCAGGATTAAAATGATCTTTACAAAACTTACAATAATAAGATCCCATTTCTCACTGTATTTCTCCTTCTGTTCTGGGGCAGCACTGATGAGAGCATTAAAGGTGTGCACATCAGCTGAAGGACAGAAACACAAATGTTGAATAAGTAATAATACCATCTTGCATGGTTAATTTTGCCTGAATAACAATAAGCCAGCAGGGGAGAAAAATCAAAGCCTACCAGTCAGTCGATTGTTCAGCATGTCATTGAACGTGTTGAATGCCTTGAAGAAAGAGCCATGCTGAGGATGCATAAAATTGAGCATATTTAAGTTTGAGAAAGACACCAATAAAAACCCCACCACTAAAATGTTGGTTGTGACTCCGACCTTCACCATGCCTCGGATTAATGCACCATATGATCGACTACTTGGTTGTGTCATCATGTTAAAGATCCTTTCTGCATTATTGTTCTCCCTGTTGGTTGTAGAAGGGAAGACATTTAATTCATCACAAACATTTACCACAAATGAATATTGACCAAAGTACGAATTTAGTTTTAAATGCATCTGGTCAAGTCATATACTGGCTACCAACCTTTGAGAACTTACCGCCATGCAATCTTTAGTAAATCAGAAGCTCTTTGTGGTCTCCCCTTTATCTTCTTCATCTCATCTTGGTCCTACCCCAATCCATGACAAAGGACACTTAACAAAAAATACTGTTAACCTACTCACATACATCAAAATATCACATTTATATCAAAGCTTGCAAAGTTATGAACATACATTTAAAAGGTCTGTGGTGACAAGCAGTTTTAGATTAAAGTTAATTGGTTTTCTTTAGAAAGAAAAGATCATAGGTGATTGGCCGGACAATGTGTGATTCAAAAAACCCTACAGAATATACAAACAGCAGGACACAGTTTCCCTTGTCTGTATCAGGGTTACCAAAGCTTCACCCCGGGGGGAGGCAAACTCCTGGTGGCCGTGATTTTACCCATGGGGCCTGGCCCAGCTCAGCTCGAAAGGAGCCTCAGCTGGTATGTGAAGCTGAGAGATACCAACTAGATATAATTGGGCTCACCTCAACGTGCTGGGTGGACTCTGGAATAAATCCTTTCAAGAGAGGCTGGACTTTATTCCATTCTGGAGTTGCCCATGGTGAAAGGCGGAGGACAGGTGTGAATGAATGTTCAACTTATATAGCGCCTTTCAAGATACCCAAGGTCGCTTTACAATTTTAACACAGGTACAACTCTTACACGACCAATCACACACAGCGTTCTCTCTACCGGGATCCACAGCCCCCTGGGGTACTGAATAGGGTGCAGGAAGGGGAGAGAGGACAGACTCCCTGGTTTGCTGCCCGTGTGTTGTGGTTTTCCCTGGTAGACGAGAAGGTTACTTCCCTGCACCAGAACGGGCTCAGACTGTGCTTATGCACCATGCTGACTTAAATAAACAGCCTTTTTGGAGTCCTTGGAGGGGATACTGGAAAGAGCCCCTTCTGGCTCTACTGTTGTACTGGGGGACTTCAATGCTCATGTGGGTAACAGTAGAAGCTGGAAGGTGTGATTGGGAGGAAAACTGTTCTGATCCCGAGTGATTTCTGTGCTTTTCAAGTTTGTACTTTATCATGGTGTTATAGACAAAGATGCCCATAAGTGCACGTGGCACCAGGACACCTTAAGCCAGGGGTGCACAACATACAGCCTCCGTTGCGGCACGCCTTGTCTGATGCTGACTGATAAATAATTTGGCCCATCTTCTGGCTTCGTGCCTGAATTTGAATGACGAACAAACAGTGTAGTTTTTTGGGCTTCTTTTTAGTTGGGCTACCGTGGGAGTTACAAGTCAACACTAAGAATCAATCGCGATATAATACTTAAATTACACTCGCCACCCCCCAACAGTTTACACTGATCAAACCCTGCAGACATATGCTTTGGGCTAGTTTAGGCTTCTGAAGGGCAGGTTTTACACTTCAAGCAGCTTTACCTTTATTTGTGGCCCGACTCCTCTGCCTTAAGCCATGTGAGCACTGTAGTGAAAGAGGAGCCGAGCTGTCCACTCATCACCCAGTGGAGAGTTGGATCAGATGGCGGGTGACGAGATATATATATATATATATATATATATGAACTATATTCTGACTCCCACCGGTGGTCATTAGCTCTGGGTAGTAACTGAAAGAATGAGATCGTGAATACAAGCGGCTGAAATGAGTTTCCTGTGCAAGGAGTCCAGGCTCTCCCTTAAGAGATAAGGTGAGGATTTCAGCCATCTGACAAGAACCACTGCTCCTCCATGTAGACAGGAGCCAGTTCAGGTGACTCCCTAGTGAGGTGTCTGGCATGTCAAACTGGGAGGAGACTCTAGGAAGACCCAGAACACACTGAAAAAATCTTTTGGCTGTCCTAGGAATGCCTTGCAGGGTTCCTACACCTTGGTTAACATCAAATTCAAGGACCTTTCAATGACTTTCCAGGACCAACTTCCTCAAATTCAAGGACTGCACCTGCCAGCATTTACCTACTCTTACCCCTATATGTTATCAAAAAACGATGTTAATACAAGGCAAATTCAAAAGACTGAATGTCATTTCAAGCCATGCATCCTGAAATGTTCTGCATGACATTAAGCACTGATTAAACGAAAACTTAATTCACACTCAACATGACTGGCAGTTTAGCAGTGGACCTGTGAGAAGGAGACATTCACGTAAAGCGGCTACACATGTTAACTACATACAGGAAACACTAGCTTTCAGTGCTGAACAAACAAACACATACGTTAACTACATACAGGAAACACTAGCTTTCAGTGCTGAACAAACAAACACATACGTTAACTACATACAGGAAACACTAGCTTTCAGTGCTGAACAAACACATACGTTAACTACATACAGGAAACACTAGCTTTCAGTGCTGAACAAACAAACACATACGTTAACTACATACAGGAAACACTAGCTTTCAGTGCTGAACAAACAAACACATACGTTAACTACATACAGGAAACACTAGCTTTTGGTGCTGAACAAAAATTTCTCTACAGGAGAATGACCAAACTTTTGCAAAGTAAAAGTCAGCATAGGCCCTGTAGAATCAATATAATTTTAAATGAACTTGTGCTGGCAAAATAATGACACGTTGACAGTAGACAAATAATAATAACAATAATACACATGTGCATATACACATACAGTACATATATAAAACAGAGGAGCAAAGCCATATAATGATTAGAACTATAGATTTATAGGGAAATCTGGTGTGAGATGATTCTAGCATTTTACAAGTTTTTTTTATCTACTTAATGAAGAGTTATATGAATTTAATTCATTCATAAAGAGAAAAGAAGGCTTTTAATCACTACACTTACTGTAGTGAATGTGGTATTTTGCTAAAAGTACGACTACATTTATGGCATCAAAGAAATCCGAACTTAAGTTTTCCGCATAAAGTAAAATGGTATCAAACGAAAGAATGTTAAGTTTGAGATTAATCGAGTTTCTAATGTCCATGCAAAAACTTTGTGAATATTGACATGAAAAAACAAATGGTCCTGGAATTCATCTTCTGACTTACAAAAGGTACATGACGCCACATAATGTTTAAATCTTCTTTCAAGAAACATGGCTACAGGATATATCTTATTTATTATTTTGAAATGAGTCTCTTTTACTATAGAAGATATGGGCCATTTGACAAGCTATTGCGGTTTTATAATTTGTATTAGGATGTTTCTTGAAAGAATCTCTATTACATCTTTTGTCTCATACCATCAGTGATAATCTTGTTACTACACTTGAAGTCAACTAAGTTAGTCATTCACTTTTAACATGGGCATCGAAAGAGTCAACTCTGAATATAAAATGACATTTTTGATTAATTGAATTAATGCTAAAGGAATCACTTTGCAGACATTCTTAAAATCTTTATAACAACTATCATATCAGATCATATTTTTCAACAAAGGATGAGAAACTTAAAACATGACAATCTTTTTCATAGCAATCTTTTGTAAATATTGACTTCCTACCAACTGTGCCCTATTATTCCTTGACTGCGGTCTTCATCCATGTGAAATTTCAACCCCCCCCCCCCAAAAAAAATATTCAAGGACCTTCAAGGACGGCCGTCTTTTCAGATTCACAAACTTTCAAATTTTCAAGGACTAGACTTACTCCATTTCCTAATAAGGATTTCTGGTTTCAAACTACCGCCACACATTTGTCTTACCATGTCAACGGCTCTCTGTTCTGGCACGTCATCTTGAGCTGGTTCGTGGTCTCCATAGAGACAAATCAGATCCAGAAGGTCATTGGTTATATCCAGTGACACAGAAGTTCCTATAGGAATTTTAATGTTCATTTACTGATAAATTCAGTAGATCTGGGTCAATCTGTTGAAATGCTGGGGTTTTGATTAAAAACAATAAACTTGACTGTCTATTCAGCAGCCACAGGCAATATGACTAGAAATAAAAAGTATACATTTGTGAAAGCTATACTCACCTATCTGCATCAGCTGATCGAACATGTCTACTGATGCCTTCACCCTCCTAAGCTGAATGCACTCGGCCAGAGCTGCCTCCGATACCTCAGCTATTTGAGACTCCAGAGTCTCTGGCATTAAACACTGTCAAAAGTAATTAGCCTCAGACACCTAAAAAGTATAATAGTTAAATACAGCAATTACTGGAGACACTTACCGGAATATGAGGGTCTGCAAAGTCCTTCTGGAAGTACCTGGGGAAAGTATTGATGAAATACTTGGCAGCATTTCTGCCTGACTCTTGGGACAAGGAATACAGTTTCTGTGGAAGAAACATGATGCTGGATTAATCCTGGCTACAGCATCTTGAAAACTTTAAACAGGAAAAATTATTCATTAGACTAAACTGTCCTAAACTATGTGTTTGTTCAACAAACATGTGACTTTAAAACCTCAAGTATGAAATGGTATTCTGTGATTCAGTACCAACTACATATTGGCTACAACCTTTTTAAATTAATGTTTTACTCATTACATATGTTGATTTTACAAACCAAACAAAAATGTATAATATAGCCACAAGCAGCGATTGGCAGGTTCACACACAAATAGGCACTTTGGCCTCAATAAGCAAAAACAAGCCCAAAATGTCTTACACCTACAAGTGAAAAGAAGCTGTTTCTGTGGAAACATGCATGAATAAATCAATGTGCAAAAAAGATTCAACTGAAGCACTAAAGGCCCAATAGGATCAAAATAAATGTATTGACAAAATGATTTAGATCATAAAACTAAATCACATGCTGAGATCAGCTTTGTGTGTTTGTGTGGTCTTTCATGTAAGCACTACACATGTTATAGACCTAATTGATCTGAATCATACAAGACCCATTACTCGTCTGTATTCTTTATAACATGATTGCAGCATGAGTTTATGATTTCTTAGGGTTTTGGACACTGTAGCGCCCCCCACAGGCCAATTTGAACCAAACTTGGCATACCACACAAGGACCTCAGTCTATATAAGGCTTTCAAATTGGGAGTTGATCACTTACATGGTTTATGAGTTATAGCAATATAGGTCATATATGGCATGGCCACAATGATGATCAGAAAATGGACCAAACTGAAAATAAAAAATTCAACATTTTATCCATAATTATTTACCTACAGAGTCTACAGGTTAGGCCCATACCAACTTTGCCATCATTGGATCAAATTCCTAGGACTAGTTCGAAAAGAGCTATTTTCAAAAACGCATTTTTAAAAGGCCTTATAGTTTGAAATATTTCCAAACTGCACGGCGTGACACATAGTCAGAGTCCTGAGATGTGCATAGTGGTCAGGTTATGTCGATTGGCCACTGAGAAGTCTGTCAAATGGCCAAAACCAATTAATTGGCTTATGGCGGCCATGTTGTTTGAGTGATGACATCATCGTTGTGAGCCTTGATACCACTTGAGCCCCTGATGCTGCCTGTAAAGTTTTGGCTTAATGTGACCAATGGTTGATGAGAAACAGTTTTTTGATGTTGTAACACTTTAGCTTTCCCAATTCAGTACACCCAAAAATCCTTTCACATGCAACAGTATCCAACATTTGTTCCCTCCAAATTTGTTCCTCCTCAAGCGGACACCTTTGATGATCTGGGGTGGGTTTCCCGAAACGTTCGTAACTCTAAGTACTTCGTAACCTCGTACTTACGAATATTCTTAAATTTACGAGTGTTTCCCTAAACTCTTCATAACTTACGTCGTTCTTATAGTCGTTCGTAAGTTAAGAATCTCCGGACCCATTCGTAACTCACTAAGTACTTCTTAACTCGAAGCTCTCGTGCAGTTCTACTTCAAAAATGATAGAGGCGCTAATTTCACTCGCGCGGGTTTTAATCACGGCATTACTACATTTGCGTTTATGTGTATAATTAGCCTAGTAGCCTATTTTCTTTTGAAGTGTTTACATCGCATATACCACAATGTGTCAACAGAAATCAAATGTACTATGAATTATTTATTATTAGTTTATATCTTCCCAATATTTAATTAAGTCTCTCCGTTCGTCATCGTGCAGTCAACAGCGTTTCAGACTCAAAATTAATGTATTCTTTGCAAATAAATGGATACAAGTTGGCCTATTAAGCTTGTTTTAACTTAACCAATAAAATGGATTGATTAATCGGTAGCACATATAAGTAACTTGGATTAAGGCTAGCAACTGTGCTTGTGTGATGAACATAGCAGCTCTTCAGAGTACTGGCTTTGAATAGAAGACATAATTTAAGAAGACGACGTAATCCACGAAGCCATGTAGTTCGCCTGAATACAGAATTTTGCCCTTAGCTCCACGACGCAGTTACTGACCACCCTCCGATTTTATGCCACAGACTGTTCTGCAGACTGTTGGTGATGCCCACGGACTAAGCAAAGCTGACATAAATGTGTGCATGCTGTTACTAAAGCATTGCTTCGCCATGCAAAAAAAAAAAAAAAAAAAAAAAATTTATATATATATATATATATATATATATATATATATATATATATATATATATATATATATATATATATATATATATATATACACACACACACACATACATACACACTAATATACTAGCTGACAGTGGGTATCCACTCTGAAGCTTGTATCAAATCCCCTGGTGTCCCTTCAGTAGCTGTGGGGCCCAGTATCCCCAGTGCCTTCTCCTCCTCAACAGTGAAGGCACTTGTGGACATTTGACCTCCACCAGTCTTAGCCCTCTCCTTTCCGAGTCCTGCCCCCTTATTTTTGACTTGACTACAGTTTTTTTTTTGTTTTTTTTCTGAATTTGATGAACTTCCTCGAGCTATTGAAAACAGTAGGCTATACTTTTGTTTTTGGCTCAGTTCACTCGACAGAAAGTTTCATTTTCTCTGCTTGTTTGCCATGGTTTTGAATAACGTGTGAAAGGTTAATTGTGTGCCCTATTTATAGCCTTGATAAAAGCCTACGATCGGTCAGAATTGCAAAGGTAATAATATGTTCTACTCATTTTTTCCTTATACTTGAAATGTCAACACTTAGTTGTTAGTTTTTATGATTGTCATTTTGCCAATGATGCTTTTGCGGCGTAATTATGAAAAATTTATGTAAATCGGTGGTTCGGTTTTCGACTAGCGGAGTTTTTCCAGGGCAGCTGCAGAGGCGGAGTCAACTAAGAACTACTTAGAACTCGTTCGTAAATTTGGAGACTACGAAGGCTTTTGGGAAACACTCGTAAATTTGGCGTTCTTAAAGTTACGTCGTTCTTAAAGTTGTTCGTAACTTTCTAAGATCGTTCGTTATCGGGAAACCCACCCCTGCACAGTTGCCATTTTAACCATTCATCCCTATACTTCAGACATTCCTCTACAAAAGGGAAAAATGTGGTACATCCCCATAATGCATGTATGTACCTTGTTCCCAACCTCATAAATTCTACCCATTTTATTACATTTTGCATCACAATATTCATGTAATAAGTATATTACCTTCCATGTATATGCCAACCTCACCTCTACATAAAACATACTCCAATTCTTGATCAAACAAAACACTCACATATTCTCCAGTTGTTCTTGGTGTGAGGTAAGAGTCATCCTGAAACATATAATGTGCTGCGGTAGGGTCCTGAAAAATTACACAAAAAGGTTTATTAGTTTATGTAATAATGAAGAAATGCACACTCAATTTACCAGTTAGCTAAAGGCCTGTATTAACATACCCTGTTTACAGTGGACAACAGAGCCTGCAACACGGCATCGTCACTCCTGTTTCAGAAAATACGTGAACAACGATTGGACAAATCGTGTCGTTTGTAAGACTTTGTTAAAAGTAACGAGGGGCTTAAATAATATCCTACCATGTTTTCTTTTTTGGAATGATACTTTCCTCTTCTGAGCCTGTAAAGAATTGCAGAGATTAAGAGCTCACTAGGACAACCTACAGTGAATCTACGGAAAATTAACAAATCATGCTGCTACCACGCAGGAGAGGATTTGAGATTACCTGATTCTGCCGACGAAGGTTGTTTGCTGGCAGAGCAAAGTCCACAATATCTATTTATATAGCAATGATCACAAAATGTTATAAACCACACAGCTGGACCCCAGAGTCAAATTATTTTCTAGATATTTAGTTCGCTATTTGTCTAATATGAACATGAATCTCTTTGGCTTGACCTGTCGTACAAATTCCATCATGCCTTCTTCGCTTGAGTATAATTGGAAACAATATTAGGATACAACTTTACCAAAAATGTTAAGTACACTTATGACCTTTCATAGCCTCACCTCAGACACCATGCTTCCTTTAAACCACCGCTGAATAAACGGGCTGTTGTATAAAGCTGACGACCCACGCGTGAACACGACGCCATTTTGACCCAAACCGAAGCGCCGTCTACGTAATCAGACTGTGCCATGTAAGCGTTCGTGCAGGGGGAGAATGTAATCTTCTGCAAAATTCTGGAAAATTTCACGATATCGCAATAATCTGAATATCCAAAAATGTATGTATTAATGTAAAGTAAACTTTTATCTCATGTAACAATGTTTAGCTTATTTGATAAATTCTTTTTTTGTTTAAGTTATTTCTTTTTGTCTTACTTTTGGTTTTTCCCGTCTGCGCCATGGGCAGACACGTGCAGGACAGGCACACGAGATCCTGAGAGTTAGCGGTCCGGTTAGCTACTTAGGTTTAATAATACATTCAGTTAAATGCTACTGTAAATGGTTTAAACAAGAAAGATGCTTTTTCTAAAGGAAACACCGTGGAGGCGACTGGAAGGCATGTCATTTGGCATGTATTCCTCCGACGAAATAAGGTAATGCGCATATATTCTAACAAACCAAAACAACGTGCTAGTTAGCTGGCTGGCACCCTGTGTAGTTCAAATATGTGAACTCTTCTTTTGAAGAGCTGTAACGTTGTGGCTGTTTAACTATCTTATAATGCGGTATTGCATTGATACGTTATGTTTTTGTCTACCTAGCTGGTAGTGTTGCCACCTGTCCCGGTTTTTCTTCTTTTTAATATTCGGTCCCGGCAAAAAAAACTAGGTTAGTTCAAACCACGAATCAGACTGGTTTTGCACACTTTAAATCAGTTTTTTTTTCTCGCTGTGTCCATTTTAAACCCCTCCGGTAACATTTTACTTTCGCCACCCCCCCCCCCCCCCCCATCAACTGATTACACTCGCCACTCTGTGTCAGTATGACAGTGTCCTTGTTTTTTGTCGGACCTAGGTGGCAACCCTACTAGCTGGGTAAATGATATACATAATTAGATATCTAGCTATTAGCACAAACAGAGCAGACCTAAAAAACAGACCAATTGCATGCTAACCTTAAAATTGTTACGCAGGAAATTGAGTATCAAAAGTATTACCAACCCCATGCTTCTGGACCATGTCGGTAACTGCGCTCCCAGTGGACTTTATGACCTGTCTCTGGGACCAGCAGACCACAAAGAAATCTGTTCAACCTGCAAGCAGGACTTCAACCACTGTCCAGGGCACTTTGGACACATAGACCTTCACTTACCTGTCTACAACCCTTTCTTATTTGATGTAAGGTGTTTTAAAACCTTCCTGCATTGTTTGATATAAGCATAGTTTTACAAGTGTTAAATATTGTTATTCTGTTTTGTTTCTTCCAGAAATTGTACATGATTGTGCGAGGATCCTGTCAATCATGTAAAATGCTGACATGTCAGAGGACTGCAATTCACTTACTTCTGTACCAACTCAGATTATTAGATGTAGGAGCAATAAAGGAAATGTGTGAACTTGAGAGTGTTCTCAGTCAGGTAAGCAGTTTGTGAAGTATTTACAACACAAACAAAGCAGAATGTTTTAATATTGGGCAGAATATTTGATTTTACAGTGTGTTTTATATGGGCTTAAAAAATATTAAGATCTACTCTAGATGCTTTTGGAGCACTGTTGCATTGTAGCATGTAGGTCCTTTATCAATGGCTGTTTTGATAACAAGTAATGTTTATAGTGTGTAACAACCTATTCGATTGGTGTCCTTTATTTATCAGTTTTTAGATGGTAACCCACAGGCATCAGGAGGGGAAATTCAGGAAGCTTTGGAAAAATTCAGCATGTCTGTTCTCAGGGGAAACCAGAGCAGCTGCTATCATGAACCAGTGTGTAATAATCACTACAGACATTTATGGTTTTAACTATACAAAAATGTATTCTACATCTGTATTGCTCTGTATATTTTATTTCAAAGAAGCAAAACTGTAACCTGTTTTCTCTTCTTTTCCCAACTCATTTGCATGTAACCGACAGATGAAGAATATTTGCGAAATAAAAAATGGTCTTATCAGTAACTTTTGGAAGCATCACATGAGTTCAAGAAAGTGTCCCAACTGCAAGTAAGCACAAGGCTTTATTGCACGGTAGTGGTGGCTTTATCGTTTCACTTTGTGGTGATTTAATGCACCATTTGGATATATTTGTTTTGATAGAGCTGTCAAAGCACAGGTACGCCGAGAACACAACAGTAAACTGATTGTCACACGTACGGCTTGCAAAGATGAAGAAGAAGCAGGTTTGTTCATTATTGCATTGTCTCCTTTATGATTCCCATACATTTTCAGGTCATATGAATAATTATTGGATCTTTGTTTCTGAGTTAATGTTACACCAGTTCTTTCTGTTTGTATTATGAATCAGATGACGTGCACATGGGTAAACGAGGCTACCTGACACCCAGTTTGGCCCGAGAACATGTCACCAAACTGTGGGAGAAAGAGGGTAAGCAGCACTTGCATTCATTAAAACTGGCTGAGCATTGGACTACTGTACAGAAAACCTTGCTATAATTTATTAATTCTAACCATAAATTTGTAACCTGCAATGTCCGTGCAAAGTCTTAATGTAGTTTATCTTGCCTGCATTTGCAAAATGTTTATTCAAACTAAGTAGTCAAGGCTTAAATTTTTATATATTGGATTCAGATGGTATTGAGACCTATTTAATTGTTTCACACTTTGTGTTGTGGATATTATTTTAAATTAATATAAATGCCGTTTTTAGCCCTTAGTCCGAAAACTGAAATTTCTTATTCACATTTGGCTGTCACACATAATTATTTATTTTATTAGAGTTGTAATAGATAATGTCTTTATAATAGTGTAATAACATAAGAATTATAATGTGTAATTACAATCATAACACTCACACTAAAGATGCACCAATTTCATTTCTCTACTGATTCTCATTTTCTAGACATATGATTGGCCCATTCTGATTTTCTCTCTTCCGATTTTTTTTTCTAAGAATTATAAAGGACAGAAGAAAATGTTCAGATGATATTTTAATGGAATCTCCTTTCATCCCAACAAAATGAGCACTAGGTTATAGGACAAACCTTTTAACCATCCTCCAAATAACAAAGAGCAATTTTTTCCCCCAAATTAAAACAAGTTGTCACCTTTATGTTGTCAACTCAATACTGTCAACACACAGGCCCAGTACGGATGACACACAGGCCCACTGCAGTCATTTGAAAATTAATGGAGAGTTTTTCTTCACAAACAGAAACATTTCCATGCTGTCACCAGATACTCTGCTTATTCTCACATTTTCCACATGCCCAGCAAAACTAAACAAGCGCTCGCTGTCCACACTTGTACGCAGGGTAGAGGGGTAGAGGGGTCGGCTCAGGCAAGTGGGGTAAGAGCAGGGAAGCAATCTTTACTGATCCTCCAGTAGTCCAATGTATTCTCGCTTCTGCTAATGGGCAACTCGGACAGGTAAATCTGTATCTGGAAAGATGAAGGGCTGGCGTTTGCGCCACCTCAGAAGTCTGCTTCAGTTTTTCGGCATTTCTGCAACCTGTAGTCTACATGGGTTTTTGGCTGCAGGGACTTCAGGATCAGTTCAGGCACCATGTGTGCTTCTGTAGCAGTTTGCTAACGTGTGTGTCTTGTTTCCCCCTCTAGCATTGTTAGAAGCATCTGTTTCACTTGATCTTTTACGTCTGCTGAGAATTAGCCATTCTTGTACCTTATGTATGAACAAAGACAACACGTTAGCATGTCAAGTTCCACATATTCAGCGAGATTGTGTTTTTCGGGGTTGATCCTCCACAGGTTATTTTCATCATGCAAGCAGCAAGCTTGTCATTTTGTTCACTCACTGTAAATAACTGCCATGTTTAAGACATGGCTGTGACTGACTGTGATCCCTGCTTCTGAATTAGAATTGCGCTTATAGAAAGACTATTAATTTACTTTATTTACTTTCCATATTATTATATAGAAATTGGTTAGGGATGCACCGATACCACTTTTTCCTTACCGATACCAGCTTTTCGGGTATCTGCCGATACCGAGTACCGATACCGATACCAACTCTGACTTAAATTTACTGGTTAACTGTACATTAAAAAGTTTCAGAGCTATGAAAAAATTAATTGCCACAATGCAGAAACATGTGCAAGAAGGAAAGCATAATCTCGCTATGCTTCACAGCTTTTTAATTGTTTCAATTCAATTCAAATTTAAACAAGTTGCTTAAACTAAATAAGTGCTAACATAAAAGTATGCAAACAAAAAAATTCTATGTAAAAAAAGGTTTGAGCTGCTTGGTTATTTGCATGCAACAAAGCCACAAATTTTGAGAAAAAAAAAGTGTACAAACAAAAGGTGCAGCAAGTTCAATTTAAACAAACATAAGTGGAGCTTTTGTGCATAAACATGGCTTAGCTTTACTTTAGCATCAATTTAAGGTTTTTCTTGAGAAAAAGCAGCATTTCTGCTCTTTCTGCAAGTATCCTGTTCCTTTGTTCATTCACAACAAGTGAGGCTGCACTGAAGAGCCTTTCACTCTCAGTACTACTGCATGGGGCACTGAGGAAGCTGACAGCTAGGGTCGTCAGTAAAGGAAACTGGGTTTGGCTAGTTCTCCAGCACTCCAATGGATTGGTTGACCGAGACACTGTTGGCTCAGAAAGATAGATGTGGACCTCGTCTGTAGCACTCATGCTTGTTTGGCTGGATTTTGGTTCATTCTGCTGCCGGATTTCATCAAATAAGCCACCAAGACAGCTTTTTTTCTGACTCCCAGCATCTAGACGTGGGTTCTTCTGAACTGGCTCAGCTGAGGCAGCTGCAGGACTTTTTTCTTCCATCTTCTCAACCATTTGTGTCAAAGCAATCTTTGCCTTTTGCAAGGAGTCTGAATTTGTGAAATACCTACAACAAATAAGCTTTATCAGCTGATAACCATTCAAAGACAGCAAGTATGGTTTTGTAGCAATATTTTCTTTCTGCTTAATTAAGGTAGGTTTATATATTCAAAACAATAGTATAGCTGGCCTACCTAATTTATTACATCTATTTTGTAAATATTATATAAATCAGTACGCCCATACAAATGACAATTTGAATTAACATATTAAAACTGTTATCCATAGCCCTATATCTAGATTATATATTGGGCAAAAATAGTATATGACTCCAAAACGTGGTAAAAACCGACCTGTCTTTGTATCTCGGATCCAGCAGAGTTGCAAATGAGTACAGTGGCTCTTCCTCAACCGTGCTAAATCTTGAGTTAACCGCATCCAGTAAGGTGCTTTTCATCGTTTTTATTCCTTGGTCGGCATTCGTTTCTTTGCGGAGAAGGCGTCGAAGTACAGTAACAGCGGGGATTACGTCTGCAGCTAATGCAGTCGAAGAGCTGAGCTCACGTGTCAATTCCTCAAACGGCTCTAGAACAGCGAGTGTTTTCTCGAGCAGCCCCCACTGATTAGCAGTCAGTGTGGCGGGCAGATCATGGTCAGCTGCATAAGCACACAGTGGTCGCTTCTGTTGAATCAAACTTTGGACCATGTAAAATGTACTGTTCCACCTGGTATGTACATCTTGCTGTAGTCGTTTAATAGGTAAATTCAGGTCAGCCTGAATATCCTCCAGACGGGAATATGCCAACGGAGAGTGTTTAAAATGACCAACGATTTTCCTCCCGCTAGCCAGTGCATCACAAACGCTACGTTGTGACAAGAGACCTTCGTGCACAACGAGGTTTAGCGAGTGGGCAACACAACCTAAACTAGGTAGCCCCAAATCATTCATGGCCTTTACCATGTTCTTGGCATTGTCTCTCAACACTACATGGACACGGTTCTTCGGAATATTCCATTCCTTCAGCATATCCTCGAAAGTTGCCGCGATAGCCTCAGCAGTGTGTGAGCCGCGGAATGGCTTGGCTTGCAGAACTGCGCTTTTCAACGTGAAACCCGCATCCACCCACGAAGCAGTCAAACTTAATAAGGTCATCGGACACACGTCTGAACTCCATATGTCTGAGGTAAAGCTAATCATAGGGACATCTTTCAAGCTCTCCTTCACATGTTCATAGACTCGGGTGTACAGCTGCGGTAGAGCCGTCTCAGTAAGGTAGCGCTGATTAGGCAAGTTGTACCTTGGCTCTAACTGTTCAATTAGTCGTCGAAAACCTATATTATCAACGACTGATAAGGGCTGGTCATCCAACGCGACAAATTCAACCAGTTTCTCTGTTATTGCTTTCGCTTTGACACTGTCAGGTGGGTATTTGTCACATCTGTGAAACGCACATTCTAAGGATTGCTGCTGACCTGTGCTAGCTTGCTTCTTTGAGCTTGCTTGGATGAAGTCGCTGTGTTCTTTGACGTGGTTTCGCTTTAAATGCTTAATTAAATTCGACGTATTGAAGTCTTTGGTGGTCGTGCCACCCCTCGAAATGCTGGCATTACAAATTTTGCAGCGGGCATTTTTGCTGCTGCCCGTCTCAACCGAGAAATACTCCCACACCGCGGACATGCCGTTGGCTTCAGTCAAGCGCCATTTAGTGGTGCGCATGCGCGTCAATAAGCTTCACCATATCGGCGCTCTCTATTGCCGATACCGATGCTTTGTGTAAGTGGCAGTATCGGTGCATCGGTATCGGTATTGGTGCAACTCTAGAAATTGTGGTTATTACAGTTGCAACTGTTAATGTAGAAGAATAAACACTATATTTAAATGTTCTAAAGTAAAATAAAATTTATATATGCACTAATTTTAGTTCTCTAGGAACAGTAAAGTAGCAAAAGTGGTATATAATATGAAATGTACCACGTTTTTGCATAGCATAAAATATTGAAGAAGAAACCTTTTTATTGACATTGCACATGTGCACATGTGCAGTTAATTAGCCATAGTGTCACATATTGAAGGAGGAGTTATAAAGTTTGATGGCCGTAGGTAGGAATGACCTTCTGTGGTGCTCTCTGGTGCATTTCGGTATTATGAGTCTTGTACTAAATGTGCTCCTGTATCTCACCAGTGTGTTGTAGAGTGGGTGGGAGACATTGTCCATAGTGGCCTGCTGCTTAGACAGTATCCTCCTCTGACACTGCCAACTATGAGTGCAGGGCTATTCAACTATATTTTTCTGCGGGCCAGATTTTGCAGAGAGCTCTGACCTGTGGGCCAGGCAATTTTCAGACCTATACCAATACTGTCATAGTGGATGTAAAATTGAACGTAATTTGTTGACGGTGGGGTAGGGGTGCGCAATATGACGATATAAAATCGTGAATGGCGATGACGAGTGGAGAATCGCAGGCGATCTACCAAATTAGAGAAATCGTATAGATCGCCTTTGCCAATCAGCGCAATGACTTTTTTATACTGGTTCCCACCGATGCATCAGACGTAGGGCGTATGACTGACCAATCACAGCGAACTGTGCGTCTTCCATGCCTCCATGTTGTGTTTGTAAAAACCAAAAACTGCGTGGACAACGACGGCTGAAAGCCAAAACGAGGAGCTGGTAAAGAAGAGAAAATCCACCTCTGTAAACTGAAATTGATTCGAATCGATTTTCTTCCACTGACCAAGACCAAACTACAGCGATATGTAAAGTGTGCAAAGAACACGTGAAAACGTCCGATGCCAGTACAACAAATGTATTCAATCACTTGAGACTTGGACATCCCAAGTAATATGCCGAAAGTGAAACAATGCGGGCAGCGGGGGCAGCCGCCTCACAAGTGACCATAGCGCATGACTCCGCCACACCTCGCGTGATCGATATGTGGTAGTTATTTAATGATCTATTTTAAATTGTTGACTTATTCTAATCCTTTTTAGTTTATTTAAACTCTTGTTGCCTATTCCCTTGTAAAGTGTCCTTGTGTGTCTTGAAAGGTGCTTATAAATAAAATTCTATTATTATTATTATTATAGTATAAAGAAACACCCCTCTAAAATGGGAAGGATCATTTACTTGACGAATTTTAATGTTGCTTTGTGTTTCAGGTTTGAAAAGTGCTGAAATTTAGACTAAGTAGCCTACTTGGAACTACTTCGTTTCTAAATGAACAGTTCTCTCATATTACGGTAACAAATATGAGCCTCTTGTAATTCCAGGACGAAACATGAAAGAACGTGAAGACGTTAAGATTGGACGTTTTGAAAATAAACCACCATTAAATAATGTAATAAAAAAGCGAATTATATCGAATCATTTCGACTATATGTATAAATATTTAACTTTAAGTTTAAAGTGCTGGGAAATATTTAGTGCAATAGTGCACTTTAACAGTGTAAGGAACTGCGTGACGCAGAGCAAGGAGGCGGACACAAACGCTGAGGAGAGCAAGATTTATAAATCATTCATTTAAATCTGCTTAAAAAGAAAGTTTTGTAGCCCCAATTTTTTTTTGTTTTTTTTTTTTTTGGATGGAAGATTGTGATAAAAAATCGAAATCGTGATTTTATGAAAAAAATCGTGATACTATTTTTTTCCCATATCGCCTACGGTGGGGGTAGCGAACGTAATTTGTTGTTATTATTTATGGGGAGATGGGCATGGGTTAAAATTCTCCGTCACCATGACAGATTTCCATCATTTGAATTGGGGGGGGGGGTGTCAAATCATAATAACAAACCGCGCGCGCGCATGCTATCTGTTTTGAGGCCGAAATATGATCGTCTCACTGGCACTCAGCAGCGCTGGATGGATCACGGCGGTGTCATTTGATTGACTTGCGGGTCATCTCGCCTTCTGATTTTCAGACATTACGTAGAGAAGTTACCTCCCTCCTGCCTTAAGTCCAGTTTGTTTTGGTCAGTTTATGTTGTCAACTTGTTTGGTCGTGCCGAAGACTTTAATGCTCCGATTCAATCTACATAAACATCATACAGGCGGCCCTCGGGTTACGAGGTTACCGAGTTACAATTTTTCGTGGTTACTACACATTTCCCATTTACTGTATAAAGCCTTGTTTGGACCCAAGTGGTTCTGCGGCGTAAACGGAACTTGGTGTTTCGTGTGTGAGGCGGAAGAATACATGGTTACGCAGCTCGGGACCGAGGAGGACGGCGTCAGGATAGGCCTTTAGCCTTAGCTAAACGCAGCTATGGATAAAGGTATTTGGCAAAAGGCTAGCTTTAGGATAGGATAACTGTGTACAGTGCGTTATTTATGTACAGTATGTACGTATGTTCCGATTTACACCGAAAATCGATTTACGATGGATAAACGTCGTAACCCGGGGACCGCCTGTATTTCAGACATTGGAAGAGCTTCAGAGGTAGATACAAGATAAATTCAGTATTTTATCTTTATTTTGATGAAGTTAAATTTTTATCAGAAATATAAGAAAGTGTGTGTTTTTTTTTTTTTTTTTTGAGCCGGTACAGGGGTAGTCAGACGATCTGGTTCATCATGGCGGCCTGTAACTTATGCCATAAGGTGTAATACATGAACAAAAGCACAAAATTTATGTCCTAATGAATCAACACAAAATATTTATTAAATATATAATGCACTGTGCATGGCGCTGCACGTGACTCACTGAGTTCAGGCTCAGCTCAGGAATTTTTCCCACTGTCACCCCTGAGTTAAATTTTTTTTTAATTAAATTAACTATTAACTATTGCTGTAATTTAAGTATTCCAGAACAAAAACAAAAAAGGTGCAAAAATATGCCTAGTTTTGTCTTTTCCGCTTACTTTTGTTCCGCTTATTTTTCCGCTAAAAATAAAATATGGTACGACAAATCAGTCACAGATTTCTTGCCAGGAAAGCGAGTTTATCAACTTTATCTGGTTTGAGAGTTGCTCTATGGCATGTGACAATATTGCCACCAGTGCTGAAGGCTCGTTCTGAGGGAGCACATGTGGCTGGGATTCACAAATACTTTCTAGCCTTGCTAACCCTTGGTAAGTTTCCTTCGTTGAGTCTCCACCGTTCCAGAGGATCCATCACACTGTCTGCAATTGGTGTGGAGAGGTAGGCATTCAGTTCTGCATGAATTGCCTCTTTTAGAGATTGGCAAGGAGATGTGGTAGTGGCAATAGAAATTGCAACACTTGAGCTTTTCAAAAAGCTGGCCAGTGTTTTCTTCATTTTCTTTGTTGGTGTTTGTTCTGATTCAGGGCTCTGTGATGTGGAAGGAGATTCTATTTGATGTTTTTTCTGTGTTTGTACAGTCAACAGGGACTCCAGCTCAGACACAGCTCTGGCTTGTATTCTCTCTTTATTATCATGATCAATGTATTGTGTCTTGAACCTTGGATCAACAAGTGAAGCCACATCCAGAAGGGCATCAGTGGTCCAGTATTTGTCAGTGAGATAGTCAAGAATTGTCAACTTCATTGTTTTTGTTAGTTCAGTGTCATCATCATTTGGGTTCAAGAGGTTGACTTTCAGCAGGTGAAGCACTGGCTTGACGTATGACACGCTCACATAGTCCTCACCCGAGAGTGCATCAGTAAAGTCTCTAAGTGGACCCAGGGCATTCTTGATGGACTCCATCACATCAATGTCTTGCCACGAAGGTGCCAAGTGCCTCATCTTTTTGTCTGCTTTCAAGACCTGAGATATTGCCTTTTCTTGGTCCAACACTCTTTCAATCATGGTAAGTCTGGAACCGTGACTCGGATATGAGCTTCTGTTGAGTAGTTTCATTTCTGTTTGAGATTTACTCAAGTCCCTCTTTTTCTTCCTGCTGAAGGAAAATGTGCTGACCACTTTCTTGCAGACAGACTTTGTGCGAGCAACACAATCTTTGGCAGTTTTTTCTAATAAATAGAGGAATTAGATGCATTAATCAGATTGTACCTATGTCAAACCACACACATACTTTTTTGATCCTCTAATCACCCCAGTTTCTTTAAGTTATGCTATGAAAAGACTTAGTTAATGGATGAGTTCATGGATGAAACTAATATTGAGTAATACAAGAATAACAATAGAATGTCAAATACAAAAATGCTAAAATACAGTGCACAAGTGCTTAACAAAATAAGCATGTACAAAGTAAGCCATATAGATAAAATAGACAGATTTTAGACTGATACTGAAAGTTTGTTTTTTTAAAAAAAAGCTAATAGAGCTATACCTAATGAGCATAAAAATAAAGTATGACTGAGATCAAATATTAAATCTTGCAAGTAGGATCAAGAAGCGCAGGAAGTGCACAGAATGGAGATCAATTATCTAGCAATATTTTTAAATGGTACTATTACATTTGAACATATGGTTGTAAATCGATAATTTAATGCAACGTAAACAAAACATTTTAGTATTATATAAATTATTGTAGATGAGCCTCAACAGTTTAATATTTACTTTGTGAAAAAATATTTTAACTGTATTTAATTTGAGGTTGCAAATTACAACTCAACTCAACTTTATTTATATAGCACTTTACAAAACAGCATCAGCCGAACCAAAGTGCTTTACAGAGTGTGCAATTAGTTAAAAAACAAGAAGAGCAAAATACAATAAAAACACAGACCACTATAAATATTCTAATACATACTATTTAAAACAACACCTCATAAGATACCCAAGTCTCATGTGGAGTTAAAAGCCAAGGAATAAAAATGTGTTTTAAGACGAGTTATAAAAACAGTGAGAGATGGGGCCTGTCTAACATGGATAGGTAGGTCGTTCCACAGTTTAGGTGCAGCAGTTGAAAAGGCTCGATCCCCTCTGAGCTTGCGCTTTGCCCTCGGCACCTTCAGGAGCAACTGGTCAGCTGACCTGAGGCACCGAGTGGGAGCGTGTGGATGTAGAAGCTCAGAGAGGTAAGGTGGGGCAAGACCATTTAATGCCTTAAAAACAAATAAAAGAATCTTAAAATGAATTCTAAAATGCACGGGCAGCCAGTGGAGGGAGGCCAGAACAGGAGTTATGTGCTCCCTCTTACACACTCCAGTCAGCAGTCTGGCAGCAGCATTCTGTACCAACTGGAGTCGCTTGAGGGAGGACTGGCTAACTCCAAAATAAAGTGCATTACAGTAATCCAGCCATGATGTAATAAATGCATGGATTACTGTTTCAAAGTGCTCACGTGGGAGGATATTCTTCACCTTAGCCAGCTGCCTCAGTTGGAAAAAGCTGGACTTCACTACTGCACCGATTTGCCTATCCAATTTAAAATCACTGTCCATTTTAAAACCCAGATTACAAATGGTTGACTTCTTATATGATGACAAGGGGCCCAGGTCAACAGGGGGGACTTCACAGGGACCACTGGGACCAAACATCATTACTTCAGTCTTGTTTTCGTTAAAATTTAAAAAGTTTAACGCCATCCAGGCTTTAACGTCTTCAAAACATAAAAGCAGTGTTTTAAAAGAACATGCATCGTTTCTCTTCAGTGGCATGTAAATCTGGCTGTCATCGGCATAACAATGAAAGGAGACGCCATGTTTTCTAAAAATAGAACCCAGAGGGAGGAGATAAAAAGAGAAAAGGAGAGGTCCTAAAATTGAGCCTTGAGGAACACCGTATAAAAGGGGAGCTGAGGATGATTCAGAGCCAGCATAACTTACGCACAGAGTTCTGTCTGTCAAGTATGACTTTAGCCACTCCAGTGCAATGCCACCAATGCCCACTATGTGCTGCAGCCGAGAGATTAAAATATTATGATCCACCGTATCAAAAGCTGCAGTAAGATCGAGTAAAATGAGAATCACATGCTCACCCGAGTCAGTTGATAAAAGAATATCATTAAAAACCCTAATCAATGCAGTTTCTGTACTATGTAGGGTTTTAAAACCAGACTGAAAAACCTCAAGGATTTTGTGCTCGTCCATAAAAAATTTTACTTGGATGTAAACAATTTTCTCTAAAATCTTAGAAATAAAAGGCAGCTTGGAAATGGGCCTATAGTTAGACAGCGGTCTGATCAAAGCCAGGTTTTTTGAGCAGGGGCTGCACTTCTGCATGTTTAAAACTCACAGGTACAACACCGGAGGACAGACTGCTGTTTATAATGGCCAGGACCTGCTGCCCTATGCTTGTAAAAATCTTTTTAAAAAAGTGAGGAGGCACAGCATCAGGAGAAGAACCTGAGGGATTTAAATGTTCCACCACATGCTGTAGTTCTGACAGTGTCACAGGCTCAAACCTATCAAACACAACCAGACAAGAAGCAGAGACAGATGGGTCAGAGACAGGAGCAGTGATAAGTGCTCTTGCAGTGGTGATCTTGTCAATAAAAAAGTGCAGAAAGTTTTCACACAATTCCGGTGATGTTTCCACACAAGTTGGCTGTGGAGGTTTAAGAACAGAGTCAATAGTCTTAAATAACACACGTGGGTTTTGTCGGTTTGCCATAATAATATTTGACAGGTGTTCTCGCTTAGCTTCCTTTATGATGTCCTGATAAGAGCGCCAGCAGTCCTGTAAAATCTGAAATGATACGTGCAGCTTGTCCTTCTTCCATCTGCGTTCAGCTCTGTGACATTCCCGTTTTGCTGCACGAGTTCTGTCACTGAACCAGGGCTCAGGTTTAACTTTAGGCTGTATGGCCCTCAATGGAGCCACTGAGTCCAGTATAGAACGTACGGAGGAGTGAAACCAGGAGCTGAGCTCCTCTGTGTCAGTACAGACTGAGTCAGGAGGGGGACAAAGCTGATTAAAAGCCGTAGAGAAGCGATCGGCAGTGAGGGGGTTAAAACTCCGGCGGAGCCGAGCAGAGGTAAAAGACTTAATATGGCAGTGGATAAAACAACATCAAATAAAATAGGCATGTGATCCGAAAACCACAATCACAGATCTCTAGGTTTGACACTGACAAACCATGAGCGAGAACGAGATCTAATGTATGTCCACGTTCGTGTGTGGGGCCGGACACACACTGCACTAAATTAAAAGAGTCAATGATGTTTAAAAAGTCCTTCACCAGCGGTTTATCAGGACACCACACATGAATGTTAAAATCCCCGACAATAAGAACGCGGTCATATTTAGGCATGAGCTCTGCCATGAAATCCGAAAAGTCAGTGATAAAATCCTTGTTGTATTTTGGGGGTCTGTAAATGACCACACACAGCACCGGGTCAGAGCGACCCACCTCAAATAAAGACACTTCAAAGCTGGAGAAGGACGATGTTACAGAGCGCTGTTTGCATTTAAAGTCATTCCTGTAAACAATCGCTGTTCCTCCTCCACGGCCAGAAGTCCTCGGGGAATTAAAATATTTCCATCCATCTGGTAAAAGTTCATTTAGAGCGGTGTACTCACCGGTGCTGATCCAGGTCTCAGTTACACACAGAAAATCCAGGCTTTTTGAGCTAATAAAATCCCTTAGGATAAAAGTTTTGTTTGCCAGCGATCTGGCGTTTACCAGACCAATCCTGGCAGGAGCTGTGGCCTGTGGTTCAGCGAGGCCTGTGACCCTGGGCAGTGTCCTCAGGTTACGGGTATTTCCCCCGCGCTGACAGAGCCGAGGAAAACTGGTGTGGCGGGAATGGAAACCCTCATCCAAGCCGGTCACAGGTATCAGACAGGTGTCGATGGGCTCCATAAACCGCCGGGACACAAATAATGGAAGATGTAATCCATGACCTGTCCGGGAAATGGATATGGAGTGTACCAGCCAGACCTTCAGCTTCACCAGCTGACCGCTGCGTTTACCACGACGGCGGCGGCGACGCTTACGCCGGGGTGATTGAGCCAGAAACCGGTAGAGGTGGGTCGGGATTTCTGATAGGAGCGGGGGTAGATTTTCCTGTCTACCGCGACTAAAAGTAATTTTGTCGTCGACATTATGTTTAAGATCCATGAGGGCTTGGCGATCATACACCAACAGAGACGTTATTTGAGTAAAACTAAAACTTAATAACAGTACAAACTTTAACCAACGCGGGAGTACCAGACAGCCTGCCAAACACACCGGCGCCATCTTGCTTCAAAAAAAAAATGGGTAATAAACGGGTAATAAACAACCACCTCCACAACGGGTAATAAAAACCACCTCCATTATTTTAGATTATATTTAGTTTTACTTACCGATTGCTAGGTGAAGTCTGGCCAAAGCATGGCAGCCGAGTCCAGTCGTTGAGCTCCAAAGCCTTTACCATATTGGTGTCTGTGGTCATACAAGTCATTTGCTTTTCTTCAAGTCCCCAGCAGTCAAGAGTGTCTTTTAAGCCCTGTGCAATAAGCTCACTTGTGTGATCTGGGAAGTATGTAGTTTGAAGAGTAGCGCTACAAAGTTTCCAATTATCAATGAAATTAACCGTCAGACTTAAATACGGTTCTGAAGTGCGACTGGACTAAAGATCACTTGTTGCAAAAAAACTGACCTTTCAAACTTAATTTTCTATTTTGGCACGATATTCTGAGTACATCCGAGGCACGGCCGTGTTGGAAAAATTTTTGCGGCTGGGTAACTCGTATCGCAAGTCATTAACTTCAATGAGGTTTTGAAAGCCCTCATTTTCCACTATTTTGAAAGGAACCATGTCCTTTGCTAAGTAAAACGTTACAGCTTCCATTACTTCTCTCCATCGTCTACTTGCTTTCTCATATGGAGTGCCTCTTTTAAATGCCTTTGTTAACGTTATCTGTTTGGGTCTAACTGTAGCGTTAGCCTCTGCTAGCTGTGGTGTATTGACTTTTGGCTACTTGACTTTCCGCGTACTGTTTTGGATGTCGCCTTTTTAAATGGTTGAAAAGGTTTGTCGTGTTACCATCCGACACAGAGTGCAAATGGTGCAAACAGAGCCTGACCAAGTATGTCACTGAATTTGCTGCAACTACACTGCCATGTTCATTTTTAATAATATTTGCATGTCCACACTGCTTCCAATATCCTTTGCTGTCTCAGCGTGCCTTTCTGTCCCTGCTACCTCTGTTCAAGTGAGATATGTTGATTTGAGTACTGAGCTGTGGTGGTGCTGTAAATGTCTCTGCATCGTGCTCGTATTAACCATGGTGTACAGCATTATTTTCATACATATGTTTGCATATGGTCCGTGTCTTATCAGTCACTCTCTTGCCATTTATCATGTCTGCTGGGTACCCAAAATGCTGCCAAACAAACCATTTGAAAGTGGTGGGTGCATCTTCCATAGTAATACCTGTATTTTCCGACGTCATTCTGGCTGCTTGCTGGATCACAAATCCCGCGAGACAGCAAGATTTCTCGTCGCGTTAAAAATCTGAGTTACATCTCCGGAGATCTCGTGACACAAGATCTCGTCATATGTATTGATGACATAACTTGCACTTTACTTTGTTTGATTCATCTTTATTTTTTTCAAAATACTCCCATACTTTTGAAGATATTTTTAGTAGCCATTATAATCTCGGCAGATGCTGACTATCCTGTAGCGTGTTCAGCTCCGCTCATTTGGATTGTGCAACTTCAGGGTGTGATTTAATAATGTGTAATAAGGAAGATGCCTATTGTCAATGCGCACACATCATTTAAAAATATTCACAGAAATTAGGATGATTTTATTTGACAAAAGGCTATATATAATGAAAACAAAGACATTTCATGTAACAACAAACGCTTAGCAGCATCCTTGGGCACCCCCATGCAGTTAGAATGGTACATTCGACTATGACGTTCATAGTCGACTAGGGTTATAGTCGACTATAGTCGAATAAGCGACTATTGCAGGTCACCCCTAATAAAAACTATAGTCAGGTAATTGTACATGACTGGAGCATAGACATGGGGTCATGAGTGTTTGTGGAGGGTGGTGGTCACAATCTTAGGGTTATTGTTCATGAGTACAACGGCAGAGGGGAAGAAACTGTTCCTATGGTGGGAGGTTCTGGTCCTGCCTGAGGGTGAGAGGGGTTGGCTGTGATCCAACCTGCATGCCCCAGTTTCCTGGAGGTGTACAGGTTCTGGAGAGATGTAAGTTTGCAGCCAAGCACCTTCTCACAATGCGCTGTAGTCTCTGTCTGTCCCTAGTCAGGGTTCGTACGGTCATGAAAAACCTGGAAAAGTTATGGAATTTGCAAATAGCAATTTCCAGGCCTGGATAAGTTTAGGAAAAACTAAAAATACTCAAATGTTTTGGAAAAGTCATGGAAATTTGCTTGACACAATAAATATATGTCGTTCCGATAACCGGAAGAAAAAATAAACATATATAATATAGCCATGTTTTTTCTTTGTGCGGACCACTAACGTAACTTCACAGGTTAGTTCGCTGCGTTAGCGTTGGACTCCAAGCGGAGCTGTAGATTGTACTTTGATGACGTGTAAATCAGCGTAATGCTGGTAAATGCCGATTCAACTATGGCTGCTTCAGTTGGACAAATACAAGCTATGGCTTGAGAAAGACAAGGACACGGGGCATGCAAAATGTGCACTGTGTGGTTAACCAACTGGTTAACGTTGGGGTTAGAGACTGAAAAGTCCGACGCAAAGCAGTTTTCGTCGTTAAGCGCGAACCTAGATTTAGACACGCCTTGATCGTAAACACAGAATAGAAAAAAACTAACAATGTTCTCGTGCGTGCAGCGTAAGAAAGAGAGACCGCGTTGCCGAGATGGGCTGCGGTGGAGGCTGCGCTGCTTCAGCTTATCGTACACAACACAACACTCCACAGAGCTGCCACTGCACCTCCACGCACCGCGCGAAATTAAGAAAAGTCGGTCGTAACTCCGTCCGTCGTTAACCAGACCCGTCGGTAAAAGGGAACTCACCGGCTTTTAGCCCGGATACGGCTTATAGCTACAACATTTTCCATAAAAAAAAAACTTAGATGCGGCTTATATTGATATTGAAAATACGGTAAATGTTTATTTTTTCAATTAAACCATGTGTCTTTTCATTAATTGATGATATACTGTGGAATTTTAGCCTGGATTTTTTCTTATTTTTCGTGTCTACACATATGTTTAGAGAATGTACAGTCATTGAAATTTGTCTGAAAGTCATGGAAAAGTCATGGAAATTAGTTGTCAAAAAAGTGTATGAACCCTGCCTAGTGGTGACACAGTGATGGAGGAGGTGTGGATGGACCTGATAATGGCAGTAAGGAACTGCACCATGGTCCTTGCTAGCAAGTTGAATTTCTTCAGCTGCCGCAGGAAGTATATCCTCTGCTGGGCGTTCTTGAGGACAACGGTGATGGGCTCCCACTTGAGGTCCTGGGTTGTTCCCAGGAAGTGTAAAGAGTCCACAGTGGTGATGGGGGTGTGAGTCAGGATGATGGAGGGGAGAGGGGCTGTGTACTTCCTAAAGTCTACAATAATCTCTTCTGTCTTCTGGGTGTTCAGCACCAGGTTGTTGTGGCTGCACCACGACACCAGACGTTCAATCTCCATCCTGTAAGCAGACTTGTCCCCGTCTGAGTTGAGTCCAATGAGAGTGGTGTCATCTGCAAACTTGATAAGCTTGACAGACTGGTGGTCAGAGGTGCAGCAGTTGGTGTACAGGGAGAAGAGCAGAGGAGAAAGGACACAGCCCTGAGGAGTGCCGGTGCTGATGGTCCGGTAGCCCGAGAAACTCACCCGCACATGCGCAACTCCGTTCCGGTTCAGCTACTCGGCACACAGCGGTGAGAATGGCAGAAAGTGCATCAGACTTAATCATTTTTTTAACAAAAAGAAGGCTAAACTAAAATCAGCGGCGAAAATGACGTAATCGCGTTAGCTAGCCGTGCGCGAGGGGCTCGCACGCTGTCGATTCACGAGGTCGTGCACCTCTCGAAATATGTAACTTCGCACGCGCCATGCTTCAGCGCAACAAACAAAATCATGTTTGCCGGGTTCATACACCTCTACAAGGTGGAATTAAAGCACTTGTACGTCTTTTTCAAGGTCCATTTCAATATTTCGCAGCACGTTAAGCTTAAGTTAAATATTTATATATATACTCGAAATGATTTGAATTCGCTTTTTTATTCACATTATTCAATGGTTATTTATTTTCAAAACGCACAATCTTAACGTCTTCACGTTCTCTCATGTTTCGTCCTGGAATTACAAGAGGCTCGTATTAGTTAACGTAATACAAGAGAACTGTTCAGTCAGACAGCTATTTGTTGTGAAACGAAGTAGTTACAATTTCAAGCATTTTCAAGAAATTTAGCCTAAATTTCAGCACTTTTCATACCTGAAACACAACGCAACCTAAAAATTTGTCAGGTAAATGTTCGTTCCCGTTTTTGAGGGGCGTTTCAGGAACGATTCCGCCGTTCGCGGAGGTTCGTGCGAGGTGTGCGGAGTCGCGCACTACGGTCACTTGCGAGAGTATAAAACTAGCTTTTTAAGGTCTTTGCTTTCACTGGATGTGAAAGACGCCATTAATTTACATGATTTCATTTTCAAATTCTGACGTGCCTGTTTTTCATGTTAAAACCAGACTCTGTGTTAAAGCCTTAAAATAGAAATCTCTATTGTGAGGATCATGTCAGAAATAAATCCTCTCTTTCTGCAGTATCTGGTTATATTCCAACTTGGCAGTAAAACGGATGTTTACAACAGTTGTTGACCTAGGCTCAATGCATCAGATATTAAATAATTTAAACTTAAATAATTGTAGGCCTATTGAAATCCATGATTTAGGTTTCTCTAATTTTGCAGTATTTATATAAACAGGTGTACAGCTTATTTTTTTAAAAGGAGACATTTTGTATACAATAGTTCCAGGTTTCTACAAATAGTTCATTGAACAAAAAAAAACTTTTGTTGCAATTTCTTTAAGGGTCAGTGTATATTTTAATATTAGGCCTATATGTAACAAGCTGTGATACCGTGATAACCGTGATAACACGGTATTTCCTGAGACAGTTATCAGACTGTGAAAATCTCATACCGTTGCAACCCTAGTCACGAGACACGCGTTCCGCTCTTCAGTGCTGTGTTTTGCTGAAGAGCGGAACGCGTGTCTTGCGACGCGACAGCGGAGCCACTGCATAACTTTGGCAAAAGTTATGTTTGCAAAGTTTATACACCTTTACAAGGTGGAATTCAAGTACTTTTTCGGCACTTTCAAGGTCCATTTTCAATATTTTCCAGCACCTTCAGCTTAATTAAGTTACATATTTATACAAATACACATATGGTTGAAATGATTCGAAATAATTAGCTTTTTTATCACATTAAAAGTGATGGTACCGTCTCCCCAGTATTCGACCACTGTTATTATTTATTTGTTTAAATATTATGTTATTTAATTAAAGGTAAGATATTTAGGACTTTTCAGTACATTACATCCAGGGCTTAATTTGAGCCGGATCCTGCCGGAACAGGATCCGGGAACTCTTTCATTTTGGAGGGTGCGTTCCGGGAACTGTCTGCCTCGATCCAGTAACTTTCAAGCCTACTAATTATAAGTTAGGAAGAAATCTGTTTGCCTTGAACCAATTAATTGATCAAATAATTCAATAAAGGACATTTTTTAAACACAAGATCCACATTCAGGCTTCCTAAATCACATAAGAGCTCTCCTTTTTAGCGATGCCTTTCCACGTCTCCTCTATAAAGCCAATTATACTTTCGCGAGTGACCGTAGCGCGACTCCGCACACCTCACGCGAACCTCCACGAATGGCAGAAGCGTTCATACTTGCCGCATCACATTCTATGCAATGTTGTCCGAAATGATATGTGGTAGTATAAAGAAACACCCCTCAAAAACAGGGGAAGGAACATTTACCTTACGAATTTTTATGTTTTGTGTTTCAGATTTGAAAAGTGCTGGAATTTAGGCTAAAGTACTTGAAAATGCACTTAAAACACATATAAAACACATATAATTTAAAAGTAATTTATATATACGAATTGGCTTATTATTTTGACATTTGTGCTCCTAAGCGTTTCATTTTGTGTGTGATCCAGTGACATTGTTGGCCTCAGTGACCCCTTGTCTCATGCCGCTGTTTGCGTTCCGGCATCGTTGATTTAAAAATTAAGCACTGAATACATCCAATGACAAACAAGCCCTGTCTATTTTATGTCTAAATACCTCTTATTTGTTATTAACAACTTGGTGTGCAATTTAAAATATTGCGTGTAGCTGGTTCACATAAGTTGTATACACCTACAGTTTTGATGCTGTCTGAAAAAAGTTTTAAATAAAAGGTTTTGCATTTTTACTGGAACTGTCATGCTATATGATTCATTCACTACTTTAGTGCTGCCATTTGAAAACTGATCATGTGGGGCTATGCAAATCTGTATTACATGTAATACTTAGGTGGAGACATTTTTCTAACAGTGGAATAAGGTACTCTTAACCACTCTACTGCAGTAATTCTTTTCGCAATCAATGCAGTTAACACATCATGCGGGGAAAAATACCGTGATATAGAATTTTGGTCATACTGCCCAGCACTAATGTAAACTATGATCTATACAGTTACACTATAATATCTCATCGCATGTTCACAACACACATCAATATCATTGAACGGAATTAAATACCCACTCATCTCTGAGCGCTGAATTAATGAATCAGTTTTGCAAGACAATCTACGGACATGTATCCAGTCACAGCTCAAAACCCTACTAGTGTAGGGGTTTCACCTACTAATCCTTTAAAGTAGATATAATTTGTTAATCAGTCTCATATTCTAATTATACCAGAACCACAACATTTAGTTCTCAACTAAAGGTAATTAATGGTTTGGTATCTGAAGGATTTAACTGAATTCTTTGGAGGTTTTGGCAGCAACCTCTTTTGAATGACATCAACACAGACAATTTGGTGAAAATAAATGATACATTTATTCACAATCACAACCATCTATTCTAAAACACAAACAGCATCAAAAAGATCAGTATGTTTACAGTGAAGACTTGGAATCTAGTGCGTGTGTGTATGTGTATAAAGGGCAGGAGAGTAAATGTGTGTGCGCGTGCTTGTGCGGGCGTGCGTGTTTGAGGAGGCGGGAGTAGTAATCTCAGTTCTCCTATGGAGAACGAAGCAAATAAATGGCGCCGACTTCAAACAGTACAGCAGCGTGGCTATACGCTAATGAGCTCACGTGTTGAGGATTTTGGGTGGTTTTGTCGTCTTCTCTGAATTCTGGAATTATGCGGGAGTTTCCACCACAGGTTCCTCATTGATAAAAAGCGACGTCGTTCAGGTGTGCTGGGAATTGTCCTTCTGGTTATGAAGTCCTGGAATGTGAGTCTAGTCCCCGGTTTAACAACAAACAGTTGATCACCTTTGTTTCAGACCATATGGCCGCATTAGCAAGCTTGATGAAAGTATTTTGGTGAATCTGTTGCCATGGTAATGTTGATCAGTTGTTTGTTAGATTACACCGTAACACTGGCTCATTAATTAAGAAATACTACTACCAATAAAACTACTTTCAGCTGTTTGCTGGTAGTCATTCCAGTTTGCATGCTCTTACTAAAGAAAACGGGAGAGAGATGGAGGAGCCTCTCTTAAATAGTTCTAACCTTGATAACAGGCAAATCAGAGAGAGAGATGTATGGCTGATCAGCGTATTTAAACACTTGGATTCCACATACATCAGACACACCCTTTCTTCCATTGAAGCAAGCTCGTTTAATGTACTGCCAGTGGTACTGCCACCTGCTGGTTTGGCATGGTGCCTACACTGGGCAACTAAAGGACCGTAGACACAATATGGGCCACCATACTAAGAGCATGAACTCTTTAAAAGAGAGGTCGCCAGTCTTGTCACAACATCATTGCAGGGAAGCATAACATCTCCTCCATTTCATCTTCTCACATTGTCCTCTAGTGGACAGCCTGTAAAACAAACCACTAGCACAAAAAATGTCCAGGGATGTGACAAGTCATGTCAAATTTATTTATATAGTATGTTTTACAACACATGTCACAAAGCAGCTTTACAATCGTATGGGTCCAGATCCCTAATGAGCAAGCCAAAGGCGACAGTGGCAAGTAAAAACTCCCTATGATGGTGGGGATTAGGAAGAAACCTCGGGAGGACCAAGACTCAAAAGGGAACCCATCCTCCATTGGGCGGCCCATTAGCACAAGTCCGTATTTGTGGGCAAAAGTTTGTTCTACAGTTATAGTTAAGGTTCTTGTTCCCCGGCCATGTAGTCACAGTCCCTTCAGTGCAGATGGTGAGCCTCAGGTAGGAGCTAGCATCAGCACGTCCTCTTGCAGCGATGACACATCCAACCCCAGAATCAGTACATCCACCAGCAAGCCAGACCATCTCCAAGGTGCTTGTAGGTGCTTGCATGCAATCGTCTTAGGTAGAAGCATTTTAAAAAGATAGACAATACAGGTTGGCCCCCCCGAGCCCCACACCTTACAAGGGGAATATTAACTAAAGGCTTGCTTAAATAGGTGAATCTAGATTTAAAGATTGGAACTGTGTCAGAGTCTCAGATTCTCTGGTTATTCCACAATTGAGGGGCTTTAAAGGAGAAAGCTCTGCCTCGAGCTGTAGAGAAATCCAGCATTTTGGGAGCACAAAGGGTGAGATGGGTTTTAGTAAGCAATGAGTTCACTCATATTGTGGGGCAGATAGTGTTGTAGGTTAACAAATTTTTTTTTATTCAATTCGATATTTAATCTGAAGCCAGTGTAATACCGCGAGAGTGGGACTAATATGATCAAATGTTCTAGCATTAGTTAGGACTAGCTGCAGCATTTTGTACAAGTTGTAGCTTCTTTATGGATTGTTTAGAGCATCCAATTAGAGGACCAGAATATTATGATCAATGGTGTCAAAAGCTATACTCTCATACTGAGGTATAGCAGTATGAGAAAAGACGATATTATCCTTTGTCAGAGGATATTAAGAGATCATTCAGTACTTTAGTAAGTGCCGTTTCAGTGCTCTGATGGGATCTAAATCCAGACTGAAATAACTCTGACATGTTCTGTCTGTAAGAAGGAAGAGAGTTGTGAAGAAAATACTTTCTCTAAAATTTTGGATATGACTGACAGATTAGAGATTGGCCTATAGTTGGACAGTTCCTGGGGGATAAGACCAGGTTTTTTAATTAGCGGCTTGATGACTGCAAGTTTAAATGAACTGGGGATGTAGCCCAGGCTCAGAGAATAGTTAATTATAGTAAGCAAAGGTTCTACATTGCTATGCAGTAATTCTTTAAGTAGATGGGTTGGTATGGCATCTAGTATGCATGTGGAGGACTTGGCAGATTCCACCAATGAAATAAGCTCCTCACAACCAATTGGGGAGAAGGACTCTAACAGGGCATCAGAGCTGACCAGACAGCTGTCAAGGTGCATTTGCATGTTGACAGGCTCTGAGATAGCACTACTAATTTTTTTCCCTAATTTCATCAATCTTATTAAAGAATTTCATAAAATTGTTACTGCTACACTCTAGTGAGATTAGTGAATTGTTTTGTTCATGGCTCCTGGAAACAATTTTAAATAGGAGGCCTGAATTGTTTTTTTTGTTTTTCTATTAAAGCCGATAAGTGTGAGGATTTTGCCATATGGAGGGCATGCTTGTATTCAATAAGGCTGCTTTTCCATGATGGTCTATACCCTTCTAACTTAGAATTTTGCCATTTCGCTCCAGGATCCGTACAGCTCGTTTGAGACTATGCATGTGCTCGTTGTACCCTGGCACTAATTTTCTCTCAGTGGCTCTCTTATATTGTAATGGTGCAACCTTGTCTAAAGCTGTATGAAGAGAAGTCTTGACATGCTTGGTAAATGCTCTAGTTCTTCCAGAGCTACACTGACAATGTTTGTCAGACCCGGTAAAATATCAGTGAGCACGGCTATGGTACTGTGTGTTATAGTTTGTTTAATTTGGTAGCGGGGTGGCCGATGAATACTGTGATTAAAACGCAACTCGTACGTTATGAGGCTGTTGTCAGAAACGGCCTTACTCTGAGGAAGAATTGCTAAACTGGATATGTTAATACCAAATGACAAGACCAAAGCCCTATCCGGACGGGATTAGTTTTTCAGGGGGACGTCTGTGAAAAATATTTCACCCTTGTACTCAGTGATAAAACTCTTGCATCCGGACAGCAATTGAAAAAACAGGAGGACCCGTGAGTTTTTGGCTTTCTCGGTCACATGACATCGCCTTGTCACGTGATAGCATGTTTAATAATGTCACACTGCCAACTCTGATGATTCCTTTTTAACTTTTAACTTTACTACTGTTCAGTTCAGCATTTAAGATCTCCGTTTAAGTTAAGCTATTTTGTTAAACCAATACAGAAAACACATTATAAAAAATCGCTAATGAATGTAAATAGCTAAATAAATCCGTTAAATAAAATAAAATAAATCCATTAAAAAATCCAGTAAATCCATTTTCGCTCGCCGCTGTCTTTACGTGGATCTCCGTGAAAACGCGCGCCCAACGTGTAACTACGGTGCGTGGCAGTGGACATATAGCTGTTTTATTAAACGCGAGGTGATGTCTGCATGTATAAACTCAGACATGTGGATCCGGACGGGACTAAAATTACCAGACGACCACGGAGTACAGCGAAAAACAGTAGGTAATTCCGCCTGTAATTTTCTCTGAGGACGTCTGAGAAAAACACGGACATGCTCGTTCCGGACGGGATTAAAATCACAGAGGAACCCCCGTAAAAGAGAAAATTACCCCAGGACCCCCTGAGAAACTAATCCCGTCCGGATAGGGCTCAAGTCTAAAGTATAACTACAATTATGCGTAGTACCCACCACATTCTGAGTGATACCAATTGAATCAAGAATTGCTTGAAAATGTATGCTAAAAGAGTCGCATAGATTTTCAAAATGGATGTTAAAATCACCAAACCAACTATAATCACCTTATCGGCTGATAGCAATACATGAAACTCCTGTAAGAACTCTATTTCTACTATTAACCAAGGGGGAAATAAATGGTAATTAACATAAACGACTGCAAACGCCACAAAAATCTTTGCGAGGAAAATCAGCCACTGAGTAGCCTACTTCCCCCGCTGTGAAGCGATTAGTGCCCTTTGTCTTGCTAAAGACATGGTACGCATTTAAAGCGCTGACCCCCGCTCTCCTTTCCAAGGAAATCCAGCTTGGCCAGCTCATCTGTATAGCACTATCTTTTTTTTATAGCGCAAAGGTAATTATTCCTATGCTGAATAGGAATGAATCCTTTGGTTTGAATCGCACTAAACATTCTAACTGAAATAAATCTTTGCGCTAAAGAATAGGCTTGTCCTGATCCAATATTTGGATCGGATTGGCCGCCGATATTTGCAAAAAATGCGTATCGGTATCGGATCAGCAGGCACAAGAAAATGCCGATCCAGACTCCCGATCCAGTTTTTTTTTTTTTTTTTTTTAAGTCCGACCCGGGTTGTCCAGCGCACCCATTTAGATTATCCATTCCAGTTTTTGCTGTGTTTTCGCCAGTGAGAGTAAAATCCGGTCTGCATTTTCCAGCACACCTTGAGCACACAAGCATAACATCTCCCCAATTTAGCTCAGTGGCATCTCCTAACCATTCGGACGCCCATGTAAACTTGAAGTTATCGGTAAAAATGTCAGTTGTGTGGGATTATTTTACCTTAAAAGGACGACAAAGACGAAGAGGTAGAGGCAACATATGCCACAGTAAAGTCAAGCGTTGTGGTAAAGCTGTAAGAACTTTTAATACAACCAATCTAATCAAGCATTTAGCGAAATAACACCATAAACAACGAGTTTCTAAAGAAAACCGAAGACAAAAAGAACGGTCCTACACAACTAACACTGGCAGAAACATTGGCAAAGCGTGAAAAACTGCCACTTTTTAAAATACAATTTACAATATTATTTGCACTGATAGCTTTTTAGGCCTTGGTTTACTGATGCCATTTCTGTTTGTTATTTATTATTTTGTATATTTTGAGCTTATTAATTACTAAATAAACAGGTCAGTTTCTCCTTACCAACCATTGTGTATTAATCAAACACACCTAATTCAGCTGGCTACTTGTTATCAAAAGTAAAACGCTTTTTAACATGAGTTTGACAACAAAGTAAGTTGGTTAAATAACTTTAATACATGCTTGTATAGGTCGGTATCGGCCGATATCGGTATCAAATCGGAAGTGCAAATAAGTATCGGATCGGAAGTTCAAAAAGCTGGATCGGGACATCCCTACTAAAGAATAAACATTGTATTTGTAGTAGGCGTACGTGCTGTGCGATTTTCACAAGGCAAACCAGACACTGACTAGCCCATCTTGTTTCATATGCATTTTATGCTTACTTCATCGCACTAAAGAATAAACTACTATAATGTGCTCGTAGTAGGCATACGTGTTGTGTGATTTTCACAAGGCAAACCAGACATTGACTAGCCCATTTTGTGTTTCAAACACATTTCATGCTTACTTCTTCGCACTAAAGAATAAACAATGCGTTTGTAGTAAGCATATGTGTTGTGTGATTTTCACAAGGCAAACCAGACAATGACTAGCCCATTTTGTATGTGTTTCATACGTATTTTATGCTTAATTTGAAGCGCTGACCCCCGCTCACCTTTCCAAGGAAATCCAGCTTGGCCAGCTCATCTGAATAGCACTATTGCCACAGCTTCAAAAAGCAATTCAAAAGTTATCACCCATAGATGGTGATGGGCAGGTGCTCCTTTTCAAGGGATGTTGAGTGTTTAACGCAGAGAAAACCGAAAAAGACATTTTGTGCCCGAGTGTTGAAGTACCAGTAAAGTTTGTTACAATGATTTTAACCAAAAACTTTAGTGGCCTTGGGCATGTCTCTCAATATTCTTGAGTGGCCTATCCCACACCCAAACATAAACGTCATTAAATTTTTATGGAGAGATCAGAAGATGGCAATTTACAGATGCTAACTGCCATAATAAACATAATCCATGTGTGCAAAGTTTGTAAAGACATATCCAGAAATACTTGGAGCTGTAATTGCTGCTAAAGGGGCTTCTTAAAGTACTGAACAAAAGTCAAATACACAACTCTAATTATATAATAATGGACCTGAATACTTTCTGAATGCACTGTAATTAGGGATGTTGGAACATTTATTGATTGACTGGCTGATAATCTGTTTTAGGTTACTTCTTGAAGCACTTGTTCTCAGGCCAGGCAGTGAACAGCCCAGATATGTTCTTCCTAGAATTGTTATTGGTTCCTCCATGCAGGTAAGCCTTCACACTGGAAGTATGGTGTAAAGTTTATGGTTTGTACAAACTTTTTATTCTTCATCACTTCAATGTATTTGTTTTCATCTTTTCTTGCACTAGGTATCGACCCATTAATCGATTGGGAGATCAAATGTTCACTAATGGTCAGACAGTGAACATGCAGGCAGTAATCAAAGACAACATCATTATTCAGAAACTGCTTGCTCTCATCGCGGCAGAGGCTAGAAAGATAGACTGTCCTCAGACAGTGCTAGAAGAGGTAGGAACCTATTACAGAAAATAAGCACAAAACACTTCCCTACATGCTGTGATAGATTATTCATGAATATCTGGTTCAAGTGTTAATTTGGTCATGGACTGCAGTATAGGGGGTGATGGGTATATGCTTATACACTACATATAGATTTGAACACTGGAAAAAAATGTAAAGGGGGTGGGGATTATACATAAGTATTCTACAAAGGGAACACTGTTGAAACATTAAGGGATTACGTTTTTTATTATTTTTAGATTAATTATTTTTAGATTTTTAACAGGAAGCCTAGCTATCATGTGGGATGTAAATTTATAAGGGAAAAGTGTATAGCTTGCAGTTCATGGGAGGAAAAATAGCAATGTAAACAAACAACTATTAGACAGGGAGAATATAAAAATAAAAAATAAAATGGCCCTGACATTTTTGGCCCAGGCTGCCCACCATAATCAGTCAGCACCTTCCAGAACTGTCTGTCCTTGAGGTCCCTTTACATACATGTGTATGTACCGCACTATTCCCCCAAACCACTACAAAGCTGAGTAATAAATACCATGGACCAGTGTACTAACCTATGTAAAAGCAGGAGTAATTGTCAAAGAAACAACTCTGTTAGAAATCAGCATTCCAAATAATTTAATGAAATGCAAGTACACATGTGTAATATCAAAAAGTTGCCTCTGAACTTCACACCAATGAACAGCAAAGATAAAGCTGGTACTAGATCAAATCAGTCCAAGAACTAAACTAGGACTGAACAGGCTACTTAGCAGATGGAAGAAAGCATTTACCTAATCCAATTCTAATGCCTTGACATCCTCTCTTCCCTTTTTCTACTTGCTGTTGCTGCTAGGTCTGTCGTGATAATGACATTATCGACTACGATAATTTTTAAACCGCGATCATTTTTGCTGATGTCGATAATTGGCCATTGGGTTTCCGCACAAATTTCTTTACATGAGAATAAACCGCAACTACGTTAGATTTTAGAAAGGCATGCAGTGCAGCTCTCTCACACTCCCTCCCCCCTTAAGGGAAGACGAATCTTTGATCAGAGAGCGACATCTACCGGTTAGGAAATGAGTACAGTACACAGAGAGCGTATGCGTCAATAACAGTGCCTCCACACACACAGGTGGAGATGTGTTAGTTCGGGAATGTATTCGAGGCTAATAGGACCTGAAATGATTTGAAATAATTAACTTTTTATCACATTATTTAATGGTTGTTTATTATAGTGACTGTAGCGCGCGACTCCGCCCACCTCGCGCGAACCTCTGCTAACGGTGGAAGCGTTTATACTTGTCGCGTCACATTCTTCGCAGTGTTGTTCGAAACGATATGTGGTAGTATAAAGAAACACCCATCAAAAACAGGGGAATGACCATTTACTTGACGAAGTTTAATGTTTCAAGTTTGAAAAGTGCTGGAATTCATTTGTTTCACAACAAATAGCTGTCTGACTGAACAGTTCTCTTGTATTATATTAACTTGTAATTCCAGGGCGAAACATGAGAGAACGTGAAGACGTTAAGATTGGGCATTTTGAAAATAAACAACCATTAAATAATGTGATAAAAAGTGAAAAAAAATTATTTTGAATATATGTATAAAGATTTAACTTCATTAAGTTTAACGTGCTGGGAAGTATTGAAATGGATCTTGAAAGTGACATACAAGTGCTTGAATTCCACCTTTTAAAGGTGTATGAACCCTGCAAACTTTGTTCATTGCGCTGAGCCACGGCGTGCGCAAAGTTACAAAATTTGAGAGGTGCATGACCTCACGAATCGACAGCGTGCGAGGCCCTCGCGCACAGGTGGACCCACTGCGATTACGTCATTTTCGCCGCGCAGACCCTCGCGCCGCGTCAAGTATAAAACCAGGCTTAAACCAGGCTTAACTCACTATATAACCAAAGAGATGCTGCCGTTAAATAAGGTCAAAAAGAAAACATTTATAAACATGCTGCAAAGATTTGACAAGCAGTATGAGCTGCCAAAGAAAACCTATATCTCCCAAACTGGCATTCCAACCTTATATAATGATAGATGGCATTCTGAAGGAGATTAAAGACATCTCATTTTACTCTGTCACTACAGATATGTGGTCAAGCTCAAATATGACCCCATACATGAGCTTTAATATACATTACATTACTGCAAACTGGTGTAATTGTATTATTATGCTACTATATTATTATTGTGGCACATCGTTCTGAAAATTTTGTTATCGTGACAGACCTAGTCGTCCTCCCCAGGTGGAAGGGCTGGCAGCATCACCAACCATGCCACCGGTCGGGTGTAGGTGTGTCCACTGATGAGTACATCAGCGGACCTGATGTAGCTGTCATCACTGCAATGAACCTGGGTCACACGGCCAATGAGCCACGAGGCCCAGGGAAGCTGCCGGTCCACCAACATGACCACAGCATTATCCCGGAGCTCGGGAGGAGAGCAGTGCCATTTCTGTCTGGTCTGCAGGCTAGGGAGGTAGTCTCTGATGAATCGGGACCAGAAGTGGTCCGCCAGTATCTGCAAGTGCCGCCATCTCGGATGACGCATGATCTCGGACTCTGGGTAGACCACTTGGGGAAGTGATCCATCAGGCTGCCCCATGACGAGGCTGTTTGGAGTTACCAGATCGACATCTGCAATGTCGGCCGACACATAGCCCAGTGGCTTGGCGTTGAGGATGGCCTCAACCTCCAGGAGCACGGTGAGGAGCACCTCTTTGGGGACGGGTTGAGACCTTATACAGGTATAAAGTGCAGACTTGACTGAACGCACTTCTCTTTCCCACACACACCCGAAGTGTGGGGCTGCAGGGGGGTTAAAGTGGAACTCGATCCCCTGGCGAGCTAGTTGCCTCTAAGGCTTCCTTAAGCTCCCTTTCACCTCCTTTGAGATTAGTCCCTTGGTCGGATCTCAGTTCAGTTGGAGTGCTTCTCAGCGCAATAAAGCGCCTTAAAGCCATGAGATAGGCATCAGCTTCCATAGTGTTCAGGAGATCCAAGTATACTGCTCTGGTAGTTAAACACTTGAAGATGATCCCCCAGCGTTTCTCGTGGCGCCTACCCACCTTCACAGTCATGGGGCCGAAGCAATCCACGCCCGTGGAATGAAACATTGGCTTGTGTCGTCGTAAACGGGCGGTGGGGAGATCAGCCATTTTTGGTACGGCCGGCTGAGCTCTCCAGCGTTGACACTCCACACAGGTTCGCTGGTGTCTTTGGATCACCTTTCTTCCATGTATCATCCAATACGACCACCACAGCTCTGCGAAGACGCGTTCAGGACCAGGATGGGGCAGGTCTCCATCGTACTTCTGGATGAGCAGGCATGTAACTGGGTGAGAGGTGTGCAGGACAACAAGGTGCAGGGTCATGTCGCTTTGCCCTTCCAGTCTCCTGAATCGTCCACCAACTCTAATGAGGGCTGTGGACTTGTCCATCTCAGGAGCCAGGGTAACTAGGCGACTACCAGACAGTACAGGTTTCCCGGCTGAGTGTAGTCGGTAGTCATCAGGGAATGACTGCTGTTGAGCTCTCTGAAGAATGTTCACCTCTGCCTGGCGATACTCCTCAGCAGTAGGGGTGGAGCTGCTGGGGTTCTGTTGGGAATTCGCATGCAGTAACATCCATGAGCTCTTGCCAGGTGCTATATGCTTTATCAGATGCTTGAGTCATGGGTGAGGTGACTGCCACCCCACAGAACGCAGACTTGCACAGCTCTGTCTTGTCCTCAGGTGGCTCTGCACTAGGCCGCTCTGGCCAGGCTCTGGAGCAGGAACGGAGGTCCTTGGGACCAACGGTTGGGCTCCACAAGGGCTTCTATGGATTTGCCCCTAGTCAAGTCATCGGCAGGGTTATTCGCAGAGGAGCAGTAACTCTTGAATTTCAGCTACTCTTGCCCGTACGAAGACTTTATAGCGACAAAATTCGGAGCGTAGCCAGGTAAGTACTGTAGTGGAATCGGACCATAATACACTTCCAAGGTGAGCTCTCGCTCGAAGACGCGAGCTAGCTGGGCTGCAACCAGAGCAGCACACAGCTCCAGGCGAGGGATGGACTCCATGCACTTTGGCGCTACTCGAGAGCAGGCAAGGAGGAAGGACGGGTCCACATGGCATCAGCATTCTCAGTCGTCATGTAGGCCACCACACCATAGGCTTGCTCTGAGGCGTCCGCGAAGATGTGCAGTTCTCGTGCAGCACCCTCTAGGCTGGCTTTGGCAGGTGCATAAGGACGAGGACAGGCAATGTGGGGTAGGTACTTGAGTTCACTTTCCCAGGTGGACCAGGTTTGCAGGAAATCAGTTGGCAGGTTGGAGTTGTCCCAGCCATGCTGTTTGTCCCACAGCTGCCGAATGAGGAGCTTTCCCGGGTAGAGTAGGGCAGCAAGTAGCCCAGGGGATCATACTGTGTGGCGACAACAGTTCCAGCTGAAGACCAGGGCGGACTCCAGCGGGTTGAACTTATCCTCGGCTAGCCACAGGTTGAGGCTTTCTGATCTGGCTTCTTGAGGTAGGTGGCTCAGGCCGTTGGGGTCATTGCAGGCCCACTGCCGCAGCTGGAGCCTGCAAAGGCTAGCGGTTCCTGGAGTCGGTTCACCAGCAGCTTGGATTCACTTGTTGAGCGTACACACTGCAGGCAGGTGTCCACGTACAAACGGTTCTCCACGGAGAACCTCAGGGTGTCATCAGGCTTGGTATGATCAACTATGTGGTGCTGGAGTGCGTAAGTTGCGCAGCAGGGACTGCAGGTAGTACCCAATGTTAGGACTTGCCACTCAAAGGTTGTAGGAGGCTCACTGACCTTCAGGTCACGCCACAGGAATCTTAGCAGGTGACAATCATCAGGGAGGAGGCGGACCTGATGAAACATCCCCTTGGTGTCTCCATTGACTGCCACAGGGTGTTCACAGAACCTCATAAGGATGCCCAGAAGGGAGGCGCCAAGGGTGGAGCGTCTGTTCCTGGCATTGTTGTGAACAGTTGAAGACCAGGCGGTTCTTCCTGTTGTGGCTCACAAGGTGATGAGGGATATACCAGCTTTCCTTCGAGGAACTCTCCTCGCTAACCTCTTTCACCACACCAGCTTCAATGAGCTTGTTCATTTTGACCTTCAGGAGTTCCCCATATGGTGAGGGACTTCGCTGCAGAGGGCAACAGCATTGTCCTCTCAGAACTGTCATCGACGATTGAGAAGGTATCGAAGGTCCTTCCACCACAGTGCATGAGCAGAGGCAGGACTGTTTACGGCACTACCTACTTTAGCTGATACATCTCTCTGAGCCTTGTCCGTCCTCATGTTTATTTCGTGAAGGGCGAGGAGATGCTTCCCTTGGCAGAGGTTGCAGGGTTTCTTGAGCGTGCACTGTGCTGCCTAGTGTGATCGGGCTCAGCACCAACAGCGCTTGTTGACTTGGATCCACTCTCTTAGCTGATCCTTGGAGAGCAGTAGGCCTTGTTCTTTGGTATCTTCTTCACAGGTGACTGGGAGGCAGACTGTAGGACCTCACCTGAACCATGCAGGACTGACACTCATTCTACAATGAGTCCCGGCCTTTTGTACAGACATGCTATTTTATTAGCTTGCTAGCTAGCTAGTTTCTTAGAGCTTGCTAGCAGCACCCATTACCTATACTGGCTACTACTGTATGTGCCGACATTTACAGTAGTGCTCAAAATAATAGCAGTGCCCCAACAGCAGCAAGATAAATCAATGTTTTTGTTAAAATTTCAACCTCTACAACACAAGTAAGTTTTTGGAGGGTATAATAAGGGTATAGAAAACCAAAAAACCCAACAGGCCACCCATGCATACTGCGGCGAAAATGAAGTGATCGCAGTGGCTCCGCCCGTATATTGTTTCAGAGAACACTGCACAAAATGTGACACGGAAAGTATAAACGCTTCCACCTTTTGCGGAGGTTCGCACGAGGTGGGCGGAGTCAAGCGCTACGGTCACTCGCGAAAGTATAAACAAGGCTTTAGTCAACAAACACACAATGTAACTCCTTCTGGCCTTCCCTGTACTTCTCCATTAACACTCTCAAAGCATACATAGCATCTGTGGTGCACTTAGCTGGCATGAAACCATACTGCTGCTCACAGATCTCTACCTCTCCTCTAAGCCTAGCTTCCACTACTCTTTCCCAGATTTTCAGGCTGTGACTGATCAACTTTATTCCCCTGTAATTACTACAGCTCTGAACGTCGCCCTTATTCTTGAAAATCGCCACCATTATGCTTTGTCTCCACTCCACAGGCATCTTCTGACCTTCCAAGATTCTGTTAAATAACCCAGTTAAAAACTCCACTGCTGTCTCTCCCAAACATTTCCATACCTCCACTGGAATATCATCAGGTCCAACTGCCTTACCACACTTCATTCTCCGAATTGCAGCCCTTACTTCCTCCTTGCTCACCTGAGGCACTTCCTGATTCACAACCTCTGCCTCTACTAACCTTCTTTCCCTTTCATTCTCTTGATTCAACAGTTCCTCAAAATACTCCTTCCACCTTCCCAAGACACTCTCCTCACCAGACAACACATTTCCATCTTTATCCTTTATCATCCTAACCTGCTGCTCATCCTGCCCATCACAGTTTCTCTGTCCGGCCAATCTGTACAGATCCTTTTCCCCTTCTTAGTGTCCAACTTCTCATACAGCTTGCTATATGCCTTCTCTTTAGCTCCTGCCACTGCTCTCTTTGCCTTTACGACACATCTCCTTGTACCTCTGTCTACTTTCTTCATCTCGCTGAAAATCCCAATTCTTTTTAGCCAACCACTTTCCTCTCAAACTTTCCTGAACTTCTTCATTCCACCACCACGACTCCTTGACAATCTTCCTCTGTCATGATGTCACATCAAGTACCTTCCTAGCCACATCCCTCACTGCATTTGACGTCTCATCCCAGGTATCCAGAACACCACCACCATTACCCAGTACCTGCTTCACCTCATCCCTGAATTTTACACCACAGTCCTCATCCTTTAACTTCCACCACCTGATCTTAGGTTCCTCTCTCGTTCTCTTCCTCTTCTTCACCTCCAAAACCATTCTACATATCACCATCCTATGCTGTTTAGCTACACTCTCCCCTGGTAACACCTTGCAATCACTAACCTCTTTCTGGTTTCGTCTCCTACAGAGTATATAGTCGACCTGTGTGCATCTTCCCCCACTCTTATACGTTACCCTCTGCTCTTAACTACAGCCATCTTTATCCTTTTAGCAAAATCTACCACCATTTGTCCTTCCGTATTCCTTTAATTAACACCATATCTACGCAACACCTCCTCATCACCACTGTTCCCTCCACCAACATGTCCATTTAAATCTGCTCCAATAACCACTCTCTCTTCTTTAGGAACCTGCAAAACAACTTCATCTAACTCTCTCCAGAATTCTTCTTTCTCCTCCACATCACAACCTACCTGAGGAGCATAAGCACTGATGACATTCATCATCACCCCATCAATCTCTAACTTTACACAGATCACCCTGTCACTTACTCTCTTTACCTCCACTACACTCTTACTAACTCATCCTTCAGGATCACCCCTACTCCATTTCTCTTCCTGTCTACACCATGATAGAAGAGTTTGAAGCCACCACCAATGCTCCTGGCCTTGCTCCCCTTCCACTTGGTCTCCTGTACACACAGTATATCTATCCTCCTCCTCTCCATCACATCAGCTAGCTCTCTCCCTTTACCTGTCATAGAGCCCACATTCAACGTACCAACTCTAACCTCCACCTTCCTGCTCTGCCTCCTCTCCTTCATCTTCAGAACCCTCTTCCCCCCCTCTCCTCCTCCTCCTTGTCCCAACAGTAGTCCAATTTCCACTAATGCCCTGTTGGACAACAGCACCAGTGGTGGTCGTTGTTAACCCGGGCCTCGACCGATCCGGTATGGAATTTCTATTTTTGATCCGCATCATTTGATTTGGCGCAGTTTTTACACCGGATGCCCTTCCTGACGCAACCCTCCCTATTTATCCGGGCTTGGGACCGACACTAAAATACACTGGTGTGTGCACCCTAGTGGCTAGCTTAATCCCCGGACCTTAATCCTATAGAAAACTTAAGGGCTGACATAAAAAATGCAGTGCATGAGGCAAAACCAAGAAACAAAGGGGAATTGTGGAATATAGTACAATTGGCCTGGGCTGCAATACCTGTTGACAGAAATTGGTTGACTCGATGCACCACAGATGTGAAGCAGTTAACAGAAACCGTGGTTTTGCAACAAAATATTTAGGATACTTTGCCAAGTTGACTTATAAAGAATCTCTTAGTTTGTGCAATACATTTGAGTTTCCAAGAAAAGATATCAATGCTGCAATTTTTTTTACATTACATTTCTGACTTTCTGTGAAATATCATTATTATTATTTGAGTTTTAATTACTTTTCCCAGTTGTCCTGCTTTGAAATAGAATGTGCTGTGTCCCCAATGCATTTGTGTTCATTAAAGAATTTTGACATTTACTCATTTTTTGTAAAGACACTGCTATTATTTTGAGCACAACTGTATATAGTAGTATTAATGTCGCATCACGGGTTCAAAATACTACTCTCTGGTTTAATTGGTAGATTTGAAATGAAACTGTGTGGTTTAGTCCGATCGCTTGCATTTCAACATGGGGAGAATCTGCTGCATCTGCTTTGTACTAATAGCCAGTAGGTCTGGGATGATTTTTCACCTTAAGTCTTAGAAAGTATTCCCTAATCATTTGTGAATGTTCATTCAATGTTCAATCACTGTTAAGCACTGAAACTGTGCTTTCAGCATTTAGAATGCATGAAAACACTGTTTAAAGGGAAGGTGCAATTTCATCAAGCAAAAACCAAAGAGTTCTCAGTCCATTGAGTTATTAAGAGCATCAAAGTGCTATAATATATGTCTACTAACAGTGGTTATAAAGAACTTAGGATGATGGGGGGGGGGGGGGTATTTGAGGATGAAACATGGGATAGGATTGTTTCAAACAATGGAAATTACATCAGAGAAGTCTGAGGTAAATAATAATTAATATAATAATTAATCAAAGAAAGTTGGAAATGTAAAACAGAGCCAGCTACATGTACATTTATGGGAATGTTTCATCACTTTGTGGAGAAATGTGTTTAATATACAGTGGGGAAAATAAGTATTTAGTCAGTCACTAATTGTGCAATTTCTCCCACTTAAAAAGATGAGAGAGGCCGGTAATTGACATCATGGGTAGACCTCAACTATGAGACAAAATGTGAAAAAAATTGAGAAAATCATTTTGTCTGACTTTTAAAGAATTTATTTGCAAATAATGGTGGAAAATAAGTATTTGGTCAATAACAAAAGTTCATCTCAATACTTTGTTGTATATCCTCTGTTGGCAATGACAGAGGTCAAACGTTTTCTGTAAGTCTTCACAAGGTGGCACACACTGTGGCTGGTATGTTGGCCCATTCCTCCATGCAGATCTCCTCTAGAGCAGTGATGTTTTGGGGCTGTCGGCGGGCAGCATGGACTTTTAACTCCCTCCAAAGGTTTTCGATGGGGTTGAGATCGGGAGACTGGCTAGGCCACTCCAGGACTTTGAAATGTTTCTTACGAAGCCACTCCTTTGTTGCCCTGGCAGTGTGCTTGGGATCAGTGTCATGCTGAAAGATCCAGCCATGTTTCATCTTCATTGCCCTTGCTGATGGAAGGAGGTTTGCACCCAAAATCTCACAATACATGGCCCCATTCATTCTTTCATGTACACGGACCAGTCGTCCTGGTCCCTTTGCAGAGAAACAGCCCCAAAGCATGATGTTGCCACCCCCATGCTTCACAGTTTGTATGGTGTTCTTTGGATGCAACTCAGCATTCACTGTCCTCCAAACACGACGAGTTGTGTTTTTACCAAATAGTTCTACTTTGGTTTCATCTGACCATATGACATTCTCCCAATACTCTTCTGGAACATCCAAATGCTCTCTAGCAAACTTCAGACGTGCCTGGCTTAAGTAGAGGGACACGTCTGGCACTGCAAGATCTGAGTCCCTGGCGTCGTAGTGTGTTGCTGATGGTAGCCTTTGTAACGTTGGTCCCAGCTTTCTGCAGGTTATTCACTAGATCCCCCCTTGTAGTTCTGGGATTTTTCCTCACCGTTCTTGAGATCATTTTGACCCCACGGGCTGAGATCTTGCGTGGAGCCCCAGATCGAGGGAGATTAGTAGTGGTCTTGTAGGTCTTCCATTTTCTGATTATTGCTCCCACAGTAGATTTCTTCACACCAAGCTGCTTGCCTATTGCAGATTCAGTCCTCCCAGCCTGGTGCAGGTCTACAATTAGGTTTCTGGTGTCCTCCGACAGCTCTTTCGTCTTCACCATAGTGGAGTTTAGAGTGTGACTGTTTGAGGTTGTGGGCAGGTGTCTTTTATACTGTTACCGACTTCAAACACATGCCATTAATACAGGTAATGAGTGGGGGAAAGAGGAGCCTCTTAAAAAAGAAGTTACAGGTCTGTGACAGCCAGAAATCTTGCTTGTTTGTAGGTGACCAAATACTTATTTTCCGCCATTATTTGCAAATAAATTCTTTAAAAGTCAGACAAAATGATTTTCACATTTTGTCTCTCATAGTTGAGGTCTACCTATGATGTCAATTACAGGCCTCTCTCATCTTTTTAAGTGGGAGAACTTGCACAATTGGTGACTGACTAAATACTTATTTTCCCCACTGTATATGGTTAAATGGATAGAATGTCTTAATTCTCAGATGCTGGAAAGTCTGAAGTTACTACACAGAAAATGTGGAGGGAACAAATGATGTAAATCGTTCCATGTTAAAGGATGTTTGGTAGACTGATGTGGTTAAAGAAAAATGGTATTGGATGGATATGTACCTTGACAAATATGATGTGCTGGTGCATTAAATCTGAAATGTTTATGGTATAGTATGTTGATATAAAGTAATAGTTTTGTTTATATTGATTTTCTTTGGTTTGTATAATTTATGCCATAAAATATCCTTTTCCTGCAATTTAAGCAAATAACATAAAAATAATTGTTTTCTTATTTTTTTGTAAAATTGTATTTTGTGCCTTTCTCAAGCCCCAAGATTGCTTTGCAGTACAAATCATGCAACCTCTCATTCTAGTCCACAGAAACAGCAAAGACCAGCCAGACGGACCATGAGTTCTTAGCCAGCCTGCAAGGAGTCACCCTCACTGACAAACTTTATAATGTCTGGATCCAACTGCAGAGTCATGTAAACATTGTATTCGACAGCGATTTGGACAAGCTAATGACTGAAAAGTTTCCTGGAATTCGCCAGGTTTAGTAGTTTTTACACTTTGTTCTTAACTTTTTTTATTTTGGAGGGGGTGGGGTTAAGGTTAAGGTCTGTGGTTGTGACATTCCTTGTGTCGTTCTCAGCTCTTTGAGAAAAAGGATGGTCTGTTCAGGAAGCATATGATGGGCAAGCGTGTGGACTATGCAGCTCGTTCAGTCATCTGTCCTGATATGTACATCGGAACTAATGAGATTGGAATACCCATGGTGCGCAAATTTACTGAATCTTATTAGTATAAAATAATAGTATTTGAGTTAGTGTTAAATTAGTCTTCTCAAAAAATTTTTGCTTCTGTATCCAAATTCAGCCTTATTTTTCTGAATGAAATTATAATAAACTGATTAATGAACTCAGTTAAACTGATTTGATTTAATCAATTTCTTTTTGCTACATATTGAACAATTTTTTTAAATTATTATTTATTTAACGTTTCACGTACTCCAACTGAGGAGTATCTCCTTCCACGCATTAAAGTTCAAATGGATCTAAGATCTTTCTCTTAATTCCAGGTATTCGCCACCAAACTGACGTACCCACAGCCTGTCACACCCTGGAATGTGAAGGAGCTACGGCAGGCTGTGCTCAATGGGCCGAATGTGCATCCGGGAGCCTCCATGGTGCTTAATGAAGATGGCTCACGTACTATCCTAAGCAGCACTAACCAAACCCAGAGGGAGGCCATAGCCAAGCAGCTGTTAACACCCTGTACGGGCCAACACCGCATGCCTATGAAGATTGTGAGTAGTGCTGGGCGGTATGACCAAAATTCTATATCACGGTATTTTTCAAAATTATATCGGTTTCACGGTATTTTATGTCCCCCATGGTCCCCCATGCATGATGTGTTAACTGCATTGATTGCGAAAAAGAATTACTGCAGTAGAGTGGTTAAGAGTACCCTATTACACTGTTAGAAAAATGTCTTCACCTAAGTATGACATGTAATACAGATTTGCATGGCCCCACATGATCAGTTTTCAAATGGTAGCACTAAAGTAGTGAATGAATCATATAGCATGACAGTTGCAGTAAAAATGCAAAACCTTTTATTTAAAAGATTTTTCAGACAACATCAAAACAATAAGTTTATACAACTTATGTGAACCAGCTACACATAATATTACAAATTGCACACCGGTTTGTTAATAACAAATAAGAGGTATTTAGACAAAGTCGATAGGGCTGTTTGTCAATGGTTGTATTGTATTGAAAAGTCCCAAATATCTTACCTTTAATTAAAAAACAATATTTAAACAAATAAATAATAACAGTGGTTGAATACTGGGGAGACGGTACCATCTCTTTTAATGTGATAGAAAGCAAATTATTTCTAATCATTTCGACCATGTGTGTATTTGTATAAATATGTAACTTCAGGCATGAAAATCTGTCACCTTTCGGCGAAATTCGCCGTTTTGAAGTTGAAAAGGGTGACCTGCGTGAATCGTGTGGATCCGATGAGTTTTTTGTTTGGGGGGGGGGGGGGAGATTATATGTATATATTTTAATTATCACATTGACTTAATAAGCAAACAGAGCACTTCCGAAATCGGCAATTTCAATGACAGTGGCCAGCAGTTTCCGCCCGAACCATCATAGAGGCCAAATAGCGTTTCAATCATACGAACGTTCTTCATTCATGTTATTCATTTACTGCTAAGCGGGACGAGAAGCAGGACCTAGTGCTACACCGGGGACAAGTCAGAAGAGCGTACATTTACCAGATCGTACATTTACCACTACATTTACCAGATCATACATTTACCACTACATTTACCAGATCGTACATTTACCACTACATTTACCAGATCGAACATTTCCCAGTGGATTTAATTGGGTTATTAATGGTTTCAATCGTTTTCATATTTTGCGGTAAAACAAAGTTACTGCCGTTCGCTACAGTGTTGAATACTGTCAGAGCCATAAGCTCTTGTGATAAATAGGTAGATAGATAAGCCTATTAAGTTCGCGTCAACCCCGTGTAGTTAACGGTGACATAAAATAAGAAACGAGATTTTTTCTAGTGTCTGTAGTTGTAACTGGTGAATCCAGGGACGGGTGAGGACAACATTCACGCCAGGGCTGAAAAGGTTGAAGATGAAGTTGTGAACTCTTGTCGTTTGAGTCTACCCTGTGCTTTAGCCCATGTTAGAAAATAAAAACACGTGAACCTGGTATTTTTACACTCATTTTCGCTGCTGATGTATTTATTGGTTCATTAAGATGTAATGGTTTTGACTGAGCCATCTGGAATGGCGAAAGCGGCCTCTCACGTTTACGGATCTGGCTCCATGAATTGACAAGACAGTCAAAAAAATGTTTTAATGGATTTTACTATATTTTACGGAGCCCGTAAGGTGACATCATGTAAAAAAATAATAACGCGTGGCCACGACTTACTAACGCGTGGGAACGAGATACTATGTCGCCTTTCACACGCGGCAACAAAGTTTTTTTCACAGCAAAGCAAGCAGATCCCAGGGATGTTCGCGAACTGACTGCCCAAGGAAGGTAAACCTGGCTTTATATAAAGTAATACTTAATTATCTTGTTCGCACGCGTTAGTAAGTCGTTCGCACGCGTTATTATTTCCCCGTACACCATCAGCCACCCCCCCCCCCCCCCCCCCCGCCGTATACCCATGACGTCACATGTCAACGCCCCTTCGCCGTATCCCCATGACGTCACATGCCCCGCCCCCCGTTCTTCTCACCTTTTTAACCCCTGACCCATTTTCATGCCTGAACTTAATTAAGCTGAAGGTGCTGGAAAATATTGAAAATGGACCTTGAAAGTGCCGTACAAGTGCTTGAATTCCACCTTGTAAAGGTGTATGAACCCTGAAAATATTGGTTGCAAAACACATCGCTGAAGAGAGGAACACGCGAAGTTACAGAAATCGAGAGCTGCACGAGCTCGCGACGCAATAGCGGAGCCTCCGCCATTGCATCATTTTTGCCGCGCCGGTCGCAACGCATCAAGTATAAGCGAGCTTTATGGGCGGTGCAGCAGAATGCTCTTGTTACCACCAGCTGCGACAACTTTTGCTCGACAAGCATTTGCAGTAAGTGACTGATCCACAGCCAACCTTAGACACTCTACGGGCCTGCTTGGCGCGGTACGGTTCGATACGGATCGATTCGCAACGGAGCGGTACGGTCGCGTTGTATTTCCATTACAATGGTGGACCACCACAATGTGGGTGGAGTCGCTGTTGGCGCGCGTGTTGTAGTGTCGTGACATCATTTGTATGCGACCACAACACCGTACAACAATGGACGAGATGGCGATAGCGGAAGAGTCGCTCTCCTGTGACGCATCCTGTGACGACACTCCCTGGCCAATCAGTGTCATGCTGTTCCTCCACGTCACAGAAGTTTTCCGCTTTGGAATGGTTAGAACAGGGGTACTCAACTGGCGGACCGCGGTCCGGATCCGGACCCGAACGCAGTCCTGTCCGGACCCAATCTCATTCCTGATTAACTGGATACGGACAAAAAAAAAACCGGAGCATTTATAAACACTCCGTCACGAGTGTTACCAGGGTACCCGCGGGTCCTTAAAATGTCTTAAATTTAGTTTTCCATATTCAAGGCCTAAAAATGTCTTAAAATGTCTGGAATTTTATGAGGGGAGGCATTACATTATTATAAGTGTGTGTTGTTCAGTTGTTCTGGCGCGATGTGAACTTTGCCGAATCTAGCGCTAATGCAGAAAATAACCGCTCCAGGGTCCTAGTGCTAGATTCCTAGCGTTGGAGTATACGGCCTCAACAACGTCAACAATTTTCGTTCTCAAACCCCCCCCGGTCAACAATTCTCGTCTCCCCCCCGTCAACGATGTGGAACACGCCTGCATCTCCAGTAATAGTATTATTTTTTCTTGTGAGAGGTATTAAAAAGGTCTTAAAAGTCATTGAATTTGAGATTTAAAAATGTGCAGATACCCTGGTTACGTTCGCCACCCCGCTCAACAGCTTACGTTCTCCACCCCCGCCGCACCGGACCTCAGGTCACAGGTATCTGCCAAAATTGGACCACGGACAAATTTAGTTGAGTACCCCTGGGTGAGAACCTCGAGCGAGTAGGTACGAAAAAAGTACCTGAAGGTATCGGCAAACTTGTACCTGGTACTAATGGAAACACTCACAAACCGTCACAAATCGAACCATACCACGCCATGCAGGCCCGTGTGGAAATGCGCCATATGTACTTCCTGACAACAGACACAGCTCTTTTCTTTGACTAAAGTTCATTTGGGACATCCTCTTTTACTTCAATGTTTGGTAGAATTTGTGGTTCAGAACCTCCCTCGTTTTCAGCAAGCTAGATTTGCGCTCTGTTGCATGTGTGCTTAGCGGCGCAGCAATAAAAAGCGTCCCTTGAGAAACAATTAACGACCGTGCTGCGTTTAGGCTATTTAAACCGGTGTGGCCGGTATATGGAAAAATTCAAATCATAACAAAAATAAACACCGGTTTTCGGTGCGAACCGGTATACCGCCCAGCACTAATTGTGAGTATTGGTTCAAAGTTAGAGGGACTTAGGGCTTTATTTATTTATTTATTTTTTTTCATAAAATCGCCTGACATGCTCCTCCTACTGTAGCAGAAACTTGAGTTTGTGTTTAGCCTGAATATGGTGAGATTTTGATTCTGATTGCAAAGATTTGCCTAGACCTTTCTTTTCCCTGTAGCAACTTCTAGCAGCTTTGGAGAAACATAATTTCTTCTGCTTTTCTTCTGCCTCCCATTCATCTTATTCTGTCACTGTCCATATCTTGTGACCGTAGGTGATGGGTAGTGGATTGTCTGGAACACAGTCAGTTGTCCTAGGACTGTATTACTGCTTCACAACCACATACCAATGAACAGTGCTGCAGTTCATCTGCTTCATTTGTTAATATCTTTTTCATCATTTACAAAATCCCAAGAGATTTAAACATATCCATAACTCACTTGAAGGGGGCATTGCATTATTTTCCAGAAAAGTATCTTATAAGTGATCTTATATTTACAGGTGCTAATTTTAAGACCAGCTACCTCACATGCATTGAATGTCGAATATAGTTGTAAGCTGCTAATAGGTCAACATCTGCCAGTAACAGATTCTAACTCTTAGCTTTTGGTTGCTATAACAGGCACAAAGGGCCTTTCTGCTACAGGTTCTTGATGTTGCTATTGATAATCAGAAAGGGATCCATTCAGAATCAGTGTACATTTCCTCACACAACAGAATTTGATAATATATGAGGTCCAGTCTGAAGTATGAGCTTCAGTAGGTTCAACCAGGTCAACTTGCCTGGGATAATGAAAAGTTCCCTTTCTATCACTTGCTGATTGACAAGCCTCTGTGCTTGATTTGGGGCCAACAAACAACCTCTCAGCTTGATCTTGATCTACTGGACGTGATCCCAAAGTTGGCTTAGTCAAAGCTGTCTGTCCTTATGTGAAGGCTGTTTCAAAAGGTAACATAGTGGGTGTCGTGGTAGCGGTGGTGGACTGAGTAATTGCAAACTTCAGCCTCAGTCAGAACAAAAAAAAAACAGACTTTGCTTGTCGCCTACATGCCACAAAAAGGTGATTAAAGACAAGAAATTAAACAAAACAAAAAGAAACTTATTTATCTAAAGCTAAATTATACAAGAAAATGACGAGTGTTTCAGTTTGCTTGTTGAGAGCATAACTGTGTGGTTTCTTCTCACATAAGCTTGGCTGGTTCTTTTAGACTTGAAAAAAATCCTTTAAAGCATTCTGAGGCTGTTCACCACAAGCAAAATAAATATAAAAAAAAACACAATCAAACCTTTCTTAAACACTTTGACACCTCATGGCCTTTGAATGAAGTTTATTAACAGTGGAGTATATGAAGAATATGCAAAGTGATTAAACTCATTTTAATTCCTTTTCTTTTCTGGAAAGCTACAAACTCTAAACCTTAACTAATAAAGTTTGTCTAGATGGTTCAGATATTTATAATTACATTTACGGCATTTGGCAGACGCCCTTATCCAGAGCGACTTACATTTTTATATCATTTTTTATACAAGTGAGCAATTGAGGGTTAAGGGCCTTGCTCAGGGGCACCTCAGTCATGGCCTGGGGATCGAACCTGCGACCCTCCGGTCACAAGACCAGTTCCCTAACCGTTAGGCCATGACTAATTCTTTCCTACGTTGTTGAAAGCTACAAATTTTATCAACAATAAACAACTGTTTTCAATAGTAAAGCAACATGTAATGAAATTAATTATATTGAATAATGGAAAATAATGAACAGGTAATGAGAATAAGAAAAACCAGTGGACAAATGACCAAAATAATAGAGGCATCCACAATGTGAAGACTGCACTAAGATGACCCAGACGTTACAGCACTAAGATGACCCAGATGTTACAGCACTAAGATGACCCAGACATTACTGCACTAAGATGACCCAGACATTACAGCACTAAGATGACCCAGATGTTACAGCACTAAGATGACCCAGACATTACTGCACTAAGATGACCCAGACATTACTGCACTAAGATGACCCAGACATTACTGCACTAAGATGACCCAGACATTACAGCACTAAGATGACCCAGACGTTACAGCACTAAGATGACCCAGACGTTACAGCACTAAGATGACCCAGACGTTACAGCACTAAGATGACCCAGACGTTACAGCACTAAGATGACCCAGACATTACAGCACTAAGATGACCCAGACGTTACAGCACTAAGATGACCCAGACGTTACTGCACTAAGATGACCCAGACGTTACTGGTGTGTATAGCATCATTTGAGCTCATGTGGAACACCAAATTAAACTGGATTTACTTGGTATGTTAAGTTGAAGTGATTCTGAATGGTCCTGTCAGCACATTTGTAAAACCATCATATTTTCTTCTTCCGTAGGTGCATCGGCACATCAGAAATGGTGACGTGCTCCTCCTAAATCGACAACCCACATTGCACCGGCCGTCCATCCAGGCACATGTGGCCCGTGTCCTGCCTGGGGAGAAGGTGCTTCGGTTGCACTATGCCAACTGCAAGGCCTACAATGCTGACTTTGATGGAGATGAGATGAATGCACACTTTCCACAGAGTGAACTGGGTCGTGCTGAGGCCTACACACTTGTAAGCACAGACCAGCAGTACTTGGTACCCAAGGCAAGTGTGTCTACTTCTAAAGAATAAAAACATTTGTTCCCCACTACCTTTATCTTAATTGCTACTGTCTCAATAACTCTTTTGAAAGTGTGCACTCAGTTATGGGTTTGACATGCTCATTTTACAGCATTTAAATGTCCAGTTTCTTTTCTGTTTTAGAGTGTTTCCATGTAAACTGTCCAACACCAAATATGTAAACTCTCCATGTGCAGGATGGGAAGCCCCTGGCTGGTCTGATCCAGGATCACATTGTGTCAGGCACCAGCATGACCATCCGTGACTGCTTCTTCCAGCACGCTGAGTACATGGAGCTAGTGTACAGAGGCCTCACTGACAGACGGGGCAGAGTCAAGCTGCTCCCACCGGCCGTACTCAAACCACAAACACTTTGGACCGGGAAACAGGTACTTTCTCTTTCTGTTCTTTGATTATTTCTGGCTTCTGACAGACCTAAATAAATTCACCATTATGTTGTTTTGGAATGTTATTTCATTCTTTGGAAAGGTTGTGTCCACACTATTGCTGAATGTCATCCCAGAGAACTGCGTCCCTCTGAACCTCGTAGGAAAGGCCAAGATCCCCAGTAAGGCCTGGGTAAAGGAGCCTTCCCGATGTGTGCCAGGCTACAAGCCAGACTCTATGTGTGACTCCCAGGTGATGCATGCAGCAAACTTCTGACAATGTTGGAACTACCTAATAACTGTAGTTTTGCCGAATGTCAAAGAAGTAAATAAATATTTATTTTAGTGCTTATTGTCTCTGAATTTGGGGCTAACTGTGGTGTCCAGGTGGTCATCCGTTACGGCGAGTTGCTGGTAGGAGTTCTGGACAAGGCCCACTATGGAAGTTCAGCTTATGGCCTGGTCCATTGTTGCTATGAGCTCTATGGAGGAGAGACCAGTGGCCAGCTGCTCAGCTGCCTCGCTCGTCTCTTCACTGCTTATATTCAGCTGTACCGTGGCTTCACAATGTGTAAGAGAGCCCCCCTCTTACACCACAGGCATCCATATGCAATGGCTTCTTGTCATTTAATGTGGCATATATTCATCACTTATTAATCTTATTCTTTTACATAGCTGTAGAAGACATTTTAGTGAATCCTGGAGCCAACAGACAAAGGAAGAAAATTATAAAAGGATCTGAAAAATGTGGAGCAAAGGTTAGTCATTTTCTTTCTTTGCTTTTGCTTTTCAGTGTCAAGGCTGGTGATATTAGAATATCATTTTAAATGTATTGTTTATTTTAAGCACTAGTTTTAAACAAAAGAAGTGACCAGGCCAGGTGATTGGAAAATAAACACCTTGGGTATTTTTCAGAGATTAAGTTAAATCTCAGATTGAATGTTCATCATATGCAGAATGTTTTGATAAGTTCCTACTGCAGTGTTTCATTCTATGATCTATAGGCTCTCCGAGCTGTATTTAACCTGCCAGAAAGTGCTGATGAGAGTGAAGCTAGAGACCTTTGGCAAGATGCCCATCTGAATACAGACCAGCGTGACTTCAACATGGTGGATCTCAAATTCAAAGAAGAGGTTAATCAAATCAACAACAACATCAATAAGGTAAATAGCATTTTGGTTTGCATGTGATGAGTTGATCACACCTTATCACTGAGGCTTGTTTGTATGAGAGTGCATCATCAGGCTGTAAAAGTCGTTTTAGAATGATGAAATGAGATCTTTGTGTGTAAAGGTGTGCATGCCACTGGGTCTACATCGGTCTTTTCCTGGGAACAGTCTTCAGTTGATGGTGCTGTCTGGAGCCAAAGGTTCCACAGTCAATACCATGCAGGTGATCCTCTTGTCATAATGTGGTTGTTTTTTCTTTGAATTTTGGGATTTCTTTTTACAGCTTGGTAATAGAATTTTTACTGTTACTTTTCTTTAAAATGTTGTAATTGCTTTATGGTCCTAATTTGTTTGATCCCTCCTCAGATCTCCTGCCTTTTGGGACAGATTGAGCTGGAAGGCCGTCGACCTTCCCTGATGCCTTCTGGGAAATCACTGCCCTGCTTTCAGCCGTATGCCCCAGAGCCTCATTCTGGGGGCTTCGTGTCTGGCAGGTTCCTCACTGGCATTAAACCTCCTGTGAGTTTTAAACTCAGGAACCTAAAGGAGTTGATTCACAAATGTATTATGCTTTCTGGAATATGCCAGCAATCTCTCCTTCTTTGTGTTAGGACTTTTTGAGTGTTTGTATATATGTAGGTGTAGAATCTTTGTATTTGCATTTGATGATATTTGTTGGAATTTTCAGGAGTTCTTTTTCCATTGTATGGCTGGTCGTGAAGGCCTGGTGGACACTGCTGTAAAAACAAGTCGTTCTGGCTATCTGCAGAGGTAAGAGTGACAATTTACTTAATGTGAGTTATCCAACCATGTTTCCCTAATATACTTTATGTATATACACTGCTCAAAAAAATAAAGGGAACACTTAAACAGCACAATATAACTCCAAGTCAACCACACTTCTGTGAACCCAACCTGTTCAGTTAGGAAGCAACACTGATTGTGAATCAATTTCACCTGCTGTTGTGCAAATGGAATAGACAACAGGTAGAAATGAGAGGCATTTAGCAAGACCCCCCCCCCTATAAAGGAGTGGTTCTGCAGGTGGGGACCACAGACCATTTCTCAGTACCTATGCTTTCTGGCTGATGTTTTGGTCACTTTTGAATGTTGGTGGTCCTTTCACACTCATGGTAGCATGAGACGGACTCTACAACCCACACGAGTGGCTCAGGTAGTGCAGCTCATCCAGGATGGCACATCAATGCTAACTGTGGCAACAAGGTTTGCTGTGTCTGTCAGCGTAGTGTCCAGAGGCTGGAGGCGCTACCAGGAAACAGGCCAGTACACCAGGAGACGTGGAGGAGGCCGTAGGAGGTCAACAACCCAGCAGCAGGACCGCTACCTCCGCCTTTGTGCAAGAAGGAACAGGAGGAGCACTGCCAGAGCCCTGCAAAATGACCTCCAGCAGGCCACAAATGTGCATGTGTCTGCACAAACGGATGGTATAAGGGGCCCGGCGTCCACAGATGGGGGTTGTGCTCACAGCCCAACACCGTGCAGGATGCTTGGCATTTGCCAGAGAACACCAGGATTGGCAAATTCGCCACTGGCGCCTTGTGCTCTTCACAGATGAAAGCAGGTTCACACTGAGCACATGTGACAGACGTGACAGTCTGGAGACGCCGTGGAGAGCGATCTGCTGCCTGCAACATCCTTCAGCATGACCGGTTTGGCAGTGGGTCAGTAATGGTGTGGGGTGGCATTTCTTTGGAGGGCCACACAGCCCTCCATGTGCTCACCAGAGGTAGCCTGACTGCCATTAGGTACTGAGATGAGATCCTCAGACCCCTTGTGAGACCATATGCTGATGCGGTTGGCTCTGGGTTCCTCCTATTGCAGGACAATGCTAGACCTCATGTGGCTGGAGTGTGTCAGCAGTTCCTGCAAGATGGAGGCATTGAAGCTATGGACTGGCCTGCCCGTTCCCCAGACCTGAATCAAATTGGGCACATCTGGGACATCATGTCTCGCTCCATCCACCAACGTCACGTTGCTCCACAGACTGTCCAGGAGTTGGCGGATGCTTTAGTCCAGGTCTGGGAGGAGATCCCTCAGGAGACCATCCGCCACCTCATCAGGAGCATGCCCAGGCGTTGTAGGGAGGTCATACAGGCACGTGGAGGCCACACCCAATACTGAGCCTCATTTTGACTTGTGTTAAGGACATTACATCAAAGTTGGATCAGCCTGTAGTGTGTTTTTCCACTTTAATTTTGTGTGTGGCTCCAAATCCAGGCCTCCATTGGTTAATAAATTTGATTTCAATTGATGATTTTTGTGTGGCTTGTCAGGACATTCAACTTTGTACAGAACAAAGTATTCAATGAGAATATTTCATTCATTCAGATCTAGGATGTGTTATTTGAGTGTTCCCTTTTTTTTGAGCAGTGTATATAAATAATGATGAAACAACAGCAAAGATGCAAAGCATTGCACAGGATTCCTCACTGTGACACACTGGCAATGTAGAAATTAATTAAGTAACACAAACTCTCCCAGTTAGAGGAAAGAAAAATAACAGCAAGTAACAGCCAGTCAATATTTATGCAGATTCTTATTTAGCTTTTGTTATAATGGGGGGTGAGTTTTTCTTTTAACGCTGTGTTTAAGACCACTTGCTCTTCTTTATGGTTGAGATGTGTGATTAAGCATCTGGAGGGCCTTGTAGTCCAGTATGACTTGACGGTGAGGGACAGTGATGGCAGCGTGGTACAATTCCTTTATGGAGAGGATGGTTTGGACATCCCTAAAACCCAGTTCCTGCAACTTCACCAACTGCCCTTCATCAAAAACAACTTTGAGGTAAAGCATTAGAAAATGGGTTAAAGTAAAGCTTACATATTTTCCAAGATTATTTTACAATGAAGATTTTTTTGCATTCACCTCACATTCATGTACGGTTATAGTTGTCTTGTGGTGTTTGAATATTTAAAAATAAAATTGCTGTAACTGTTCTACAACAAATGTATGGCATTTCTTTTGTTTTGTTTTTTCAAGGTTATTAGAAAGTCACAGTGCTTGGATGAAGTGCTGGTGAAACTGGACCACCAGGTGGCAGAAAAACACTTTTGTAACATTAAAAAGTGGAAGGCCAGGCATGCGTGTGCTGTGCAGAGAGATGGCAGTTTCCTGCGTTTCTCTAAGAAGAATCTAGATAAGATGAAAGCTCGAGGTGAAGACCATATGGGAGACTTGACCAATGGGAGAGATGCAACTACTCTACATGTATGTTTTTTTGCTCTCATCATTTGGTCCTATTATAATGAAAGTTTATGATGTAAAGCACAGGAAGCGGCAGACAGCACAGTATCTGTGCTTTGGTCAAATGTCATTCAAGTCTGATGATGTCAATTTTTGTAAGTACAGTGGGTTGCAAAAGTATTCATACCCCTTGAACTTTTCCATATTTTGTCACGTTACAACCACAAACAAATATATTTCACTGGAATTTAATGTGAAAGACCAACACAAAGTGGTATACAATTGTGAAGTGGAAGAAAAATTATACATGAATCAACATTTTTTTTACACATAAAGTGAAAAGTGCGATGTGCAAAATTATTCAGCCCCCCTGAGTCAATACTTTGTGGAGCCACCTTTTGCTGCAATTACAGCTGCAAGTCTTTTAGGGTATGTCTCCACCAGCTTTGCACATCTAGTGACTGAAATTCTTGCCCATTCCTCCTTGCAAAACAGCTCAAGCTCAGTCAGATTGGATGGAGAGCGTTTGTGAACAGCAGTTTTGAGATCTTGCCACAAATTCTCAATTGGGTTTAGGTCTGGACTTTGACTGGGCCATTCTAACACATGAATATTCTTTTTTTTAAACCACTCCATTGTAGCTCTGGCTTTATGTTTAGGGTCGTTGTCCTGCTGGAAGGTGAACCTCCGCCCCAGTCTCAAATGTTTTGCTGACTCCAACAGGTTTTCTTCCAAGATTGCCCTGTATTTGGCTCCATCCATCTTCCCATCAACTTTGACCAACTTCCCGGTCCCTGCTGAAGAGAAGCACCCCCAGAGCATGATACTGCCACCACCATATTTGACAGTGGGGATGGTGTTTGCAGAGTGATGTGCAGTGTTATTTCTCCGCCACACATAGCGTTTTGCATTGTGTCCAAAAAGTTCAATTTTGGTCTCGTCTGACCAAAGCACCTTCTTCCACATGTTTGCTGTGTCCTCAACATGGCTTCTGGCAAACTGCAAACGGGACTTCTTATGGTTTTCTTTTAACAATGGCTTTCTCCTTGCCACTCTTACATAAAGACCACATTTGTGTAGTGCACGACTAATTGTCCTGTGGACAGTTTCCCCCACCTGAGCTGTGGCTCTCTGCATTTCATCCAGAGTCACCATGGGCCTCTTGACTGCCTCTCTGATCAGTGATCTCCTTGTTCGGCCTGTAAGTTTAGGTGGACGGCCATGTCTTGGCAGGTTTACTGTGGTGCCATACTCTTTCCATTTCCGGATGATGGATTGAACAGTGCTCCGTGAGATGTTCAAAGCTTGGGAAATCTTTTTATAACCTAAGCCTGCTTTAAACTTCACCAAAACCATATTCCTAACCTGTCTGGTGTGTTCTTTGGACTTCATGATGCTGTTTGCTCCCCAATATTCTCTTAACCAACATCTGAGGCCGTCACGGAGCAGCTGTATTTGTACTGAGATTAGATTACACACAGGTGGACCCTTTTGAGTCATTAGCAGTCATCAGGCAACTTCTGAATGCAATTGGTTGCACTCAGGGAAAATGGGGCTGAATACTTTTGCACGTCGCACTTATTAGTTTTTTATTTGTAAAAAATGTTTTGATTCATGTATAATTTTCCTTCCACTTCACAATTGTATACCACTTTGTGTTGGTCTTTCACATTAAATTCCAGTGAAATATATTTATGTTTGTGGTTGTAATGTGACAAAATATGGAAAAGTTCAAGGGGTATGAATACTTTTGCAACCCACTGTATATGATCGATGTTTTACGTTTGATACAGCTAATGGATAAATGGAGAATTATGGATGACTCCAGCCATGCAAAGTATATGAAGAAGACCTCCCGCTGCCCAGATCCCTGTCTATCTGTTTTCCGTCCTGACATCTGTTTTGGTTCAGTGTCTGAGACATTTGATTCTGTCATTGACTCCTACCTAAGTCAGTTCAACATCAAACAGGAATTTGACACATCACCTGAGACACTCAACTGTGAAAAGTAAGAATCTGAGCTTTTCGTCACAAGTCATTTTTTTGTTTCTTGAACTTAATTTCTTAGTATGGTTCAAGTCTTTGGCCATCTGGACTCGCTTTAATCTGGACTGACTGCAAGATTGCTTTTGAAGATTTTGGCACTTGGCCTAGTCATCTTTAGCAAAAAGATGTATATTAGCACACAGGCATATTTTTTAAAGTTTCTTCTGTTTTGTACAGTTTTCTGTTTTTGGCCAATACTGAACAGAGATATCATTCATTGTGTGGGGCATGATGTGCTTTGTGTTGTTGCAGATTAAAATATCTCTTGCAGCTGAAGTGGCAGAGAGCATTGTGTGAGCCAGGAGAGGCAGTGGGGTTGCTTGCTGCTCAGAGTATTGGGGAACCCTCCACCCAAATGACACTTAACACCTTCCACTTTGCTGGCAGAGGAGAGATGAATGTCACACTTGGTATTCCAAGGTCAGAGGTCACCTCCTTTGCCCATTGGATTTAACAATAAGGAATACTATTTTTTTTCTAATCTCAAAAAATATATTAATTAAATGTTCTTTTACGTACATTTTGTAAGGTAATATAGCTGTAATGTTTATGAAATTGATATTTAGAAATAAGTTTTATATTTATCCTTTTTTCTTATTGCAGGTTGCGTGAAATTCTCATGATTGCAAGCTCCAACATCAAAACCCCCATGATGAGTGTTCCTGTTTTATCCAGCAAGAAAGCCTTGAAGCAGGTGAAAACTCTGCGGAAGCAGCTCACACGTGTTTTTCTGGCAGAGGTACATATCTTCTCATCTTTCTAAGGCTCAAGTAGTTAACTTTGTACAATGCTTTGCTTCTTCCAAACGTCTTTGATTCATCAGCAACATTACTCTTGTGTGTGGTGATTGATGAAGTCTTAGGCTAGTGGTGTGATTATTTCTCCAGGTGTTGCATAAGGTTGACGTGGTAGAAACACTTCGCATGGAGGGTAAAAGGAGCCAGAAGAGAAGGATCTTCAGAATCACATTCCACTTCCTTCCCCCTGAACGCTACCAGCAGGACAAGCTTCTGTCACCCCAGCAAATTCTCAGTTTTATGGAAAACAAGTGCGCTTATTTTTCTGTTTAATGCCCTTATTGTCTCAGTTTTGATATTAAATGTAGGGGGATATCACTAATGGAGGTCCTGTGATATTGGGTATACATCTCTGATTTGCTATTGCTGGGTCAGTGGTACTTCATATATGTTCCTCTTGACACAATGGCCTGCTTGATCACATCTTTATTTCATTCACCCCACCCCACGCACAGATTTTTCTGTTTATTGCTTGAAGCCATTAAGAAGCTAAGTGCCAAGCTGGCTTCTATAAACACTGTGGACACACGCAAGGCTTTAGGCAAGGACACTGATATGGACTCAGGGAACTCTTCAACCAGAGCAGTAGGTGTCAAAATCTCTTCTTCTGCTGGCATGATGGGTATAGCAGGTTCAGCTTGGCAGCTTGTTGTTGGCAGGTTGATGACGACCAGCACACAGAGGATGATAGACTGGTGGAAGATGAGGCAGATGAAGGGGATGCGGACGCCTCTGATGCCAAGAGAAGAGAAAAGCAAGAAGAAGAGGTAAAGAGGAGGTGGTGTCACTCCTCACTACATTCTGATTGTATTGGAGTATTTACAGTCAGCTTCTTGTAGCCTGGTCTCAGACAAAAATGCTTTTTAGAGCAACCATAAACCGAAGTCGTCACTGAGTAGACACAGAGAATAGTGTTACGACCCCACAATGTCATGGATCTAGGTTTGGGGTGTGGGGCAGTAGCATGCCATATGTTACGACCCCACGATGTCATGGGTCTAGGTTTGGGGTGTGGGGCAACATGCCGGTTGTGGACAAGATGTAATAAAAGAAAAACGCAGAAACCAGTCGGATGCGTTAAAAGAACTCTTTACTGCCGAGTGGTAATGAGGAAAAGAGCCTTTACGCAGCAAACACTGAACACACTGAACAGACACGTACGTACAACCACACACGATTAACCATAAATCAACCAACCAAGGAAAGGAGCAGTAGACGGCACCAAAGAAAAGAAACAAACAAAAACACACTACACTACGGTAACAAAGCAAAACTTACCCCTTTCAGAATAGAAAATATACCTACTGCTCTAACTAATCTCAAACAAAAGTACACAAACGGTGCCCGCCTCTATACTGGTGTTTCTATCCACACACATACATACACAACCATAAAGGCAGTAAAGCTCGTGTCGCCTCCCAGCGACTTCCAGCAATCCCGTCAGGCAGATTATGAAGCCGAAGATCCGCCCCCTCATCCAAATCGCGGTCTCTGATTGGCCGACAGAATCCACCCGTGATGAGGCAATCCACCTATTGAAAACAACCTCCCCAAAATCCACAGTACACGTCACAATAGTCAAAGTCAAATTTATTTATATAGCCCTTTTCACAACACATGTTGTCACAAAGCAGCTTTACAATCGTATGGGTCCAGATCCCTAATGAGCAAGACAACGGTGACAGTGGGCAAGGAAAAACTCCCTATGGTGGTGGGGATTAGTAAGAAACCTCGGGAGGACCAAGACTCAAAAGGGAACCCATCCTCCATTGGGCGGCCTGTTAGCACAAGTCCGTGGTGCGCAGAGTGGTTCTACAGTTTTAGTTAAGGTTCATGTTCCCCGGCTAAGTAGTCACAGTCCCTTCGGTGGAGATGGTGAGCCTCAGGTAGGAGCTAACATCAGCACGTCCTCTTGTGGCAATGGCATATCCAACCCTGGCATCAGTACATCCACCGGCAAGCCAGATCATCTCCTAGGTGCTTGTATCCAATCGTCTTGGGTAGAAGCATGCAAAAAGATAGACAATACAGACTGAGTGGACATCAATTTAAACCACCGTTGATTTAAATGTACATAGCTCACGTGCCTGTGATCAGCATGTGGCTCCGGCAGGCTAATCTATAGCAGCATAACTAAAGGGAGGGATTCAGAGGTGACCACAGTCATGAGGGTCACTGAGACATTGCTTTTCAGTCAAGTTATTGTCACAACTAGAGTGATGCCATGACACAGCTGGATGACAGCATCAACATCTCAGATTACCAGAAATCTCAACATCTGTGGGCCCCCGAGCCCCACACCTTCACAAGTAGAATATTAACTGAAGGTTTGATGAAATAGGTGAGTCTTAAGTCTAGATTTAAAGATTGAAACTGTGTCAGAATCTCAGATTGGAGCTGGAAGGCTATTCTATAATTGAGGGGCTATGAGAATAAGCATAGTTAAGATGTGGACCTGCAGGGTAGGATATAAAAATTACATTGTCAAATGGATGCATTAAAGCAGTGAAAACCACTGCTCTGTTGCAGGTTGACTATGATAGTGAGGAAGGTGAGGAGAGTTGGGATGAAGAGCAGGAGAAAACAGCAGAGGAGTCAGGATCTGAAGGACCATTTGAGGAAAAACCATGCAGTGTTCCACTGTCTACGCCGTCCAGCTTGTCCAGCAGCCAGGACCTTGAGTCTGGGGCTACAAAGGATTCAGCAAGAGTCAACAGAGTGCTGCAGCTTAGCTCCAGCATCGAAGACTACAAATATGACCATGAAAATGGCCTGTCATGTGAGGTATGCTCCAACTTTACTGTAAAATTGCCCAAAAATATGGATCTGCACTCTCTTGAATAATCAGTATTTTTCAATTGGTGGTGCTTCTTTACTTCGACAGAGCAGATGTGTTAAAGTTAATGAAGGTTAGTTAGTCTCAGTCTTCTTTTAGGCTATATGGCCAAAGGTATGTGGACACATTGCCTTCCCAGCTGTACAAGTTTGATAAAACCATTTCAAAAGCATGCACATTAATATGGTCTTGTACACCCATTCCCAGGTGTGACATGTGCTTAATTTTATACATATGTTGATAATGGGTGTGTGAAACACCCAAACACAGTAATTAGAGTGGGTGTGTGAAACACAGTAATTAGAGTGGGTGTGTGAAACACAGTAATTAGAGTGGGTGTCCACATACTTTGGTCATGCAACATGTGTACTGTATTTCTTTTTGTCTCTTCCAGATCACCCTGGTTCTTCCAGTTAGCAAAGTGCATTTTGACCTTACATCGCTGGTGGTGGCACAGGCCCAGAACGCAGTGGTCATGGAAACTAAGGGTATCACACGCTGCTTACTCAATGAGGTGTCCAACAAGCATGGCACCAAGGAGATGGTGCTGAATACAGAGGGCATCAACATGCAAGTGCTGTTCAAACAGGGAAATGTGAGTCTACCATGCCAGTTAACTTTGTTTACAAGCAATTGTATTGTCTGGAGTAAATAGTGTTAATGCCTAGTATTGGTACTTACAGTATTAAAATTGTTAATATTCCTATAGGTCCTATAGCATTGTGTGTGACTACTCGTAGTATTTCCACACAGTTGAAGTTGCAGAACTCATTAATTGAACTGTCCAGACTACAGCCTACTCTGGAGCTGCCCACCGCTCTGGGGCACGTTTAATATGGCACGGTATAAGAACTGAAATGAAAACTCCCAGGCTCTAATGTCTGTTGTGAATAGCAAAAATTAGGCTAGAAAAAAAGAAAATGAATGATGGATGAAGCTGTTTGAAGACTTATTTTTATATTTATTATAACTTAATTTTATCTTAATCAATCAACCAAATTTTATTTATATAGCGCTTTTTACAACAGTTGTTGTCACAAAGCAGCTTTACAAGTGCCGAGTCCTAGCCCCCAGTGAGCAAGCCAAGGGCGACAGTGGCAAGGAAAAACTCCCTAAGAGCATGAGGAAGAAACCTTGAGAAGAACCAAGACTCAGGGGGGGAACCCATCCTCCTCTGGCCTATGCCCGTCACCATGACAACAATTTAAAAAGAGAGAAACAAAGAAAATATCTGAGGGATAAATAAAGTCCTTCTTGGTGTATGTTTGAGTTCTTTATGTAATTCCTGTTCAGTCCTAAACATCTTGACGGTTAGTCAAGCAGAAGAGAATTCAGGGCGGTGAGAGGGTCCAGTGTAGTGGGCTTATCCTTCATCCACACTTGTTTGTCAGGGCAGTGGGTTGATCCTCTCTCATATCTGGTTAGGCAGGAGGTGGCCGGCCCAGGATGGATCTCTGGAAAGGCTCGTCTTTCCTCATCTCAGTGTTCCTTGTGTAGGCGGGCAGCCATGTGGAGAAGATAAAACAGGGAAAATTAGCTCTGTATAAGAACATATACAGGACAGATGAGATTATAAACAGCAACTCCGGCATTAAATTAAATTATTACAGCCTAGCTGAAAAGGCAGAATCAGAAGGTAACACAGACTTGGGAGCATTATGTGACATTGGCATCCATCCACTGCACTGTCAACAAACTTGAGTGACCACGAGCAGTGACAGGACGACAGCACCAGCGCCCCAGTCTACCATAAAACCCTTCGTCTATGAACCCCTGGATCTGTACCTTTATCTAAGGGGGGATATTAATTATCAAACGTTAAACCAAATAGGTGGGTTTTCAACCTAGACTGAGAGATTGAGACTGATTTCAGAGTCCCGGATGCATTCTGGAAGGTTAGTCCAAAGCTGGGGGCCCTTATAAGAAAAGGCTCTTCCCCCTGCTGTTACCTTATTAATTGTTGGAACTAATAAGAGGCCAGCACCCTGTGATCTTGGTGGACGTGGGGGTTCATAATAGGAAATAAGTTCCTGGAGGTATTCAGGAGCAAACCCGTGCAGTGCTTTATAAGTTAATAATAGAATTTTAAAATCAATACGGCATTTAACTGTGAGCCAATGCAGGGCTGATAGGACTGGTCTGATATGATCCAGTTTTCTAGTTCTAGTCAGAACTCTGGTTGCGGCATTTTGAACTATTTAAGGTTTATTTAGATTCTTATTTGAACATCCTGACAGTAGTGAGTTACAGTAGTCTAATCTGGAGCTAACAAAGGCGTGCACCAATTTTTCTACATCATGCTGTGATAATGCATTTCTTAACTTGGCAATGTTTTATCTATTTTTCCCCTCCAGATTCTAGACCTAAATCGGTTGTATTCAAATGAGGTCCATGCCATGGCCTGCACGTATGGTATTGAAGTGGCCTTAAGGGTTATTGAAAAAGAGATTAAAGATGTGTTTGCTGTTTACGGTAAGCAGGAAATCACAGAGCACTTTATCACATGCACTAGTTCCATTGCTCACTACTCTTTTCTGCTCCTTGAATGTATCCAGGTATCGAGGTGGACCCAAGGCATCTCTCTCTAGTGGCTGACTACATGTGCTTTGAAGGGGTCTACAAACCTCTTAATCGGTATGGTATTGAGTCGAACAGTTCACCGTTACAACAGATGACCTTTGAGACCAGCTACAAGTTTTTGAAACAAGCTGCCATGATGGGTATGAATACCTAAATGTCATATTACACACACACACACACACACAAACACTTACATTCATACGCACTGTGTGTTGTCTTTTACATTCTAGGCTCTTTTGATACATTGAGCTCACCCTCAGCTTGCTTAGTTGTGGGCAAAGTTGTGAAAGGGGGAACTGGGCTTTTTGATTTGAAGCAACCTTTACAGTAACGGACAATTTAAGGTAATTATACAGTGCCCTGCTTTGGATGGAAGAGCAAATCACAGTATTCAAATCTGGCCAAAACATGAATAAATCTGTATTAAGTCTAATTTTTTGTTGTCTACTTTATCAGGTACACTTTAAGCATGTTCACACTTGGTGGTATTAGGCTGCGGAGTCATGGTTTCTTTAGTCAAGAAGAACACAACCACCCCACCCCCAATGGGAACCCGAAATGAAACAACACGAATATGATTTGTTGTGGTTTGTATTGTGATCCATTGTGAAAAGGCAACCCCAGTTCATTTTGCGTTTTTATTTATGGCTTTGGTTTTGCACTATGGGTCAGTATCTATTATAATATTCCTTTGTCCCCAGCATACCATAATTATTTAAAACATTGTAACAATTTTTTTTTCTTTTAGAAATGATAATAATAATAATATACATGAATGTTAGCCTTCACTTTAAAAATCTGTAAACCATACAATTTTCTTAGCTGTAGATCATTTTTGTCTGAGGTGCTGCCTGGTTGAATGACTCTTTTGTGATTATAATTATTTGTGCATTTTTTGAACAATTTTTTGTGTATTTTTCCATGTTTTAATGAAATTTGTTCATTTGTTCATTTTGATATTTCATACTTTGAGGTCACATTTAATACATCTGTTGTGATGAAGTAATGAGTCCCTAATCCAGTTACTTCTTTGAAACAAAATAAGGTTCAATAAGGCCTTCAAGTGTGCAACTGCATGACAACCATGTACTCATAAAATGCTAATGATATAAATTTGCTTTTGCATTGTAAATATACAAAGGCTTTCTTGGTTGTCTTAAGTTATTAATATTTTTTATCCCCTGTGCAACATGAGTCAAAAACATTGATACATTTCACTCAAACCCTGGTCCATATTGACATGATATAATTATACATAGTATAATCATGTCATAATGCAAATCTCCTGTTCTACCACATCCCAAAGGTGCACTATTGAGATTGGTCACTGTGGAGGTCATTCGAGTACACTGAACTCATTGTCATTTTCAAAACCCAGTCTTTATGTGCTTTTTGACATGACATGTTATCCTGCTGGAAGTAGCCATCAGAAGATGAGTACAATGTGGTCATAAAGAGATGGACATTGTTACGATCCAGCCTAGGCTACCAGCTCGTAACAGGAAAAAGACGGATATATATACAGTTGTGCTCAAAAGTTTACATACCCCGGCAGAATTTTTGCTTTCTTGGCCTTTTCTCAGAGAATATTAATGATAACACACAAACCTTTTTTCCACTCATGGTTAGTAGTTGGGTGAAGCCATTTATTGTCCAACCACTGTTTTTTCTCTTTTTTAATTATAATGACAACCAAACACATCCAAATGACCCTGATCAAAAGTTTACATACCCTGGTGATTTTGGCCTGATAACATGCACAGAAGGTGACACAAATGGGTTTGAATGGCTACTAAAGGTAATATCCTCACCTGTGACCTGTTTGCTTGTAATCAGTGTGTGTGCATAAAAGCTGAGTGAGTTTCTGGGATCCAGACAGACTCTTGCATCTTTCATCCAGCCACTGACGTTTCTGGATTGTGAGTCATGGGGAAAGCAAAAGAATTGTCAATGGATCTACGGGAAAAGGTAGCTGAACTGTATAAAATAGGAAAGGGATACAAAAAGATATCCAAGGAATTGATAATGCCAGTCAGCAGTGTTCAAACTGTGATAAACAAATGGAAAATCAGGGGCTCTGTAAAAACCAAACCACGGTCAGGTAGACCAACAAAAATTTCAGCCACAACTGCCAGGAAAATTGTTCGGGATGCAAAGAAAAACCCACAAATAACATCCGCTGAAATCCAGGACTCTCTGAAAACTAGCGGTGTGGCTGTTTCAAGATGCACAGTAAGGAGGCACCTGAAGAAAAATGGTCTGCATGGTCGAGTGGCCAGAAGAAAGCCATTACTGCGCAAATTCCACAAAGTGTCTCGTCTACAATACGCCAAACAACACAGAGACAAGCCCCAAAAGTTCTGGAACAATGTAATTTGGAGTGATGAGACCAAAATTGAACTTTTTGGCCACAACCATAAACATTACATTTGGAGAGGTGTCAACAAGGCTTATGATGAAAGGAACACCATTCCTACTGTAAAGTATGGAGGTGGATTGCTGATGTTATGGGGATATGTGAGCTACAAAGGCACAGGAAACTTGGTCAAAGTTCAAGGAAAGATGAATGCAGCACGTTATCAGCAAATACTGGAAGCAAATTTGCATTCATCAGCCCGGAAGCTGCGCATGGGACGCACTTGGACGTTCTAACATGACAACGATCCAAAACACAAGGCCAAGTCGACGTGTCATTGGCTACAGCAGAACAAAGTGAAGGTTCTGGAGTGGCCATCTCAGTCTCCTGACCTCAACATCATTGAGTCACTCTGGGGAGATCTCAAGCATGCAGTTCATGCAAGACAGCCCAGGAATTTACAGGAACTGGAGGCTTTTTGCCAAGAAGAATGGGCAGCGTTGCCATCTGAGAAAATAAAGAGCCTCATCCACAACTACCACAAAAGACTTCAAGCTGTCATTGATGTTAGAGGGGGCAATACACGGTATTAAGAACTGGGGTATGTAAACTTTTGATCAGGGTCATTTGGATGTGTTTGGTTGTCATTATAATTTAAAAACCGAAAACACAGTGGTTGGACAATAAATGGCTTCACCCAACCACTAACCATGAGTGGAAAAAAGGTTTGTGTGTTATCATTAATATTCTCTGAGAAAAGGCCAAGAAAGCAAAAATTCTGCCAGGGTATGTAAACTTTTGAGCACAACTGTATGTGTATATATATATATATATATATATATATATATATATATATATATATATACACACACACACAAAGTAAATAAATAGTTTATTCGTGGCGGGACAATACAGACTTCGGGAGTTGATATAGCCAAAGAAAATTAACAACTTCGAAACACAAACAGAATGACTAACTTCCTATTTATCAGAAAAAAGAAAAAAAATATACAATAACCTACCCTAACTCCCTAGCAGTAAACAGGACAAAAATGAACAAAAATAGCCTCAACTCCCAACCACTGGTCTGCAAAATAATGAGATGTGCTATAAACAAGGGGCTATGTACAATAGGCGACCAGACTGATAAAACCGTAATCGTAGTCAAAGGAGTAGCGTAAGGTCAGAACTGGTACAGAATCCAAAATACATACAACAAACACTAATAAACGAACACCTTGCTTCCTTCCTGCCTGCCTCGTCTTCATTCCGAGGCTGGTTTAAATGGGGTGATGACAGCAGAGACAGCCAACGGGATCATCAGAAGGAAGTGGTTGCCTGGGGAAACACAACTACACACGCACAACATGTGGCGCTCGCACATAGCGCGCCTTATGACATCCCTAGTGAACGATTCATAATCCTACATCGACCTAAGGGTCGTAACAACATGGTCAGCAATAACAATCAGGTAGGCTGTGCCGTTGACACTATGCTCAATTGGTACTAGGGATGCACTGATTCCGATATTAATATCTGTATCGGTCCCGATATTGGAAAAAATTCTAGATCGGGTATCAGTGACAATGTGACCGATCCATAAAAGCAGATCTATTCAGTCTAATTCTATGCTTGTAACGCTCTTCGGAGTTAGTTCAACCTTAAATATCCACTCTGTCCCGGATAGAAGTGAACTTGGACAGTTAACAGGCGAGTGAAACACGAAGCACACAGAGGAGAGGTGAATCACTGACTCGTACTCGTGCTGGTGGTATTCCACTTAGTCCATTTATTTGCTGGTTGACCAAAATAGACCTGGGCTCCAGCACTACTTGACTGTTCATACATGTACTGGTGAGTTATCCAAAACTCATTGAATGCAATACTTACAGAAATAAAATAAAGATAAAATAAGGAGCAGTGGTCTGAGTTGGTCTACGGCAGAAAGCTAAAAAAACAAACAATATTCCATACGCGCACTCAACTCGCTCCCTTAAAGAGACAGTACACATATTTCTGGCCGTTACATGCTTTATGCTGCGTGATGTCTGCGCTAGCAAACTAGCCGCATAGGTATTGCGGTTTCTCTTATTTCATCTCCTTATTTATTTTTAATTATATTTAGAAGTCTTGAACCATTTCAAAGGTTTCTTGCAGTTAATTTTTTTCATGTTTGACCAAAGTTGTGAACCTATTGTTTTTGTAAGTTTCAGGTTCTTTGGTATTATTTATTTTACATTCAATGTTATATTCATAGTTACACTGACTGAACAATTGCAAGTTGTGTTGTTTTTACATGTTTTTATGTGTGTTTAAGTGTGCTATACTGGTGCAGTTTTCAATAAACTTGCAATTCAGTATGTTTGTGTAAAAAAAAAAAAGTTTTAAGTCGATTCAGCACTGTTTTACTCTCAGATCGCTATCGGATCGGTATCGGCCGATACTAAGCCTCAGATATCTGAATCGGTATCGGAAGTGAAAAACATGAATCGGTGCATCCCTAATTGGTACTAATGGGGCCAAAGTGTGCCAAGAAAATATCACCCACACCAATGCACTACCACCAGCAGCCTGGACTGTTAATACAATGCTGGATGGATTCTGTTGACAGCAAATTCAACCATCTGAATTTCGCAGCAGAAAGCGAGACTGATGAGACCAGGCAACATTTTTCCAATCTTCTATTGCCCAGTTTTGGTGAGCTTGTGCAAATTGTAGCCTCAGTTTCCTGTTCTTAGCTGACAGGAGTGGCACCCAATGTGGTCTTCTGCTGCTGTAGCCCATATGCCTCAAGGTTCAATGTGTGTTCAGAAATGCTCTTCTGCATGCCTCGCTTATAACAACATTATTTGAGTTACTGTTGCTGATCTATCAGCTCGAACCAGTCTGACCTCTGGCATCAACAAGGCATCTGTGCCCACAGAACTGCTGCTCACTGGATATTTTCTCTATTTTAAACAATTCTCTGTAAACCCTAGAGATGGACCCTAATGAGCAGTTGGACAGGTGTACCTAATAAAGTGACTGGTGAGTACTTTTTCTGTAGAACACAATTGAGAGAAGAACAACTGAAGAACAACCATTCCAGTTCGTTGTGGCGCCAAAACCTACAGCAGGTTATGGGCGCTACACCACTGGAGGTCTAAATGGTGCTCAGATAACAAAGTGGGTTATATAGATAATTGGACATGTTTTGAGGGCAGGCCTGGCCTTTTGAAGCGAGACGGCATTCACCCCTCTTGAGAGGGGGCTGCTGTCATTTCCCGTAACATATCTGCTAGGATTAATAGTGGTAGTGTAGGAATAGTTAATGGGGATTGACAAACCACAGCCGAGGCCAGGCAGCAGACACACAGGCTAAACTGACTGTCTGCGAGCTGCAAAGAGACGTCACCTAGGTCACATCGGATTGAAACTGTGTCTGTTCCTCGAGTACCAAAAAATTATTCTCACAAAATGAGTAAACAAACATTTATCAATGTTAAATTCAATTACGCTCCCTCTGAGAATAATTTAAGTCTGAAACTAGGACTGCTAAATATTAGATCCCTGTCATTTAAAGCATTGCTTGTTAATGAAATGATTACCGATCATAATCTATGCATGCTTTGCTTGACGGAAACCTGGACCCGGTCAGACGACTATATGGCCCTAAACGAAGCTTCTCCTTCTGGCTATAAATATTTTCATAACCCCCGTCCTAATGGTCGAGGCGGTGGTATCGCCACAATATATAACTCCAATATAGGCATTTCTCAAAAATCCGGCTTCATGTTTAATTCTTTTGAACATCTAGTCCTCACTGTTTCAAATTTATCAACCAACAAAGCTTTGCAATCGTTTATATTAATCACTATTTACCGCCCCCTGGTTTATACCCTGGTTCATAGTTTTTGGACTTCCTCTCTCATGTAGTGATATCAGCCGATAAGGTGATTATAGTTGGTGATTTTAACATCCATTTTCAGAATCTATGTGACTCTTTTAGCATAAAATTTCAATCAATTCTTAATTAAATGGGTATCACTCAGAATGTGGTGGGTCCTACGCATAATTGTAGTCATACTTTGGACTTGGTCTTATCGTTTGGTATTAACATATCCAATTTAGCAGTACTTCCTCAGAGCAAGACCATTTCCAACCACAGCCTCATAACGTACGAGTTGCGTTTGAACAACGGTATTCAGAGCCGGCCCTGACCAATGTGGTGCCCTAGGCGAGATTTCCGTTGGTGCCCCCTGCATCATCAATCATTGGGTTGATTGTGTCACTATTAAAGAAACAAATAAAAAGCAAATGACTTAAATATTACCATATAACAAGCAATAAATATAAAGGTGTTGCACAAAAAATATTTTTAAACTATTGTGACAACATATGTTGTGAAAAGCGCTATACAAATATATTTGATTTGATTTTACATAACGATTCTAATTCGATAATATGATTGGTTGATAAAACTGCCAATCTATAATAAAAGCTCTCAAGCGTAAAAGGCAAGCGTATGCGACAGATAAACAGACGTTCCTGGGGGAGGGCCTTTCTCTCTTTTACCTAGAAACAACGGTGTGAAATATTCTGATTGGTTGATTTTTTATTTCAGCACCAAGTTTTTTTTCCAGCACAAGTACAAAAAGTGGATTTGAAAGCCGATTTATAGGAAAAATACAAATTATTGGTGAAGCGTTATTAACATATATTACATATAATAGATAAAGCATCCTTTTTAAGATCAATTAACCTTCAGAGAAGGCGTTGAAGTCCCTGACGCTTCGCCAATGGTTTAGTGTTAATTCACCACATATTACCGTTATATTACCTGTTTTTTGCCGCCTTTCTTCCTCCACTTTTCTCCTTTTACTACCCTGGGCACCAGAGGACTTCTGCCTTTTTGACGTCTTTACAGGGAGATGTCACTCACTCTGTGGTGTCTTTTTCCCCCACAGAGAAACAGTAACGAGGTGCGCAGAGCGCGCGGGGGAGGGCGGGTTGGCGCGCGGGTGAGAGGTGTCGTGTGTTGTTATTATAAGAATTATTAATTTGACTAATATTATTAAACAATGAAATTATGATTATGTGGAATTTGCTTGTTTTCACATTTATTAATTGTTCATTTGTAAAAAAAAAAAAAAAAAAAAAAAAACGCATTCACGCGAGCGCCCCCCTGGACAGACGGTGCCCCTAGCATTTGCCTATGTCACCTAATGGAAAGGCCGGCCCTGACGGTATTCATCGGCCACCCCGCTACCAAATTAACCAAACCATAACATCTAGTACCATAGCCGCAATTACTGATATTTTACCGGGTCTGACAAACATTGATCCACCTGTAGCTCTGGAAGGACAAGACCTTTTTACCGAGCATGTCGAGACTTCTCTTCGTACAGCTTTAGACAAGGTGTGCTTTACAGAATAAATAAAAAGAAACATTAAAAGAAAGCAAAGATAAGACAAAAAGGAAATGTTAAAAGAAATTAAAGATAAAAAGGAAACAAACAAAATAATGACAATGTGACGATGGGTGCGGCGTCAAGGACGAGACACACAGTCCTTTTTGGCAACAAACGTCACTTTACTTTTATAACGGATAAGCGCGTATAGCGCACGTGAAACACTAAATAAATACAGAGACGTGTAAACATTAGACAACGACGAGCACAGGACACTGCGCGAGCGCACATTAAATACAGATTATCACATGACATAGCCATAACCACGGAAATCCACAGACGCAGACAATGCACATGGACCACGTAAACACACGCCCAAAAGGGAGGAGCTGGGGTCCTCAACGTGACAGACAAATTATAAAATAATAATGTAATAAAATAACAAAGTGTAACTAAATAAAATAATGTAAAAGTAAATAAGATAATAATAATCTGGAAAACTATTAAAATAATTAGAACAGAGTTAGAGTTTCTTAACTAAAAGCAGATCTAAACAGGAAGGTTTTGAGACTCTTGAAGCTATGCAATGATGAAATGCCTCTGAACTCTTCAGGAAGAGAGTTCCAGAGCTTTGGGCCATAGTGGCTAAAAGCACCCTTGCCAATCTTTAATCGGCTTTTAGGAATCACCAGTAGATTACTGTTTGAGAGACCTGACTAGAACATATCTAATCATCATTTCACTGAGGTAAAGAGGGGCAAGACCATGTAAACATTTAAAAACCATCACTAGAACCTTAAAATCTATTCTAAAGCTGACAGGTAACCAGTGCAGTGAGTGGAGTGCAGGTGTAATATGATCTCTCTTTCTCCTGTGGGTCAGAACCCTTGCAGCAGCGTTCTGAACTCGCTGTAGGTGAGAAATAGAGCTCTTTGAAAGAGCAGATAGAACAGCATTACAGTAATCTAGCCTTGATGTGATAAATGCATGGACAAGTTTTTCACAGTGAGTAGGAGAGAACATATATCGGACTTTTAGCAATGTTTCACAGGTGAAAATAAGCTGTCTTGCATGCAGTGTTGGGAATGTTACTTTAAAAAAGTAATTAGTTATAGTTACTCACTACTTGTTGTTACGGTGACAGTCCCGGACCCTTCCCTGTGGGCATGCCGCTATGTTGTCTGCGTGCTGTTATGTCCATATAAGTAGTTCCGTGGGTGTGGGTTGTCCGTGAGCGTGTTCGTAGTATCACCTGTGCCTTGTCTCGAGATCACGAGGGTCTGTGTTAATCACCTATATAATGTGCGTTCGCGCGGTGTCTTGTGCTCGTCTTTGTATAAAGTTTCGTGTCTGCGTGAGTGTGAACTGTGTGCTGCTCGCGCTCCGCCCGGAGCTTCACGTCAGTATTAATAAATTGTATGTTCACCTTCAACGTCGTGGTGCCTGCCTCCTTCACCCCGTCGTTACAGAAAGACGAGCCATAAAGATGCCGGGTTACACATCTGCGCGCAAGAAAAAGAAGAAGAAGGCGAAACACCACCACTCTTCTTCCCCTGCACGCCACCTCGACACCCCCGTCCCAGTAGGGGTGAAGCAGCAGGATCCGGTTTGTGAGTACCTGCTGCGTCAGGCTCTGGCGGCCGAAAGCAAGGAAGGGGCCAAAGTTTTCCGGCTGGCCACACAGAGGGTGTGGGAGGGGAGTCACTGCTCTCCACCCCCGGCGTACCCTGAGGAGGATTTGACAGAGGACCCCTTCTTTGAAGCTGCGTGGCGAGAGGGTCTCCGCGCATTGAGAAGGGAGTCCTCCCCCCCGGCAAGCGGTGATGAGGGTGAAGAGGGCCCTCTGGTGGAGTACGCGGGTATGGTAGCGGCGACCCCTCCTGAGCTCGACACAGAGAGTGAAGAGTCGGGAGAGGAGGAGACAGGCGACGGAGCCCGCTACCCGCCGTCCGTCTACTCCGCTCCTACTGTCTGCTACGACGGGAGAGAGGAGGACGTCAGCCCTCCACCGTCCGTCTACTCTGCTCCTACCGTCTGCTACGACGGGAGAGAGGATGACGTCAGCCCTCCACCGTCCGTCTACTCCGCTCCTACCGTCTGCTACGACGGCAGAGAGGATGACGTCAGCCCTCCGCTGTCTGAGTACTCCGTTCCCACCGTCTGCTACGGCGAGGAGGAAGACAGCCTCTCTGTCAGCTCCGAAGAGACCGTTAGGTTGGAGAAGGGGTGCCCTGACAGAGAGAAGGTCCCTTGTGCTCCCTCGGAGGGGAGCGAGATGAGCTGGTCGCGCTATCCTGACTCCGAGGAGCCGATGGCTGTGGACCAGGAGCTCTCCGAGGAAGAGGAGATGGAGATGGCGGGGGACGAGAAGCCGCTACCCCGAGAGGTACGAGGGGAGACTGGCTTTGCCAGCGGCCAGGAGTGGAGGTTGGGGTCTCCGACAGGGGCTCCTCGAACCGCCACCGGTTCGCGGCAAAAGACAGGACCTCCAGTGGTGCCCAGAGGAGCGGCCAGAACGCCGCCTCGTGCAGCAGCCAGCACAAGGCGACGGGGAAGAACTCCGGTGGTGCCCAGAAAAGCTGCAAGACCGCCGCCTTGTAGGGCCGTCGGCGTGCGGCGAAAGAGGGTTCCTCCGGTGGCGCCTGGAGGCGCGGCAGAAACGCCACGACCACCGCAGGAGGGCGCGAGCGCGCCCGGAGCAACAACCAGCGCTGGGTACTGTCCCGACCGGAGGGATCACGCCTCCGGTCTATCCCGTTGCCCCAGGGGGATTTGCGCCGCTGGCTGCAAGTTAGCTAGCGGTCCCATGGCTGCCAGTACCCGTCTGTTTGTCTGTCCCGTTGTTGTTCCCTAATCTCCTTTTCCCTCTTGTGCCTTTCGTGTTTCATGTACCTGTGTGTGTGTTTGTCAACGTGCCGTTGTTTAATGTATTTTCCCCTGTCTTCCCAGGAAAGGTGTACTAGGGCTGTTCGTGGCGGTTCCCTCCACCGGGGGAGACGGCTCTCGGAGGCTCGTGATCCCGGCAGCTCCGGTCCTGCCCGTCGGTGTAGGTTCGGGGCTTTCCAGCTGCGCGGGACGCTCCGGAAGTAGCGAGCCCCTGGCAGGGGGTTCTGTTACGGTGACAGTCCCGGACCCTTCCCTGTGGGTGTGCCGCTATGTTGTCTGCGTGCTGTTATGTCCATATAAGTAGTTCCGTGGGTGTGGGTTGTCCGTGAGCGTGTTCGTAGTATCACCTGTGCCTTGTCTCGAGATCACGAGGGTCTGTGTTAATCACCTATATAATGTGCGTTCACGCAGTGTCTTGTGCTTGTCTTTGTCTAAAGTTTCGTGTCTGCGTGAGTGTGAACTGTGTGCTGCTCGCGCTCCGCCCGGAGCTTCACGTCAGTATTAATAAATCGTTGTATGTTCACCTTCAACGTCGTGGTGCCTGCCTCCTTCACCCCGTCGTTACACTTGTTCAAAAAAGTAACTGAGTTACTCTATAATAAAAGTAACTCGTTACCAGAGAAAGTAACTATTTGCGTTACAGTTAAAAAAAGTTATATGCCAATGAATAAGGATTTTTTTGAAAAAGCAGTTTTTACAGTCAGTTGAAATGAGTAGATCAGAAAGGTGTTTAACTTTTGATATTTATTGCACATCCACAGACCAGTGCAGGATAAAATCCTTTAAAATCCCAAATCTTTGTAAAAAATAAACAGTTACACTATATAAAGTGCATTTACATCTATCAAATTAAATTAAATTCTCTCAACCTGAGACAACTGGTTTGTTCACAACAGAAGTAAACTTAACAATAAAACCTCTATTCTTAATTAAATAAATCAAATACCCAGTCTGGTAAACATTCAGGAACTTCAAGTATTTTCTTAAATGTTTATATCGCCACCTTGAAAATGCTAATTTTTCTTCGTCTTGCTCCTGACATGCCATTTCTGCCTCTTCTCCGATTGTGTTGTGTCACTGGCGTGCTTCGGTGCGCGTGTAAAAACACTGGCTCTGATTGGCTACCATAATGCTGCCTTAGCCAATCGCTTACTGTTAGTATATCAATATATAGTAACGCACCACTTTTAATGACCAGTAACGTCAACGACGTTGTAACGACAGGAAAAGTAATTAATTATATTATCCCGTTACTGACAAAATGACGCTGTTACCTAACGCCGTTGTAACGAATAGAGCAAGCAGAGAGAGATCCTGATGCGGAACTGATCTGTTTTTATTGACACAGTGTTGTACAGCGAGCCTCGCAGACAAAGCTGCGGTGTTATGTTGGTGCAGGGCTGCAGCGGAGTAGCGGTGGTCAGGACGGTCCGGGGTCGTGAGGCGAGGGCAGAGTCCGAGAAGGTACCAGGGATCAGGCGGGAGACGTGGTCTAGGGAACAAGCAGAGTTCGGTGCACAGAGAGACAGTCAGGAATAAAGGCTTGGTACGCGACAACATGGAGGCAATACTTCGCAACCAGGAAGTGTAGTTCTGGTGCTTAAGTACGTAAGGAATGTGGGCGTGGTGGTGAAACAGGTGAATTCGATTATGTCATCGGCTATGCCTGACAGCCGTTATCTAACGCCGTTATTTTTAACGGCGTTATTCGCAACACTGCTTGCATGTAGTCATAATGTGTGTTTTGAAGCTGAGCTCATTATCACAGGTGACATCCAGGTTCTTAACACATAGTTTGGCATTCAGATTCATTTGATTTAAATAAGTCTGGACATCATTCCTTTGTGAATCACTACCAATAACAAGAACCTCTGTCTTCTCTTTATTTAATTGCAGAAAATTGTCAAACATCCATGTCTGTATATCATCTATGCAGTCAAACAGTGAGCAAATTGATTTTAGGGCTTTAGGTTCTAGAGAAATGTAAAGTTGTATGTCATCTGCATATTGGTGATAACTAATACCATTTTTGTTAATGATATGTAGTAACAGAAGCATATATAGGTTGAACAGTAACGGCCCAAGAATTGATCCTTAGGGGACGCCACAAGTTATTTTTTGACGTGTGGAGGAAGAGGTACCTAATGCAACATAGTAATCACGCTCAGTTAGATACGATCTAAACCAGTCTAAGACTGAGCCACTAAGGCCTACCCAGCTCTGTAGTCGATCAAGAAGTATTTCATGATCAATGGTGTCAAAAGCGGCGCTTAAATCTAGCAGAAAAAGGACTGAGAGTTTGCCTGCATCCTTATTCAGTCTCAGGTAATTTACTACCTTAACTAGTGCTGTTTCAGTGCTGTGGAGAACTCTGAAACCAGACTGAAAAGTGTCATTTATCTGATTTACTTTGACATATTCAACTGGACTGACACAACTTTTTCAATGATTTTGCTAAGAAAGGAAAGGTTAGATATAGGTCGATAATTATTGAGAACTGTGGGATCAAGATTTCTGTTCTTTAATAGTGGTTTAACCACTGCAGTTTTAAGAATATTAGGGAATTCTCCCAGTTGCAGAGACTGATTAACAATCTTTAGAACGAGTTCAGAATGAGTTCATAATCTGCTTGAAAAAGCATGTTGTTAAAGGGTCCAGTTCATATGTAGAGGATTTTAGAGATGAAATCACATTAAGTAGCGTTACCATGTCAACTTCTTGGAAATAAGACATATTAAAGTTAGGCTGAGTAACTGATATAAGGGTTGATAGTCTGTTATTGCTTGTTGCTATGTTCTGCCTTATACTAGTAAACTTGTCCCTAAAAATATTGCAAACTTCCTTGCTGATTTCACTTGTGACAGAAATTATTGATTAGATCATGTTTAGTTATTATAAGAGATCATTATAAACTTTATGATTTAGTACATGTACATGTCATTTGTCATTAACAATGATGAAGTAGTGTGTTTCAGTGTAAATATATACTTATGTTTAGTTCATATTATGCAAGTGTGCTATACTGTAACCCAGGTCAAGGGGAGTGTAAAGAGTAAGAGCACTCTGTTAACTGGTAGTCACCAGTCACTATACTTGGGTCATTTAGCTTTCTCTGCGTTCAACTGAATCATCAGTTGCTTCCGCTAAAACCTAGGGAAGTCCATATTAGGAGATACACACATGTGAGACAAAGTAGCCTGCTGGATGCTTATGTTTTGGAACATGCTGTGCTTAAGATAACCTGCTTGTTAGAACTGCTGAATTAAGATTGTATATAAGATTGTATATAAGCAAGGGGACTGCCCCCCTTGCCTTCAGAGTTGTCATGCTTGAATGAGACTCATGTTTGTGTCTGTCTTGTGTCTGTCTTTGTCCTATTTATATATATTGTTACGGCCCTTTTTGTGTGCAGTGTGTGTTTGTGTGGTTCCTTTTAGGCTATGGTCCAGATGTGCCTCCGCACCGATGGCTCGGAGTTGCGTCGTCTCGGGATTGGCTGCCTCGTTTCGGCGCTTCGCTGGACCGCCTATATAAGACCGACACGTCCGATCAGGAATGGGGCGTTTTCTCCTCCGCTGTTTGGCACAGGGTGTGACTGGTCTGTCTGTTTGTGCTCGGTTTTTGACATGTAACAGTTGGCCGTGCAGTTCGTATGTGTATTGCTCGTTTTGAAATAATATTGTGAATGTGAGTGTGTGCTTTTGAGCCCTTCTGTATTGTGTGTCTACGTATGTTGAGTGTAAATACTGTACATAGTGTAAATATCGCTTATTGGTATACGAGGAAGTAGGGAGCTCGACGCCTTTCTTTTGTTCACGGTAAATATTGATTTGATTTAGGGAGTCAGGGTACTTTTGTGTCTTTTAGTTGTGTTTATTTAATGTTAGGTAAGGTACTCTTCTTTCTTTCTGGACTCCTTTTTTGTTTATTGTTTTGGCCTGGTCGGCTCCTGAAGCTTCTCCTCGAATAAATGCCCACAAGTTACGCCACTGGTTCTGTGTTTTCTCCTATTTTTTGCTGTTGCGCCCTGGAGCCTAGACAAGGGTCGTAACAATATTTATATTTTTGTAATAAATTTATCATTTTTACCACGTCTGAAAATGACATTTTCAGAAAATTTCCACGACACACTTCACTGTTGTAATTCTGCAATGTTGTTTTATAAATATCAAAATGTACTTGCAATTTTGACCTTTGCCAACACCTCTCAGCCTGCCTACAATCTTGTCTAAATTTTACAGTAGATGGAGTGTTTCTCCAGGGCATCTTACATTTACATTTATGGCATTTGGTAGACGCCCTTATCCAGAGTGACTTAAATTTTTATCTCACTTTTATACAAGTGAGCAATTGAGGGTTAAGGGCCTTGCTCAGGGGCACCTCAGTCATGGCCTCAGGTCTGGGAATCAAACCCACAACCCTCCGGTCACAAGACCAGGTCCTTAACCGCCATGACTGCATCCTACCAGAGATAGTTTTAGTTACCTTTGGTGCCATAGCATCAATACAGTTCCTAACTCTGTGTGTAAATGTTTCAACTAACTGTATCAAGTCTGTGAAGGCCACGGCACTGCCAGCACTGAGATAATGCTTGGTTATTGTGCGCTTTTCACTGAGTGTTCTAGTAGATAATGACATATTGAAAAATACACCAAAATGGTTAGAGATTGCAACATTATTAATTTCAGTATTATTATGCATTTAGAAATGATCAAATCTAATATGTGAGTTGGGCTTGATGCATGCTGTATTTGATGTTCTATTGTAACAACTCATTCTTTCCTGTTTTCAACTTTTCTATGAACTTACACAAGTGTTGTGGATCATCCTGTTCTCCGTTACTGAGTGTACACTAATATGCTGCTTGACCCTTGTAATGCCCTTTAGGAATATACGTATGAATGCTGCATATCTGTTTTAATATCAAATTTACTGATAAGCAAAATATATTGTTGCTAATTTTACTGCTCAGCAAAAACTTTTCACAACACACCCCGATGGCTAACATGGTTAGCATCCCGATAGCCAACATGGTTAGCATCCTGACGGCCATGGGTGTGGTAGTGGGGAGGAAAGTGGACCTGACTACCCAGGGCCCAAGTAGGGAGGGGGGCCCATTTTGCTCATGTGCCTCATTTACTGGGCTCAGAATTTGCTGCAACAATCCTGCCGATGGCTAACATGGTTAGCATGCTTATTAGTTAGCCGTCAACTGGCATGGTTTGCAAGCTGGTGGTTTGGACACGTGTGGCCGCATTGATGGCTAAGACTCTTAGCATGCTTATTAGCATGCTGCCGGCTAGCACGGTTTGCAGCCTGGTGGTTGCAGCGTGTGGCCAGAGATATTTGCATGTTGCTGTTTAGCAGCCAGACTGGAGTTGGTTCTCTGATGCTGATTGGGGTGTTCTTGATGTCCTGCAGAGGGAGGGAGTATATTGTGGTGAGACTGCTCGATTTTTGCTACTCCAGTTGAGGCGAGAGCTTCATATCTGTTATCTAAAAGAATGTTCTGTTCTGAAGATGGCTGCTTGCCACCGCTGCTGTGCTGGTTTCTGCTACGTTCCTTCCCCCGAACAAGAGTCCAGCCCTTATCAATGTTGTTGTTAACGGGATTGGGAGTTGAGGCCAAGATGAGCTTAGGCTTTGCCCCCAGTACATCCCAGCGACAATGCCAGGGTTCCCAACTCTCACGCAATGAGCGTGAGACACCCACATTTGACTATCTTCACATGCTCTCATGCCACACATCTGATTTCTCACGCTGAAAAAAATCTAGTTTATTTATCTCTGATCTACATCTATGATGCAATGAGTTACTAGTTCGGCAACCACTGGCGATCGATTGATCGCTATATAATACTTAATATGTGTCCATTTTACACCCCCCCGCTAATAATTTACACTCACCACCCCACCCCCACCCCCAAAGTTAAAATCTCACTCCAAGTGATCTTGAAAAGTTGGCAACCCTGCAATGCAGAGAGACGTCTCTTTCTTTGCCAGTTGCCAGGATGATTTTATCAACAGTTTGTGTGCTAAGAATCGAGTCCAGAAATTCATATAATATCAAAAGCACCGTGCACACAAGGCTCAAATATCCCAATAAATGGTCCGTCACGTCGTTTCTTGTTTAGAGGTCCTGCTCGCCATGCTAGCCTGCAAAATTACGACAACAAAAGTTGGGAGAAAACAGCGAGTCCTATATGTGATTTTTTAAAATATGACTACGAGAAAGACTACATGTCTTGTAGTGGGAACGGGTGATAAAATACACTGCTCAAAAAAATAAAGGGAACACTCAAATAACACATCCTAGATCTGAATGAATGAAATATTCTCATTGAATACTTTGTTCTGTACAAAGTTGAATGTGCTGACAACAAAATCACACAAAAATCATCAATGGAAATCAAATTTATTAACCAATGGATGCCTGGATTTGGAGCCACACACAAAATTAAAGTGGAAAAACACACTACAGGCTGATCCAACTTTGATGTAATGTCCTTAAAGCCAGTCAAAATGAGGCTCAGTATTGTGTGTGGCCTCCACGTGCCTGTAGGACCTCCCTACAACGCCTGGGCATGCTCCTGATGAGGTGGTGGATGGTCTCCTGAGGGATCTCCTCCCAGACATGGACTAAAGCATCCGCCAACTCCTGGACAGTCTGTGGTGCAACGTGACGTTGGTGGATGGAGCGAGACATGATGTCCCAGATGTGCCCAATTTGATTCAGGTCTGGGGAACGGGCAGGCCAGTCCATAGCTTCAATGCCTCCATCTTGCAGGAACTGCTGACACACTCCAGCCACATAAGGTCTAGCATTGTCCTGCATTAGGAGGAACCGATGGCCAACCGCACCAGCATATGGTCTCACAAGGGGTCTGAGGATCTCATCTCGGTACCTAATGGCAGTCAGGCTACCTCATTGAAGCACGAGCTGTGCGGCCCTCCAAAGAAATGCCACCCCACACCATTACTGACCCACTGCCAAACCGGTCATGCTGAAGGATGTTGCAGGCAGCAGATCGCTCTCCACGGCGTCTCCAGACTGTCACGTCTGTCACATGTGCTCAGTGTGAACCTGCTTTCATCTGTGAAGAGCACAAGGCGCCAGTGGCGAATTTGCCAATCCTGGTGTTCTCTGGCAAATGCCAAGCGTCCTGCCCAGTGTTGGGCTGTGAGCACAACCCCCATCTGTGGACGTCGGGCCCTCATACCATCCTCATGGAGTCGGTTTCTAACCGTTTGTGCAGACACATGCACATTTGTGGCCTGCTGGAGGTCATTTTGCAGGGCTCTGGCAGTGCTCCTCCTGTTCCTTCTTGCACAAAGGCAGAGGTAGCGGTCCTGCTGCTGGGTTGTTGCCCTCCTATGGCCTCCTCCACGTCTCCTAGTGTACTGGTCTGTCTCCTGGTAGTGCCTCCAGCTTCTGGACACTACGCTGACAGACACAGCAAACCTTCTTGCCACAGATCGCATTGATGTGCCATCCTGGATGAGCACTACCTGAGCCACTTGTGTGGGTTGTAGAGTCCGTCTCATGCTACCACGAGTGTGAAAGGACCACCAACATTCGAATCCAAGATGGCAGCATGTTTGCAGCATGTGAAATTGTCTCCTCTGTGTATCTCTGGATAAAGTTGTTTTAATGGCTTTTACTGCATTTTTATAACTCATAGTTGATGTTTAATATTACTGCTGGAATCCCCTCACAAGTTATTAGTGAAACGTGAATTTTGAATGAGCTCGGCCTAAATCTGCTATATCCATCTGGATCTTGGAAAATTGGGCTGAGCTGACTACACCCACTTGGGCCTGGGCCAACTAGCCTGAGTCTGCGTCTTCCATCTAGAGCCTGGGATAACTGACTTGAGTTGACTACAGTCACCTGGACCTGGGCCAACTAGCTTGAGTCTGTTATATGCATCTGGGCCTGGATCAACTAGCCTGAGTCTGCTACATCCATCTGGGCCTGGATCAACTTGCCTGAGTCAGCTACATCCATCTGGGCCTGGGCTAACCAGCCTGAGTCTGCTGAGTCTGCTACATCCATCTGGGCCTGGATCAACTTGCCTGAGTCAGCTACATCCATCTGGGCCTGGGCTAACCAGCCTGAGTCTGCTACATCCATCTGGGCCTGGGCTAACCTGCCTGAGTTTGCTACATCCATCTGGGCCTGGGCTAACTAGCCTGAGTCAGCTATATCCACCTTGGCCTGGGCTAACTAGCCTGAGTCTGCAACATTCATCTGGAACCTGGCTACAACCACTTTCTGTGACTGCAAGTAGCAATTAGTCTTCTACAGGTTTTGTTTTTATTCTGAGTTGATGGCGTTTTTCATTACTTTGGTATGTTTGGTGGCAATTGGGGACATGAAACCAAATATCACTTTCTGGGGTAGTACCCATAACAATGCTCTGTGTTTTGGGGATTTTTATTATAGCGGCACTTGTTTTAATGTTGATTTTTTACAGCTGCAGATTTATTCAGACTGGGCCTTTAACACCTGGATTGACCTACCCAGGGAATTATTTAAACTACAAAGTGTTTTTACCTTATATAACCTCACATTTTGCACAATGGAAGTCATTGCTTGATTTCAACAAATGAAAGGTCTTCTTCAAAGTGTAGTATGAAACGAAGACTGATCATTGTCCTACTTTTACTTTTATCTGGTGATGTGCAGCCTAACCCTGGGCCTGAACTGCAGTATACTCAGACCCCTGCTGATTTTAAATTATTATCCGGTCTCAAATTTGTCCATTTTAATGTGCGCAGTTTACTACCCAAATTGGACATGGTCAGAATTTGGGTTGGATCAACAGATGCTGATATTGTGATTATTTCTGAAACGTGGTTGACCAAATCTATTACAGATGATGATATTAATATTAACGGGTACAATGTTTACCGTACTGATAGGCTTAAAAAAGGTGGTGGTGTTGCCATCTATCTTAAGTCTAGATTTGATGCTTCAATTGTGATGTCTCAGTCTATTTATAAGCAAATGGAGTTCTTGGCTTTGAATGTAAATATAGCCAAATCCCTTTCTTTAACAATTGTTGGTTGTTATAGACCTCCATCTGCCAGCAGGGAAGCATTGTCAACCTTAAAATGTCTTCTGTCCAAATTAAATTACAATGAGATTTTAATGGCAGGAGATCTCAACTGGGACTGGTTAAATGCAAATTCTGATGAATTTAAATATTTCTGTGACTCTGTAAATTTTAGTCAGTTGATCAGTCAACCAACTAGGTTAAATATTAAAAACCCGGCAAGGTCCACTTTGATTGATTTAATTCTAACAAATTCTCCTCATAAATTTTCATCCTTAGGTGTTTTCCGCAATGATCTGAGTGATCATTGTGTAGTTGCAGCTTGCAGGGACACAAAAATCCCTAAATATAAAGCACATATTATTATAAAGAGGAATTTAAAGAAGTTCAACGAACAAGCTTTTCATCATGGTTAAATGGGAACATATAAATCTGTTGCCAGACGTTGAGCTAGCATGGACATTTTTTAAGGAGAACTTTGATAAGATAGTAAATAAACATGCTCCCATGACAAAATTTAGAGTGAAGGGGCGTGAAAACCCCTGGTTCTCTTCTGAACTGTCTGACGCTCTTCACCAGCGTAACGTGGCATGGAGCAAAGCCAGAAAAAGTGATTCTGCCAGTGATTGGTCTCTTTTTAGACAACTAAGAAATAAATGTACATCTTTAATTAAAAGAGCCAAATCTGAATATTTCTTATCTGTCACATCTGAGAACCTTAAAAATCCGCAGAAGTTTTGGAAGATCATTAAGTCTTTCTCTGTAAATAAGAAATCTCAGGTTCTTCTTCATTTTGTCTTGAAAGACTCAGTCCCAGTGTACGATAAAGCTGAAGTCCTAAATTGCTTCAATAATCACTTTGTGTCCTCCAGTTATTTATTTGACTCTACACGTGGATCTGTCCCTGTGCCTCACTGTACAAATTCTGAAATTGTTTCTGGAGAACGTTTCTCATTTGTGCCTTTTACTGTACTACAAGTTCATAAGGCTCTCAACGCTCTGAATCACAGAAAGGCTCCTGGGCCTGATTTGATGGAGCCTTATTTTTTGAAAATGGCTGCTGATTTTATTGCACAGCCTCTCACAATAATTTTTAATCTATCAATTGAAAGCAAAGAAATTCCTTTAGTTTAGAAGTCAGCATTTGTTGTTCCCTTATTAAAAGGAGGGGACCCTGCAGTTTTAACTAATTACAGGCCAATCTCAAACTTGTGTGTTTTATCAAAAACACTTGAATCCCTTGTATGTGATCAACTTAAAGAGTTTTTATATTCGAATGAGCTTCTTACAAAACTGCAATCAGGCTTTAGGAAAAAGCACAGTACCATCACAGCTGCAACAAAAGTGATTAATGATATACTGATTGCACTAGATAGAAAGCTGCACTGTGCAGCTCTCTTTATTGATTTGTCAAAGGCTTTTGACACTGTGGATCACCTTGTCTTAAAACATAGACTCACTAGTTTTGGTCTGTCAGATGATGTAATTTCCTGGCTCACAAATTATTTGAGTGACAGGAGCCAATGTGTTAAATGTGATGCTTTATGTTCTGAATTTATGAGAGTTCACAAAGGGGTGCCACAGGGGTCTATATTAGGACCTTTGTTATTTATTATGTATATAAATGACTTAGGTGTAACGATTCACGGGACGGGGAGATAGCAGGAGTGACGCAAGTGCAAATAAGAAAGATTTAATAGAAAGACAGTGGTAAACCAAAGGATAAAACACAGAAGGCAAAAGGGTAGCTACACTAAACAAAGGAGAAGACACCACTAAACAGGTAAGCTATATAACTGGGAATGTAAAGTATGAGGACATAACTAACAACTACATACATATACGGGGAGAACATTACACAGGAGAAGCAATGACTACAGGGGCAACAAGGAAGAAGCAAACTACAGCATAAACAAAACAATGAACAGGCAAAGAGATAAACACCAATGGCTACTAATGATGGGGAACTCAACAATGAAACACAAGCACACAACCTAAAGAGACATAACCCAAACAAACAAGGACTATGAGTGACACTAAGAGCAAGAACAAAAGACAAGGCATGAACAAACAAGAAGACAGACAGAGAGAACCGAGGGACTCACATACAACGAATGACCGACAAGGGAGTGAAACACTCGGGGTTCTTTATACACAGAGACAAGACGGTGAAACAAGACTCAGGTGTGTGGGTACTAACGATGAGGGCGTGACAGACAGACGGAGGAACGAATGGGAGCGGGGAGCTAGGCGGGACCAGGGAGGAGGGAGGGGCTGGACGTGACATAAGGACACCATGTTTTTGATGCCAGTATCCATTTTTATGCTGATGATACAATTATTTACTGTTTTGGTTCATCTCCGGTCAATGCTGTTAAATCCTTGCAAAAAGCCTTTGACGTGGTGCAGCACAACTTGATGCAGCTAAAACTAGTCCTTAACTCTGATAAAACTCAACTCATGTTATTTTCTAATTCTAAAAAAGGTCCTCAAATTATCCCTACAGTGTTCACGCTTGAGGGAAATGAAATTGTGGTGGTTCACTCATACAAATACCTTGGTATTTTGCTTGATGACACTTTAACCTTTAAACCCCACATCGAGAATCTTGTGAAGAAACTCAAATTAAAACTGGGATTTTTTTTTCGAAATAAGTCTTGTTTTTCTTATGAGGCTAAAAAGCACCTTGTCATAGCAACTTTTTTATCTATTTTAGACTATGGAGACCTGTTATATATGAATGCCTCAACTCAATGCCTGAGAAAGATTGATTCTGTATATCATGCCTCTTTGAGATTCATTACGAACTGTACATCCCTGACTCATCATTGTGAGCTCTACTCCCAAGTGGGATGGCCTCCTTTGTCCACCAGGAGGTTGGTCCATTGGTACACTTTTATTTATAAGGCCATGCTTGGACTATTGCCCTCGTATATCTGTTCCTTAATCACACAGAGAAGTGTTTACATTTACATTTATGGCATTTGGCAGACGCCCTTATCCAGAGCGACTTACATTTTTATACAAGAGAGCAATTGAGGGTTAAGGGCCTTGCTCAGGGGCACCTCAGTCATGGCCTGGGGATCGAACCTGCGACCCTCTGGTCACAAGACCAGTTCCCTAACCGCTAGGCCATGACTGCCCGTTGTTGCCTTTGTGTTGTAGTGTTGATGCCTACAGTCTGCGTTCCAATGAACATTTGCTACTCTCTATTCCTTATGTCCGCACCGAAATTGGAAAAAGGTCTTTCACCTTCTCTGCCCCTTCTTCATGGAACACTTTGCAAAAGGACTGGAAAATTACAGAACTGATCACGTTAAAAGACTTTAAAGCTAGATTGAGAGCAGTTGAGACAGCCTCCCTCACATGCACCTGTTTTAATTAATTTTGTAAATTTTATTTGTTGGTTGTAACTGTAATGCTGTTGTTGCATCTTGGCCAGGGCTCCCTTGAAAAAGAGGTTCTTAATCTCAATGGGATTTTTCCCTGGTAAAATAAAGTTTAAATTTAAAAAAATAAAAAAAAAGTGACCAAAACATCAGCCAGAAAGCATAGGTACTGAGAAGTGGTCTGTGGTCCCCACCTGCCGAACCACTCCTTTATAGGGGGGGTCTTGCTAATTGCCTCTCATTTCTACCTGTTGTCTATTCCATTTGCACAACAGCAGGTGAAATTGATTCACAATCAGTGTTGTTTCCTAACTGAACAGGGATGAGTTTCCCTAAATGTTCTTAGCGCTAAGTACTTCTTAACCTTGTACGTAAGAAAGAGGTTACGAAGTACTTAGCGCTAAGAACGTTTTGGGAAACTCAACCCAGGTTGGTTTCACAGAAGTGTGGTTGACTTGGAGTTATATTGTGTTGTTTAAGTGTTCCCTTTATTTTTTTGAGCACTGTATATGGTGTAGTTCTCAAAACAAAAAATCCCACGAATCTCAAAACTCACACAATAGGGCTAACTGCCAGTGCATTGACAAGCTAGCCTCTGAGTAGCTCTGCCAAAAGAGAAGCACCATCCTGGCTGGGTAGCACTGGGAAGTAGAACCATCTTCACCAGTGATCAAATAGCTGCTGGTTAGTTAATATGCAGGAAAACTGCAAGCGGGTGGATGCACTAATTAATGTGTTGAGACTGGATGTCAACACGACTGTGTGACTCGATTGCCTTCAAAAAGTTTGGCTTTTCACATGAAAATAGGGTTATGCTCCTATGTTTGTGTCTGTCCTAGTCTGGCAATTTTCAGCAGCAATATCATACATTTTGCAATTAAGGCTTCTATCTTGTGGACTGTTGGTTGTTCAACAGTAATTGAATGCATTTTTAAAAATGGTATCTTTTGTTTTTATTACACAATATTTACTTTGAACTTTTTAAATCCTGCACCTGACAAATAACCCAAAGTATAAAAAAACTAAAACTAAACTAAAACTCGGATTACAGGGACGAAATAAACCGCACTTCTGAGGTAGCAAGAGGAGGCAATGTCCTGCCAACAACCTGCCACTGAACATTCAAAAAACCAAGGAACTAATTCTGGACTTCAGGAAGGGCAGGACTGACCCAGCCCCTCTTCACATAAACGGAGTATGCGTGGAAAGGGTCAGCTCCATCAGGGTCCTGGGTGTGCAGATTACCAACAGCATCTCCTGGTATGAAAACACATGAAGAAAGCCTAGCAGCAACTCCACTTCCTGAGATTTCTCAAAAGGAACAAGATGGAGGAGAAACTGTTGGTGCTCTTTTACAGATCCATCATTGAGAGCATCCTTGTGTATTGCAGCATGGTACAGTGGGTGCTCAGTAGCAGACAAAAAAGCACTGCAGAGGGTGATCAACACAGCCCAGGGGATCACTGGTTGCTCCCTGCCCAGCCTGGAGGACATTGCCACCTCTCGCTACCTTAGAAGGGCGATCAGCATCACCAAGGACTCATCCCACCCCAGCAATCACCTGTTTGACCTGTTACCCTCAGGCAGACGGTACAGGTTGCACAAAACCTGTACAAGTAGGCTCAGGGACAGCTTTTACCCTAGAGCCATCACTGCACTAAACAACATGTAAATAACGGCAATAGTGTAAATTCCCAACCCATGTGCAATACAACCCATGTAAAATACTTCTCATGTATTCTCAAACTCTTCTACTTCTCTAAATAGCTTGTGCAATATTCAACATTTCATGTAAGCAATCTACTGAACCAGATGTAAATGTGGCAACGCCATTAACTTATCGTTTTATGTCATTGTGTGTATTTGTGTGTGTGTATTTATTGTTGGTTGTAGAGTATTGTGCGTATTTATTGTCCCAACAAGCACCTTGGAGTACAATCAAATTTCACTGTAATGCAAATTATAATGACAATAAATCTGATAAATAAGATAATAATCTGGGAAACTAGTAAAATAATTAGAACAGTTTGAGTTTCTTAACTAAAAGCAGATCTAAACAGGAAGGTTTTGTGAATGCAACTCTATGAACGCGACCCTACAGGTGATTTAGGTAAATAGAAGGTTAGAAAACGCAAATTTTCGAATTGCTTGGAAATGCATTTTCCACATTGCAAACATGTTAAAACAGCTTGTTTTCACACGAATAAACTGGTTTCTAACAAAATATGAGTTTTCAAGTAATTCTTCAAAAGTTGCACTATAGCACTAAGTTAGGCTTAGAAACACTGTTTAGAGCACTTACAACGTCAGCCAACGCTGTTTTGAACGCCTAAATGCAAGACTTACTGGTTGTTTGGAAATGCATGTGTAACATTACAAACATGATAAAACAGCTTGTTATCATATCCAAACACTGTTTTGAAACAAAATATGAGTTTTCAGTTCATTCTTCAAAAGTTGCACTTTTGCCCCAAGTTATGCTCAGAAACACTGTTTAGAGCTCTTACAACGCCAGCAAACGCTGTTTTGAACGCCTTAATGCAAGACTTACTACTTGTTTGGAAATGCATGTGTAACATTACAAACATGATAAAACAGCTTGTTATCATATCCAAACACTGTTTTGAAACAAAATATGAGTATTCAGTTCATTCTTCAAAAGTTGCACTTTTGCCCAAAGTTATGCTCAGAAACACTGTTTAGAGCGCTTACAGCGCCAGCAAACGCTGTTTTGAACGCCTTAATGCAAGACTTACTACTTGATTGGAAATGCATGTGTAACATTACAAACATGATAAAACAGCTTGTTATCACATCCAAACACTGTTTTGAAACAAAATATGAGTTTTCTTTTCATTCTTCAAAAGTTGCACTTTTTGCCACAGTTCAGAAACACTGTTTAGAGCGTTTACAGCGCCAGCAAACGCTGTTTTGAACGCCTAAATGCAAGACTTACTACTTGTTTGGAAATGCATGTGTAACATTACAAACATGATAAAACAGCTTGTTATCACATCCAAACACTGTTTTGAAACAAAATATGAGTTTTCAGTTCATTCTTCAAAAGTTGCACTTTTGCCCCAAGTTATGCTCAGAAACACTGTTTAGAGCGCTTACAGCGCCAGCAAACGCTGTTTTGAACGCCTTAATGCAAGACTTACTACCAGAGGTGGGACCAAGTCAGTGTTTTGCAAGTCTCAAGTAAGTCCAAGTCTTTATCCTCAAGTCCCGAGTCAAGTCTCAAGCAAAGACAGTCAACTCAAGTCAAGTCTCGAGTCAAGACAAGCAACCGTCAAGTCAAGTCCCAAGTCTGAAACTTGGAATTTCAAGTCCTTTCGAGTCTTTTTTTTTTTTTACAGGCACCAACGCTTTACGAATGCTATGCTGATGCGTATCTTTACTCGTTTTGTTGGTGTCCGCCAGCCAAAAGATTACAGATCATTTACATTTTATCTTCTCTTAATTACATAAATGTACTTAAACAAGAATGTTTCGTTACATCATTTTACACGAAAATAGCAAGCTTCATCGTAAGCAAGATGCTGTCATTACGAATGGTTATTCTAAACATTTGGATAAAATGTTTAAATATAGACTAATAAAAGGTTAGGGTTATTTTTCATTGTTTTCTGTTATTGTGGGGTCACTGTGTAGGCTGCTATTGTTACCTGGAGATTCAGTGGGGTCACATATTCTGATGGCTGCCGTCAGAATTGGTGGCCCCAGTTAAAAAGGCTCACCTGTACATCCCATTCATGATTTCTTTGTTGGCTGCAATGGTGAGGGGATGGTAAATCTTGTTTAAGTACATTTATGTAATTAAGAGACGATAAATGTAAATATAAACATCTGTCATATTTTGGCTCGTGGACACCAACAAAACGAGTAAAGAAAGTGCATCAGCGTAGTTTACGTAGCATTCGTAAAGCGTTTGTGCCTCTGAACAGAAACTGTGAAATAGCGCCCCCTGTGGTCACAAAACTCGACGGTCACAGAATCTGGTGTAACGCCGGTCTGCGTCAGAAGGACGGAAATGAAATTAATGGGGCGCACTTTACAAATATTAATATGCGTTTTAAAATTAAAAAAAAATCAAGTCTTTGCAAGTAAACAGGTTCAAGTCCAATTCAAGTCCCAAGTTATTGGTGTAAAAGTCCAAGTCAAGTCTAAGTCTCTGAATATTTTTTCAAGTCAAGTCAAAAGTCTTAATATTAATGACTCGAGTCTGACTCGAGTCCAAGTCATGTGACTCGAAATGCATGTGTAACATTACAAACATGATAAAACAGCTTGTTATCACATCCAAACACTGTTTTGAAACAAAATATGAGTTTTCAGTTCATTCTTCAAAAGTTGCACTTTTGCTCCAAGTTATGCTCAGAAACACTGTTTAGAGCGTTTACAGCGTCAGCAAACGCTGTTTTGAACGCCTAAATGCAAGACTTACTACTTCTTTGGAAATGCATGTGTAACATTACAAACATGATAAAACAGCTTGTTATCACATCCAAACACTGTTTTGAAACAAAATATGAGTTTTCAGTTCATTCTTCAAAAGTTGCACTTTTGCCACAAGTTATGCTCAGAAACACTGTTTAGAGCGCTTACAGGGCCAGCAAACGCTGTTTTGAACGCCTTAATACAAGACTTACTACTTGTTTGGAAATGCATGTGTAACATTACAAACATGATAAAACAGCTTATCACATCCAAACACTGTTTTCATTCAAAATATGAGTTTTCTTTTCAGTCTTCAAAAGTTGCACTTTTGCCACACGTTATGCTCAGAAACACTGTTTAGAGCGCTTACAACGCTGTTTTGAACGCCTTAATGCAAGACTTACTACTTGTTTGGAAATGCATGTGTAACATTACAAACATGATAAAACAGCTTGTTATCACATCCAAACACTGTTTTGAAACAAAATATGAGTTTTCAGTTCATTCTTCAAAAGTTGCACTTTTTGCCACAGTTCAGAAACACTGTTTAGAGCTCTTACAGCGCCAGCAAACGCTGTTTTGAACGCCTTAATGCAAGACTTACTACTTGTTTGGAAATGCATGTGTAACATTACAAACATGATAAAACAGCTTGTTATCACATCCAAACACTGTTTTCATTCAAAATATGAGTTTTCAGTTCATTCTTCAAAAGTTGCACTTTTGCCACAAGTTATGCTCAGAAACACTGTTTAGAGCGTTTACAGCGCCAGCAAACGCTGTTTTGAACGCCTAAATGCAAGACTTACTACTTGTTTGGAAATGCATGTGTAACATTACAAATATGATAAAACAGCTTGTTATCACATCCAAACACTGTTTTGAAACAAAATATGAGTTTTCAGTTCATTCTTCAAAAGTTGCACTTTTGCTCCAAGTTATGCTCAGAAACACTGTTTAGAGCGTTTACAGCGCCAGCAAACGCTGTTTTGAACGCTTTAATGCAAGACTTACTACTTGTTTGGAAATGCTTGTGTAACATTACAAACATGATAAAACAGCTTGTTATCACATCCAAACACTGTTTTGAAACAAAATATGAGTTTTCAGTTCATTCTTCAAAAGTTGCACTTTTTGCCACAGTTCAGAAACACTGTTTAGAGCTCTTACAGCGCCAGCAAACGTTGTTTTGAACGCCTTAATGCAAGACTTACTACTTGTTTGGAAATGCATGTGTAACATTACAAACATGATAAAACAGCTTGTTATCACATCCAAACACTGTTTTGAAACAAAATATGAGTTTTCAGTTCATTCTTCAAAAGTTGCACTTTTGCCACAAGTTATGCTCAGAAACACTGTTTAGAGCGCTTACAGCGCCAGCAAACGCTGTTTTGAACGCTTTAATGCAAGACTTACTACTTGTTTGGAAATGCATGTGTAACATTACAAACATGATAAAACAGCTTGTTATCACATCCAAACACTGTTTTGAAACAAAATATGAGTTTTCAGTTCATTCTTCAAAAGTTGCACTTTTGCTCCAAGTTATGCTCAGAAACACTGTTTAGAGCGTTTACAGCGTCAGCAAACGCTGTTTTGAACGCCTAAATGCAAGACTTACTACTTCTTTGGAAATGCATGTGTAACATTACAAACATGATAAAACAGCTTGTTATCACATCCAAACACTGTTTTGAAACAAAATATGAGTTTTCAGTTCATTCTTCAAAAGTTGCACTTTTGCCACAAGTTATGCTCAGAAACACTGTTTAGAGCGCTTACAGGGCCAGCAAACGCTGTTTTGAACGCCTTAATACAAGACTTACTACTTGTTTGGAAATGCATGTGTAACATTACAAACATGATAAAACAGCTTATCACATCCAAACACTGTTTTCATTCAAAATATGAGTTTTCTTTTCAGTCTTCAAAAGTTGCACTTTTGCCACACGTTATGCTCAGAAACACTGTTTAGAGCGCTTACAACGCTGTTTTGAACGCCTTAATGCAAGACTTACTACTTGTTTGGAAATGCATGTGTAACATTACAAACATGATAAAACAGCTTGTTATCACATCCAAACACTGTTTTGAAACAAAATATGAGTTTTCAGTTCATTCTTCAAAAGTTGCACTTTTTGCCACAGTTCAGAAACACTGTTTAGAGCTCTTACAGCGCCAGCAAACGCTGTTTTGAACGCCTTAATGCAAGACTTACTACTTGTTTGGAAATGCATGTGTAACATTACAAACATGATAAAACAGCTTGTTATCACATCCAAACACTGTTTTCATTCAAAATATGAGTTTTCAGTTCATTCTTCAAAAGTTGCACTTTTGCCACAAGTTATGCTCAGAAACACTGTTTAGAGCGTTTACAGCGCCAGCAAACGCTGTTTTGAACGCCTAAATGCAAGACTTACTACTTGTTTGGAAATGCATGTGTAACATTACAAATATGATAAAACAGCTTGTTATCACATCCAAACACTGTTTTGAAACAAAATATGAGTTTTCAGTTCATTCTTCAAAAGTTGCACTTTTGCTCCAAGTTATGCTCAGAAACACTGTTTAGAGCGTTTACAGCGCCAGCAAACGCTGTTTTGAACGCTTTAATGCAAGACTTACTACTTGTTTGGAAATGCTTGTGTAACATTACAAACATGATAAAACAGCTTGTTATCACATCCAAACACTGTTTTGAAACAAAATATGAGTTTTCAGTTCATTCTTCAAAAGTTGCACTTTTTGCCACAGTTCAGAAACACTGTTTAGAGCTCTTACAGCGCCAGCAAACGTTGTTTTGAACGCCTTAAATGCAAGACTTACTACTTGTTTGGAAATGCATGTGTAACATTACAAACATGATAAAACAGCTTGTTATCACATCCAAACACTGTTTTGAAACAAAATATGAGTTTTCAGTTCATTCTTCAAAAGTTGCACTTTTGCCACAAGTTATGCTCAGAAACACTGTTTAGAGCGCTTACAGCGCCAGCAAACGCTGTTTTGAACGCTTTAATGCAAGACTTACTACTTGTTTGGAAATGCATGTGTAACATTACAAACATGATAAAACAGCTTGTTATCACATCCAAACACTGTTTTGAAACAAAATATGAGTTTTCAGTTCATTCTTCAAAAGTTGCACTTTTGCTCCAAGTTATGCTCAGAAACACTGTTTAGAGCGTTTACAGCGCCAGCAAACGCTGTTTTGAACGCCTAAATGCAAGACTTACTACTTGTATGGAAATGCATGTGTAACATTACAAACATGATAAAACAGCTTGTTATCACATCCAAACACTGTTTTGAAACAAAATATGAGTTTTCAGTTCATTCTTCAAAAGTTGCACTTTTGCCACAAGTTATGCTCAGAAACACTGTTTAGAACGCTTACAGCGCCAGCAATCGCTGTTTTGAACGCCTTAATACAAGACTTACTACTTGTTTGGAAATGCATGTGTAACATTACAAACATGATAAAACAGCTTGTTATCACATCCAAACACTGTTTTGAAACAAAATATGAGTTTTCAGTTCATTCTTCAAAAGTTGCACTTTTGCTCCAAGTTATGCTCAGAAACACTGTTTAGACCGTTTACAGCGTCAGCAAACGCTGTTTTGAACGCCTTAATGCAAGACTTACTACTTGTTAGGAAATGCATGTGTAACATTACAAACATGATAAAACAGCTTGTTATCACATCCAAACACTGTTTTGAAACAAAATATGAGTTTTCAGTTCATTCTTCAAAAGTTGCACTTTTGCCACAAGTTATGCTCAGAAACACTGTTTAGAGCGCTTACAACGCTGTTTTGAACGCCTTAATGCAAGACTTACTACTTGTTAGGAAATGCATGTGTAACATTACAAACATGATAAAACAGCTTATCACATCCAAACACTGTTTTCATTCAAAATATGAGTTTTCTTTTCAGTCTTCAAAAGTTGCACTTTTGCCACAAGTTATGCTCAGAAACACTGTTTAGAGCGCTTACAACGCTGTTTTGAACGCCTTAATGCAAGACTTACTACTTGTTTGGAAATGCATGTGTAACATTACAAACATGATAAAACAGCTTGTTATCACATCCAAACACTGTTTTGAAACAAAATATGAGTTTTCAGTTCATTCTTCAAAAGTTGCACTTTTTGCCACAGTTCAGAAACACTGTTTAGAGCTCTTACAGCGCCAGCAAACGCTGTTTTGAACGCCTTAATGCAAGACTTACTACTTGTTTGGAAATGCATGTGTAACATTACAAACATGATAAAACAGCTTGTTATCACATCCAAACACTGTTTTCATTCAAAATATGAGTTTTCAGTTCATTCTTCAAAAGTTGCACTTTTGCCACAAGTTATGCTCAGAAACACTGTTTAGAGCGTTTACAGCGCCAGCAAACGCTGTTTTGAACGCCTAAATGCAAGACTTACTACTTGTTTGGAAATGCATGTGTAACATTACAAATATGATAAAACAGCTTGTTATCACATCCAAACACTGTTTTGAAACAAAATATGAGTTTTCAGTTCATTCTTCAAAAGTTGCACTTTTGCTCCAAGTTATGCTCAGAAACACTGTTTAGAGCGTTTACAGCGCCAGCAAACGCTGTTTTGAACGCTTTAATGCAAGACTTACTACTTGTTTGGAAATGCTTGTGTAACATTACAAACATGATAAAACAGCTTGTTATCACATCCAAACACTGTTTTGAAACAAAATATGAGTTTTCAGTTAATTCTTCAAAAGTTGCACTTTTTGCCACAGTTCAGAAACACTGTTTAGAGCTCTTACAGCGCCAGCAAACGCTGTTTTGAACGCCTTAATGCAAGACTTACTACTTGTTTGGAAATGCATGTGTAACATTACAAACATGATAAAACAGCTTGTTATCACATCCAAACACTGTTTTCATTCAAAATATGAGTTTTCAGTTCATTCTTCAAAAGTTGCACTTTTGCCACAAGTTATGCTCAGAAACACTGTTTAGAGCGTTTACAGCGCCAGCAAACGCTGTTTTGAACGCCTAAATGCAAGACTTACTACTTGTTTGGAAATGCATGTGTAACATTACAAATATGATAAAACAGCTTGTTATCACATCCAAACACTGTTTTGAAACAAAATATGAGTTTTCAGTTCATTCTTCAAAAGTTGCACTTTTGCTCCAAGTTATGCTCAGAAACACTGTTTAGAGCGTTTACAGCGCCAGCAAACGCTGTTTTGAACGCTTTAATGCAAGACTTACTACTTGTTTGGAAATGCTTGTGTAACATTACAAACATGATAAAACAGCTTGTTATCACATCCAAACACTGTTTTGAAACAAAATATGAGTTTTCAGTTCATTCTTCAAAAGTTGCACTTTTTGCCACAGTTCAGAAACACTGTTTAGAGCTCTTACAGCGCCAGCAAACGCTGTTTTGAACGCCTTAATGCAAGACTTACTACTTGTTTGGAAATGCATGTGTAACATTACAAACATGATAAAACAGCTTGTTATCACATCCAAACACTGTTTTGAAACAAAATATGAGTTTTCAGTTCATTCTTCAAAAGTTGCACTTTTGCTCCAAGTTATGCTCAGAAACACTGTTTAGAGCGTTTACAGCGCCAGCAAACGCTGTTTTGAACGCTTTAATGCAAGACTTACTACTTGTTTGGAAATGCTTGTGTAACATTACAAACATGATAAAACAGCTTGTTATCACATCCAAACACTGTTTTGAAACAAAATATGAGTTTTCAGTTCATTCTTCAAAAGTTGCACTTTTTGCCACAGTTCAGAAACACTGTTTAGAGCTCTTACAGCGCCAGCAAACGCTGTTTTGAACGCCTTAATGCAAGACTTACTACTTGTTTGGAAATGCATGTGTAACATTACAAACATGATAAAACAGCTTGTTATCACATCCAAACACTGTTTTGAAACAAAATATGAGTTTTCAGTTCATTCTTCAAAAGTTGCACTTTTGCCACAAGTTATGCTCAGAAACACTGTTTAGAGCGCTTACAGCGCCAGCAAACGCTGTTTTGAACGCTTTAATGCAAGACTTACTACTTGTTTGGAAATGCATGTGTAACATTACAAACATGATAAAACAGCTTGTTATCACATCCAAACACTGTTTTGAAACAAAATATGAGTTTTCAGTTCATTCTTCAAAAGTTGCACTTTTGCTCCAAGTTATGCTCAGAAACACTGTTTAGAGCGTTTACAGCGCCAGCAAACACTGTTTTGAACGCCTAAATGCAAGACTTACTACTTGTATGGAAATGCATGTGTAACATTACAAACATGATAAAACAGCTTGTTATCACATCCAAACACTGTTTTGAAACAAAATAAGAGTTTTCAGTTCATTCTTCAAAAGTTGCACTTTTTGCCACAGTTCAGAAACACTGTTTAGAGCTCTTACAGCGCCAGCAAACGCTGTTTTGAACGCCTTAATGCAAGACTTACTACTTTTTTGGAAATGCATGTGTAACATTACAAACATGATAAAACAGCTTGTTATCACATCCAAACACTGTTTTGAAACAAAATATGAGTTTTCAGTTCATTCTTCAAAAGTTGCACTTTTGCCACAAGTTATGCTCAGAAACACTGTTTAGAGCGCTTACAACGCTGTTTTGAACGCCTTAATGCAAGACTTACTACTTGTTAGGAAATGCATGTGTAACATTACAAACATGATAAAACAGCTTGTTATCACATCCAAACACTGTTTTGAAACAAAATATGAGTTTTCAGTTCATTCTTCAAAAGTTGCACTTTTTGCCACAGTTCAGAAACACTGTTTAGAGCTCTTACAGCGCCAGCAAACGCTGTTTTGAACGCCTTAATGCAAGACTTACTACTTGTTTGGAAATGCATGTGTAACATTACAAACATGATAAAACAGCTTGTTATCACATCCAAACACTGTTTTCATTCAAAATATGAGTTTTCAGTTCATTCTTCAAAAGTTGCACTTTTGCCACAAGTTATGCTCAGAAACACTCTTTAGAGCGTTTACAGTGCCAGCAAACGCTGTTTTGAACGCCTAAATGCAAGACTTACTACTTGTTTGGAAATGCATGTGTAACATTACAAATATGATAAAACAGCTCGTTATCACATCCAAACACTGTTTTGAAACAAAATATGAGTTTTCAGTTCATTCTTCAAAAGTTGCACTTTTGCCACAAGTTATGCTCAGAAACCCTGCTTAGAGCGTTTACAGCGCCAGCAAACGCTGTTTTGAACGCCTAAATGCAAGACTTACTACTTGTTTGGAAATGCATGTGTAACATTACAAACATGATAAAACAGCTTATCACATCCAAACACTGTTTTCATTCAAAATATGAGTTTTCTTTTCAGTCTTCAAAAGTTGCACTTTTGCCACAAGTTATGCTCAGAAACACTGTTTAGAGCGCTTACAACGCTGTTTTGAACGCCTTAATTAATGCAAGACTTACTACTTGTTAGGAAATGCATGTGTAACATTACAAACATGATAAAACAGCTTATCACATCCAAACACTGTTTTCATTCAAAATATGAGTTTTCTTTTCAGTCTTCAAAAGTTGCACTTTTGCCACAAGTTATGCTCAGAAACACTGTTTAGAGCGCTTACAACGCTGTTTTGAACGCCTTAATGCAAGACTTACTACTTGTTTGGAAATGCATGTGTAACATTACAAACATGATAAAACAGCTTGTTATCACATCCAAACACTGTTTTCATTCAAAATATGAGTTTTCAGTTCATTCTTCAAAAGTTGCACTTTTTGCCACAGTTCAGAAACACTGTTTAGAGCTCTTACAGCGCCAGCAAACGCTGTTTTGAACGCCTTAATGCAAGACTTACTACTTGTTTGGAAATGCATGTGTAACATTACAAACATGATAAAACAGCTTGTTATCACATCCAAACACTGTTTTCATTCAAAATATGAGTTTTCAGTTCATTCTTCAAAAGTTGCACTTTTGCCACAAGTTATGCTCAGAAACACTGTTTAGAGCGTTTACAGCGCCAGCAAACGCTGTTTTGAACGCCTAAATGCAAGACTTACTACTTGTTTGGAAATGCATGTGTAACATTACAAATATGATAAAACAGCTTGTTATCACATCCAAACACTGTTTTGAAACAAAATATGAGTTTTCAGTTCATTCTTCAAAAGTTGCACTTTTGCTCCAAGTTATGCTCAGAAACACTGTTTAGAGCGTTTACAGCGCCAGCAAACGCTGTTTTGAACGCTTTAATGCAAGACTTACTACTTGTTTGGAAATGCATGTGTAACATTACAAACATGATAAAACAGTTTGTTATCACATCCAAACACTGTTTTGAAACAAAATATGAGTTTTCAGTTCATTCTTCAAAAGTTGCACTTTTTGCCACAGTTCAGAAACACTGTTTAGAGCTCTTACAGCGCCAGCAAACGCTGTTTTGAACGCCTTAATGCAAGACTTACTACTTGTTTGGAAATGCATGTGTAACATTACAAACATGATAAAACAGCTTGTTATCACATCCAAACACTGTTTTGAAACAAAATATGAGTTTTCAGTTCATTCTTCAAAAGTTGCACTTTTGCCACAAGTTATGCTCAGAAACACTGTTTAGAGCGCTTACAGCGCCAGCAAACGCTGTTTTGAACGCTTTAATGCAAGACTTACTACTTGTTTGGAAATGCATGTGTAACATTACAAACATGATAAAACAGCTTGTTATCACATCCAAACACTGTTTTGAAACAAAATATGAGTTTTCAGTTCATTCTTCAAAAGTTGCACTTTTTGCCACAGTTCAGAAACACTGTTTAGAGCTCTTACAGCGCCAGCAAACGCTGTTTTGAACGCCTTAATGCAAGACTTACTACTTCTTTGGAAATGCATGTGTAACATTACAAACATGATAAAACAGCTTGTTATTGTCACGGTGAGGCGGCCCCCTACCGGCCGCCTCCGTCCACAGCGGCTGTGTTGTTGTTGTTTTGTGACGTCGTGTACGCCCCTCAGGTGGGCGGAGCCCGTGATCCGTTCCCACCTGATGGTCGTTTGTCTGTCTATATATGTCTTGTCTTTGTACCAGTTGACCGCTGGTCATTATATCCTTAATTTGGATCTATTGCACGGGTTTTAGGTTTGCACACTTTATATTAAACCATCATTTTTCCCTGAGACTTGGCGTGATCGCTTCCTTTTTGTTGCTCACACCTGCCCGTCACAGAATGACCAGCCACCCTTCGGAAGCCGCCGAGTCTCTTTTTCTTTCTCCTTCGTTCGTGGTCATGTCTCGTGGTAAGTGTTTGTCTGCGTGGTGTCTGATTGAAGAGATCTGCCGTGCTTTTGTGTTGTTTGTGGCACGGCGAGGGACAGGGCTCTCGCCCTGGAAATACTCTTCGTGTTTGTTGTTTGTTTGTTTGTGTGAAGAGATCCGCTGTGCCCATGTGTTGTGTTAGTGGCACGGCGAGGGACAGGACTGTCGTCCTGGAAATACTCTTCTTCTTGTGTGGTGTTAGTGTGTCCAGGTAACGGACGGGAGGATCCGTGTGCGTGCGCGTGTGTTATATGTTGAGTGTTTTGTGTGTGTGACGCGCTCGCCGCTCGTCACTGTCGCCTCGCTCCCCGTGTGTCGTGTGTTTTATGTGGGGAGCGACTGCGACTCTGAGCGGCGCGTCACCATCGTTTGTGTAGTGCACGCAAGTATCGGTCCCGTTTGTTCAATGTCTGCGCACTAAGTTCTGTTTGTCGAGTCTTTGTGTGTATGTTTTGTCCTAGCGTGTTGTCTACTGTTAAGTGTAATTCCACGCTTGCTCCTCCACTTAAATGTGTGTTTGGGAGGGGGGCGGTTGTGGTCCCGTGCCACTGGGTATGGCACGGAGGGCGTCTGAGGCGCGTTTGTGTTCTATGTTGGTGTTGGGGTGTGTGTGTGTGTGTGTGTGTGTGTGTGTGTGCTGTTTCTGTGCAGGTGCTTCCCCCTGGCGGTGTTGTGGTGTTCCTGGACCTTGTGGGGGTCTCCACCTGGCAGGAGCCCCCTTGTGTTGTGGGGTGACCGGAGCCCGGTCGTGAAGAGCCCCTCCCTAGAGGGCTGGGGCCCCCGGATGTTTGGGGACCATGGGGCTCCGGTCTGAAAAGCTCCTGCTGAGGGAGGAGATCCTCCCTCCTGCCCGGGGTGACCAGGAGGCCCTTGGGGCTGCTCCCTAGCCCGCGTCGGGGGTGCTCTGGGCCTCTGTCTCTGGCGCTCCTGGGTTGGGTGGAGGAGTCCACCTTGTGATGAGGGACCCCGGGAGGGGTTGGCTCCCCCAGGAGGCTGGGGTGACCCCTAGCAGAAGGCAGGGGTCAGCTCTGGGAGGAGGTAGGTCCAGGAGGTGAAGAAGCCACGCCTCGGGGAGGTAACCTGCACACACACACATACGCTAAGGACGACACAGGAGCCATAGCTACTCGTCCTCACACCTGTGGGGCTCACCGGCCAAGGGCCGGTTAGGGCGCGAGGGCCCTGTGACCGACCGGGGCGTGGTTATGTGTTGTTAACGGCCCGGTCGGTCCAGGGTCCCGCCCAGGGAGGTGAGCTGACTAATGTTATGTGTTTTGTGTTTCAGCTCGTGGACTGCAGGAGGTGTGTCCCTGCCTGTCCTTGCCTTCCTGCCCCTTCGTGTTGTTGTGCAGCCGCTGTGTGCCACACACCCAGTGGAGGGGAGTGCGGCTTGGTGGGGGGGTCTGTCACGGTGAGGCGGCCCCCTACCGGCCGCCTCCGTCCACAGCGGCTGTGTTGTTGTTGTTTTGTGACAGCTTGTTATCACATCCAAACACTGTTTTGAAACAAAATATGAGTTTTCAGTTCATTCTTCAAAAGTTGCACTTTTGCTCCAAGTTATGCTCAGAAACACTGTTTAGAGCGTTTACAGCGTCAGCAAACGCTGTTTTGAACGCCTAAATGCAAGACTTACTACTTCTTTGGAAATGCATGTGTAACATTACAAACATGATAAAACAGCTTGTTATCACATCCAAACACTGTTTTGAAACAAAATATGAGTTTTCAGTTCATTCTTCAAAAGTTGCACTTTTGCCACAAGTTATGCTCAGAAACACTGTTTAGACCGTTTACAGCGTCAGCAAACGCTGTTTTGAACGCCTAAATGCAAGACTTACTACTTGCTTGGAAATGCATGTGTAACATTACAAACATAATAAAACAGCTTGTTATCACATCCAAACACTGTTTTGAAACAAAATATGAGTTTTCAGTTCATTCTTCAAAAGTTGCACTTTTGCCACAAGTTATGCTCAGAAACACTGTTTAGAGCGCTTACAGGGCCAGCAAACGCTGTTTTGAACGCCTTAATACAAGACTTACTACTTGTTTGGAAATGCATGTGTAACATTACAAACATGATAAAACAGCTTATCACATCCAAACACTGTTTTCATTCAAAATATGAGTTTTCTTTTCAGTCTTCAAAAGTTGCACTTTTGCCACAAGTTATGCTCAGAAACACTGTTTAGAGCGGTTACAACGCTGTTTTGAACGCCTTAATGCAAGACTTACTACTTGTTAGGAAATGCATGTGTAACATTACAAACATGATAAAACAGCTTATCACATCCAAACACTGTTTTCATTCAAAATATGAGTTTTCTTTTCAGTCTTCAAAAGTTGCACTTTTGCCACAAGTTATGCTCAGAAACACTGTTTAGAGCGCTTACAACGCTGTTTTGAACGCCTTAATGCAAGACTTACTACTTGTTTGGAAATGCATGTGTAACATTACAAACATGATAAAACAGCTTGTTATCACATCCAAACACTGTTTTGAAACAAAATATGAGTTTTCAGTTCATTCTTCAAAAGTTGCACTTTTTTGCCACAGTTCAGAAACACTGTTTAGAGCTCTTACAGCGCCAGCAAACGCTGTTTTGAACGCCTTAATGCAAGACTTACTACTTGTTTGGAAATGCATGTGTAACATTACAAACATGATAAAACAGCTTGTTATCACATCCAAACACTGTTTTCATTCAAAATATGAGTTTTCAGTTCATTCTTCAAAAGTTGCACTTTTGCCACAAGTTATGCTCAGAAACACTGTTTAGAGCGTTTACAGCGCCAGCAAACGCTGTTTTGAACGCCTTAATGCAAGACTTACTACTTGTTTGGAAATGCATGTGTAACATTACAAACATGATAAAACAGCTTGTTATCACATCCAAACACTGTTTTGAAACAAAATATGAGTTTTCAGTTCATTCTTCAAAAGTTGCACTTTTGCCACAAGTTATGCTCAGAAACACTGTTTAGAGCGCTTACAGGGCCAGCAAACGCTGTTTTGAACGCCTTAATACAAGACTTACTACTTGTTTGGAAATGCATGTGTAACATTACAAACATGATAAAACAGCTTATCACATCCAAACACTGTTTTCATTCAAAATATGAGTTTTCTTTTCAGTCTTCAAAAGTTGCACTTTTGCCACAAGTTATGCTCAGAAACACTGTTTAGAGCGGTTACAACGCTGTTTTGAACGCCTTAATGCAAGACTTACTACTTGTTAGGAAATGCATGTGTAACATTACAAACATGATAAAACAGCTTATCACATCCAAACACTGTTTTCATTCAAAATATGAGTTTTCTTTTCAGTCTTCAAAAGTTGCACTTTTGCCACAAGTTATGCTCAGAAACACTGTTTAGAGCGCTTACAACGCTGTTTTGAACGCCTTAATGCAAGACTTACTACTTGTTTGGAAATGCATGTGTAACATTACAAACATGATAAAACAGCTTGTTATCACATCCAAACACTGTTTTGAAACAAAATATGAGTTTTCAGTTCATTCTTCAAAAGTTGCACTTTTTTGCCACAGTTCAGAAACACTGTTTAGAGCTCTTACAGCGCCAGCAAACGCTGTTTTGAACGCCTTAATGCAAGACTTACTACTTGTTTGGAAATGCATGTGTAACATTACAAACATGATAAAACAGCTTGTTATCACATCCAAACACTGTTTTCATTCAAAATATGAGTTTTCAGTTCATTCTTCAAAAGTTGCACTTTTGCCACAAGTTATGCTCAGAAACACTGTTTAGAGCGCTTACAGCGCCAGCAAACGCTGTTTTGAACGCTTTAATGCAAGACTTACTACTTGTTTGGAAATGCATGTGTAACATTACAAACATGATAAAACAGCTTGTTATCACATCCAAACACTGTTTTGAAACAAAATATGAGTTTTCAGTTCATTCTTCAAAAGTTGCACTTTTTGCCACAGTTCAGAAACACTGTTTAGAGCTCTTACAGCGCCAGCAAACGCTGTTTTGAACGCCTTAATGCAAGACTTACTACTTCTTTGGAAATGCATGTGTAACATTACAAACATGATAAAACAGCTTGTTATTGTCACGGTGAGGCGGCCCCCTACCGGCCGCCTCCGTCCACAGCGGCTGTGTTGTTGTTGTTTTGTGACGTCGTGTACGCCCCTCAGGTGGGCGGAGCCCGTGATCCGTTCCCACCTGATGGTCGTTTGTCTGTCTATATATGTCTTGTCTTTGTACCAGTTGACCGCTGGTCATTATATCCTTAATTTGGATCTATTGCACGGGTTTTAGGTTTGCACACTTTATATTAAACCATCATTTTTCCCTGAGACTTGGCGTGATCGCTTCCTTTTTGTTGCTCACACCTGCCCGTCACAGAATGACCAGCCACCCTTCGGAAGCCGCCGAGTCTCTTTTTCTTTCTCCTTCGTTCGTGGTCATGTCTCGTGGTAAGTGTTTGTCTGCGTGGTGTCTGATTGAAGAGATCTGCCGTGCTTTTGTGTTGTTTGTGGCACGGCGAGGGACAGGGCTCTCGCCCTGGAAATACTCTTCGTGTTTGTTGTTTGTTTGTTTGTGTGAAGAGATCCGCTGTGCCCATGTGTTGTGTTAGTGGCACGGCGAGGGACAGGACTGTCGTCCTGGAAATACTCTTCTTCTTGTGTGGTGTTAGTGTGTCCAGGTAACGGACGGGAGGATCCGTGTGCGTGCGCGTGTGTTATATGTTGAGTGTTTTGTGTGTGTGACGCGCTCGCCGCTCGTCACTGTCGCCTCGCTCCCCGTGTGTCGTGTGTTTTATGTGGGGAGCGACTGCGACTCTGAGCGGCGCGTCACCATCGTTTGTGTAGTGCACGCAAGTATCGGTCCCGTTTGTTCAATGTCTGCGCACTAAGTTCTGTTTGTCGAGTCTTTGTGTGTATGTTTTGTCCTAGCGTGTTGTCTACTGTTAATTGTAATTCCACGCTTGCTCCTCCCCTTAAATGTGTGTTTGGGAGGGGGGCGGTTGTGGTCCCGTGCCACTGGGTATGGCACGGAGGGCGTCTGAGGCGCGTTTGTGTTCTATGTTGGTGTTGGGGTGTGTGTGTGTGTGTGTGTGTGTGTGTGTGTGCTGTTTCTGTGCAGGTGCTTCCCCCTGGCGGTGTTGTGGTGTTCCTGGACCTTGTGGGGGTCTCCACCTGGCAGGAGCCCCCTTGTGTTGTGGGGTGACCGGAGCCCGGTCGTGAAGAGCCCCTCCCTAGAGGGCTGGGGCCCCCGGATGTTTGGGGACCATGGGGCTCCGGTCTGAAAAGCTCCTGCTGAGGGAGGAGATCCTCCCTCCTGCCCGGGGTGACCAGGAGGCCCTTGGGGCTGCTCCCTAGCCCGCGTCGGGGGTGCTCTGGGCCTCTGTCTCTGGCGCTCCTGGGTTGGGTGGAGGAGTCCACCTTGTGATGAGGGACCCCGGGAGGGGTTGGCTCCCCCAGGAGGCTGGGGGTGACCCCTAGCAGAAGGCAGGGGTCAGCTCTGGGAGGAGGTAGGTCCAGGAGGTGAAGAAGCCACGCCTCGGGGAGGTAACCTGCACACACACACATACGCTAAGGACGACACAGGAGCCATAGCTACTCGTCCTCACACCTGTGGGGCTCACCGGCCAAGGGCCGGTTAGGGCGCGAGGGCCCTGTGACCGACCGGGGCGTGGTTATGTGTTGTTAACGGCCCGGTCGGTCCAGGGTCCCGCCCAGGGAGGTGAGCTGACTAATGTTATGTGTTTTGTGTTTCAGCTCGTGGACTGCAGGAGGTGTGTCCCTGCCTGTCCTTGCCTTCCTGCCCCTTCGTGTTGTTGTGCAGCCGCTGTGTGCCACACACCCAGTGGAGGGGAGTGCGGCTTGGTGGGGGGGTCTGTCACGGTGAGGCGGCCCCCTACCGGCCGCCTCCGTCCACAGCGGCTGTGTTGTTGTTGTTTTGTGACGTCGTGTACGCCCCTCAGGTGGGCGGAGCCCGTGATCCGTTCCCACCTGATGGTCGTTTGTCTGTCTATATATGTCTTGTCTTTGTACCAGTTGACCGCTGGTCATTATATCCTTAATTCGGATCTATTGCACGGGTTTTAGGTTTGCACACTTTATATTAAACCATCATTTTTCCCTGAGACTTGGCGTGATCGCTTCCTTTTTGTTGCTCACACCTGCCCGTCACAGTTATCACATCCAAACACTGTTTTGAAACAAAATATGAGTTTTCAGTTCATTCTTCAAAAGTTGCACTTTCGCTCCAAGTTATGCTCAGAAACACTGTTTAGAGCGTTTACAGCGCCAGCAAACGCTGTTTTGAACGCCTAAATGCAAGACTTACTACTTGTATGGAAATGCATGTGTAACATTACAAACATGATAAAACAGATTGTTATCACATCCAAACAATGTTTTCATTCAAAATATGAGTTCTCTTTTCATTCTTCAAAAGTAGCACTTTTGCCACAAGTTATGCTCAGAAACACTGTTTAGAGCGTTTACAGTGCCAGCAAACGCTGTTTTGAACGCCTAAATGCAAGACTTACTACTTGTTTGGAAATGCATGTGTAACATTACAAACATGATAAAACAGCTTGTTATCACACCCAAACACTGTTTTGAAACAAAATATGAGTTTTCAGTTCATTCTTCAAAAGTTGCACTTTTGCTCCAAGTTATGCTCAGAAACACTGTTTAGAGCGTTTACAGCGTCAGCAAACGCTGTTTTGAACGCCTAAATGCAAGACTTACTACTTGTTTGGAAATGCATGTGTAACATTACAAACATGATAAAACAGCTTATCACATCCAAACACTGTTTTCATTCAAAATATGAGTTTTCTTTTCAGTCTTCAAAAGTTGCACTTTTGCCACAAGTTATGCTCAGAAACACTGTTTAGAGCGCTTACAACGCTGTTTTGAACGCCTTAATGCAAGACTTACTACTTGTTAGGAAATGCATGTGTAACATTACAAACATGATAAAACAGCTTGTTATCACATCCAAACACTGTTTTCATTCAAAATATGAGTTTTCTTTTCATTCTTCAAAAGTAGCACTTTTGCCACAAGTTATGCTCAGAAACACTGTTTAGAGCGCTTACAGCGCCAGCAAACGCTGTTTTGAACGCCTTAATACAAGACTTACTACTTGTTTGGAAATGCATGTGTAACATTACAAACATGATAAAACAGCTTGTTATCACATCCAAACACTGTTTTGAAACAAAATATGAGTTTTCAGTTCATTCTTCAAAAGTTGCACTTTTGCCCCAAGTTATGCTCAGAAACACTGTTTAGAGCTCTTACAACGCCCGCAAACGCTGTTTTGAACGCCTTAATGCAAGACTTACTACTTGTATGGAAATGCATGTGAAACATTACAAACATGATAAAACAGCTTGTTATCACATCCAAACACTGTTTTCATTCAAAATATGAGTTTTCTTTTCATCCTTCAAAAGTTGCACTTTTGCCACAAGTTATGCTCAGAAACACTATTTAGAGCTCTTACAACGCCAGCAAACGCTGTTTTGAACGCCTTAATGCAAGACTTACTACTTGTATGGAAATGCATGTGAAACATTACAAACATGATAAAACAGCTTGTTATCACATCCAAACACTGTTTTCATTCAAAATATGAGTTTTCTTTTCATTCTTCAAAAGTTGCACTTTTGCCACAAGTTATGCTCAGAAACACTGTTTAGAGCTCTTACAACGCCAGCAAACTCTGTTTTGAACGCTGTTTTGAACGCCTTAATGCAAGACTTACTACTTGTATGGAAATGCATGTGTAACATTACAAACATGATAAAACAGCTTGTTATCACATCCAAACACTGTTTTCATTCAAAATATGAGTTCTCTTTTCATTCTTCAAAAGTAGCACTTTTGCCACAAGTTATGCTCAGAAACACTGTTTAGAGCGCTTACAACGCTGTTTTGAACGCCTTAATGCAAGACTTACTACTTGTTAGGAAATGCATGTGTAACATTACAAACATGATAAAACAGCTTGTTATCACATCCAAACACTGTTTTCATTCAAAATATGAGTTTTCTTTTCATTCTTCAAAAGTAGCACTTTTGCCACAAGTTATGCTCAGAAACACTGTTTAGAGCGCTTACAGCGCCAGCAAACGCTGTTTTGAACGCCTTAATACAAGACTTACTACTTGTTTGGAAATGCATGTGTAACATTACAAACATGATAAAACAGCTTGTTATCACATCCAAACACTGTTTTGAAACAAAATATGAGTTTTCAGTTCATTCTTCAAAAGTTGCACTTTTGCCCCAAGTTATGCTCAGAAACACTGTTTAGAGCTCTTACAACGCCCGCAAACGCTGTTTTGAACGCCTTAATGCAAGACTTACTACTTGTATGGAAATGCATGTGAAACATTACAAACATGATAAAACAGCTTGTTATCACATCCAAACACTGTTTTCATTCAAAATATGAGTTTTCTTTTCATCCTTCAAAAGTTGCACTTTTGCCACAAGTTATGCTCAGAAACACTATTTAGAGCTCTTACAACGCCAGCAAACGCTGTTTTGAACGCCTTAATGCAAGACTTACTACTTGTATGGAAATGCATGTGTAACATTACAAACATGATAAAACAGATTGTTATCACATCCAAACAATGTTTTCATTCAAAATATGAGTTCTCTTTTCATTCTTCAAAAGTAGCACTTTTGCCACAAGTTATGCTCAGAAACACTGTTTAGAGCGTTTACAGTGCCAGCAAACGCTGTTTTGAACGCCTAAATGCAAGACTTACTACTTGTTTGGAAATGCATGTGTAACATTACAAACATGATAAAACAGCTTGTTATCACATCCAAACACTGTTTTGAAACAAAATATGAGTTTTCAGTTCATTCTTCAAAAGTTGCACTTTTGCTCCAAGTTATGCTCAGAAACACTGTTTAGAGCGTTTACAGCGTCAGCAAATGCTGTTTTGAACGCCTAAATGCAAGACTTACTACTTGTTTGGAAATGCATGTGTAACATTACAAACATGATAAAACAGCTTATCACATCCAAACACTGTTTTCATTCAAAATATGAGTTTTCTTTTCAGTCTTCAAAAGTTGCACTTTTGCCACAAGTTATGCTCAGAAACACTGTTTAGAGCGCTTACAACGCTGTTTTGAACGCCTTAATGCAAGACTTACTACTTGTTAGGAAATGCATGTGTAACATTACAAACATGATAAAACAGCTTGTTATCACATCCAAACACTGTTTTCATTCAAAATATGAGTTTTCTTTTCATTCTTCAAAAGTAGCACTTTTGCCACAAGTTATGCTCAGAAACACTGTTTAGAGCGCTTACAGCGCCAGCAAACGCTGTTTTGAACGCCTTAATACAAGACTTACTACTTGTTTGGAAATGCATGTGTAACATTACAAACATGATAAAACAGCTTGTTATCACATCCAAACACTGTTTTGAAACAAAATATGAGTTTTCAGTTCATTCTTCAAAAGTTGCACTTTTGCCCCAAGTTATGCTCAGAAACACTGTTTAGAGCTCTTACAACGCCCGCAAACGCTGTTTTGAACGCCTTAATGCAAGACTTACTACTTGTATGGAAATGCATGTGAAACATTACAAACATGATAAAACAGCTTGTTATCACATCCAAACACTGTTTTCATTCAAAATATGAGTTTTCTTTTCATCCTTCAAAAGTTGCACTTTTGCCACAAGTTATGCTCAGAAACACTATTTAGAGCTCTTACAACGCCAGCAAACGCTGTTTTGAACGCCTTAATGCAAGACTTACTACTTGTATGGAAATGCATGTGAAACATTACAAACATGATAAAACAGCTTGTTATCACATCCAAACACTGTTTTCATTCAAAATATGAGTTTTCTTTTCATTCTTCAAAAGTTGCACTTTTGCCACAAGTTATGCTCAGAAACACTGTTTAGAGCTCTTACAACGCCAGCAAACTCTGTTTTGAACGCTGTTTTGAACGCCTTAATGCAAGACTTACTACTTGTATGGAAATGCATGTGTAACATTACAAACATGATAAAACAGCTTGTTATCACATCCAAACACTGTTTTCATTCAAAATATGAGTTCTCTTTTCATTCTTCAAAAGTAGCACTTTTGCCACAAGTTATGCTCAGAAACACTGTTTAGAGCGTTTACAACGCTGTTTTGAACGCCTTAATGCAAGACTTACTACTTGTTAGGAAATGCATGTGTAACATTACAAACATGATAAAACAGCTTGTTATCACATCCAAACACTGTTTTCATTCAAAATATGAGTTTTCTTTTCATTCTTCAAAAGTAGCACTTTTGCCACAAGTTATGCTCAGAAACACTGTTTAGAGCGCTTACAGCGCCAGCAAACGCTGTTTTGAACGCCTTAATACAAGACTTACTACTTGTTTGGAAATGCATGTGTAACATTACAAACATGATAAAACAGCTTGTTATCACATCCAAACACTGTTTTGAAACAAAATATGAGTTTTCAGTTCATTCTTCAAAAGTTGCACTTTTGCCCCAAGTTATGCTCAGAAACACTGTTTAGAGCTCTTACAACGCCCGCAAACGCTGTTTTGAACGCCTTAATGCAAGACTTACTACTTGTATGGAAATGCATGTGAAACATTACAAACATGATAAAACAGCTTGTTATCACATCCAAACACTGTTTTCATTCAAAATATGAGTTTTCTTTTCATCCTTCAAAAGTTGCACTTTTGCCACAAGTTATGCTCAGAAACACTATTTAGAGCTCTTACAACGCCAGCAAACGCTGTTTTGAACGCCTTAATGCAAGACTTACTACTTGTATGGAAATGCATGTGAAACATTACAAACATGATAAAACAGCTTGTTATCACATCCAAACACTGTTTTCATTCAAAATATGAGTTTTCTTTTCATTCTTCAAAAGTTGCACTTTTGCCACAAGTTATGCTCAGAAACACTGTTTAGAGCTCTTACAACGCCAGCAAACTCTGTTTTGAACGCTGTTTTGAACGCCTTAATGCAAGACTTACTACTTGTATGGAAATGCATGTGTAACATTACAAACATGATAAAACAGCTTGTTATCACATCCAAACACTGTTTTCATTCAAAATATGAGTTCTCTTTTCATTCTTCAAAAGTAGCACTTTTGCCACAAGTTATGCTCAGAAACACTGTTTAGAGCGCTTACAACGCTGTTTTGAACGCCTTAATGCAAGACTTACTACTTGTTAGGAAATGCATGTGTAACATTACAAACATGATAAAACAGCTTGTTATCACATCCAAACACTGTTTTCATTCAAAATATGAGTTTTCTTTTCATTCTTCAAAAGTAGCACTTTTGCCACAAGTTATGCTCAGAAACACTGTTTAGAGCGCTTACAGCGCCAGCAAACGCTGTTTTGAACGCCTTAATACAAGACTTACTACTTGTTTGGAAATGCATGTGTAACATTACAAACATGATAAAACAGCTTGTTATCACATCCAAACACTGTTTTGAAACAAAATATGAGTTTTCAGTTCATTCTTCAAAAGTTGCACTTTTGCCCCAAGTTATGCTCAGAAACACTGTTTAGAGCTCTTACAACGCCCGCAAACGCTGTTTTGAACGCCTTAATGCAAGACTTACTACTTGTATGGAAATGCATGTGAAACATTACAAACATGATAAAACAGCTTGTTATCACATCCAAACACTGTTTTCATTCAAAATATGAGTTTTCTTTTCATCCTTCAAAAGTTGCACTTTTGCCACAAGTTATGCTCAGAAACACTATTTAGAGCTCTTACAACGCCAGCAAACGCTGTTTTGAACGCCTTAATGCAAGACTTACTACTTGTATGGAAATGCATGTGTAACATTACAAACATGATAAAACAGATTGTTATCACATCCAAACAATGTTTTCATTCAAAATATGAGTTCTCTTTTCATTCTTCAAAAGTAGCACTTTTGCCACAAGTTATGCTCAGAAACACTGTTTAGAGCGTTTACAGTGCCAGCAAACGCTGTTTTGAACGCCTAAATGCAAGACTTACTACTTGTTTGGAAATGCATGTGTAACATTACAAACATGATAAAACAGCTTGTTATCACATCCAAACACTGTTTTGAAACAAAATATGAGTTTTCAGTTCATTCTTCAAAAGTTGCACTTTTGCTCCAAGTTATGCTCAGAAAACACTGTTTAGAGCGTTTACAGCGTCAGCAAATGCTGTTTTGAACGCCTAAATGCAAGACTTACTACTTGTTTGGAAATGCATGTGTAACATTACAAACATGATAAAACAGCTTATCACATCCAAACACTGTTTTCATTCAAAATATGAGTTTTCTTTTCAGTCTTCAAAAGTTGCACTTTTGCCACAAGTTATGCTCAGAAACACTGTTTAGAGCGCTTACAACGCTGTTTTGAACGCCTTAATGCAAGACTTACTACTTGTTAGGAAATGCATGTGTAACATTACAAACATGATAAAACAGCTTGTTATCACATCCAAACACTGTTTTCATTCAAAATATGAGTTTTCTTTTCATTCTTCAAAAGTAGCACTTTTGCCACAAGTTATGCTCAGAAACACTGTTTAGAGCGCTTACAGCGCCAGCAAACGCTGTTTTGAACGCCTTAATACAAGACTTACTACTTGTTTGGAAATGCATGTGTAACATTACAAACATGATAAAACAGCTTGTTATCACATCCAAACACTGTTTTGAAACAAAATATGAGTTTTCAGTTCATTCTTCAAAAGTTGCACTTTTGCCCCAAGTTATGCTCAGAAACACTGTTTAGAGCTCTTACAACGCCCGCAAACGCTGTTTTGAACGCCTTAATGCAAGACTTACTACTTGTATGGAAATGCATGTGAAACATTACAAACATGATAAAACAGCTTGTTATCACATCCAAACACTGTTTTCATTCAAAATATGAGTTTTCTTTTCATCCTTCAAAAGTTGCACTTTTGCCACAAGTTATGCTCAGAAACACTATTTAGAGCTCTTACAACGCCAGCAAACGCTGTTTTGAACGCCTTAATGCAAGACTTACTACTTGTATGGAAATGCATGTGAAACATTACAAACATGATAAAACAGCTTGTTATCACATCCAAACACTGTTTTCATTCAAAATATGAGTTTTCTTTTCATTCTTCAAAAGTTGCACTTTTGCCACAAGTTATGCTCAGAAACACTGTTTAGAGCTCTTACAACGCCAGCAAACTCTGTTTTGAACGCTGTTTTGAACGCCTTAATGCAAGACTTACTACTTGTATGGAAATGCATGTGTAACATTACAAACATGATAAAACAGCTTGTTATCACATCCAAACACTGTTTTCATTCAAAATATGAGTTCTCTTTTCATTCTTCAAAAGTAGCACTTTTGCCACAAGTTATGCTCAGAAACACTGTTTAGAGCGTTTACAACGCTGTTTTGAACGCCTTAATGCAAGACTTACTACTTGTTAGGAAATGCATGTGTAACATTACAAACATGATAAAACAGCTTGTTATCACATCCAAACACTGTTTTCATTCAAAATATGAGTTTTCTTTTCATTCTTCAAAAGTAGCACTTTTGCCACAAGTTATGCTCAGAAACACTGTTTAGAGCGCTTACAGCGCCAGCAAACGCTGTTTTGAACGCCTTAATACAAGACTTACTACTTGTTTGGAAATGCATGTGTAACATTACAAACATGATAAAACAGCTTGTTATCACATCCAAACACTGTTTTGAAACAAAATATGAGTTTTCAGTTCATTCTTCAAAAGTTGCACTTTTGCCCCAAGTTATGCTCAGAAACACTGTTTAGAGCTCTTACAACGCCCGCAAACGCTGTTTTGAACGCCTTAATGCAAGACTTACTACTTGTATGGAAATGCATGTGAAACATTACAAACATGATAAAACAGCTTGTTATCACATCCAAACACTGTTTTCATTCAAAATATGAGTTTTCTTTTCATCCTTCAAAAGTTGCACTTTTGCCACAAGTTATGCTCAGAAACACTATTTAGAGCTCTTACAACGCCAGCAAACGCTGTTTTGAACGCCTTAATGCAAGACTTACTACTTGTATGGAAATGCATGTGAAACATTACAAACATGATAAAACAGCTTGTTATCACATCCAAACACTGTTTTCATTCAAAATATGAGTTTTCTTTTCATTCTTCAAAAGTTGCACTTTTGCCACAAGTTATGCTCAGAAACACTGTTTAGAGCTCTTACAACGCCAGCAAACTCTGTTTTGAACGCTGTTTTGAACGCCTTAATGCAAGACTTACTACTTGTATGGAAATGCATGTGTAACATTACAAACATGATAAAACAGCTTGTTATCACATCCAAACACTGTTTTCATTCAAAATATGAGTTCTCTTTTCATTCTTCAAAAGTAGCACTTTTGCCACAAGTTATGCTCAGAAACACTGTTTAGAGCAGGGGTAATCAATTAAATCTTTCCGCGGTCCATTTTTGGCAGATAGCTCAGACCTTAGGTCCGGGTCCGCGGTGGCGAACGAAAGTTGTTGAGTTGTTGAGCGGGGGGGGGGGGGGGGGGGAACGAAAGTTGTTGAGCGGGGGGGGACGTAACACTCAAATGGGTGGTGACCGTAATACTCGTCTGAAAATAAGTTCTCCGGTTTAAAATATAGTCTCCCGTTAAAATTTTTTTGGCATTTGTGTCCGTATCCAGTTAATCGGGAATGTGATTGGGTCCGGACAGGACGGCGTTCGGGTCCGGATCCGGACCGCGGTCCGCCATTTGGTGATACCTGGTTTAGAGCGTTTACAGCGCCAGCAAACGCTGTTTTGAACGCCTAAATGCAAGACTTACTGCTTGTTTGGAAATGCATGTGTAACATTACAAACATGATAAAACAGCTTGTTATCACATCCAAACACTGTTTTGAAACAAAATATGAGTTTTCAGTTCATTCTTCAAAAGTTGCACTTTTGCTCCAAGTTATGCTCAGAAACACTGTTTAGACCGTTTACAGCGCCAGCAAACGCTGTTTTGAACGCCTAAATGCAAGACTTACTACTTGTATGGAAATGCATGTGTAACATTACAAACATGATAAAACAGCTTGTTATCACATCCAAACACTGTTTTCATTCAAAATATGAGTTCTCTTTTCATTCTTCAAAAGTAGCACTTTTGCCACAAGTTATGCTCAGAAACACTGTTTAGAGCGTTTACAGCGCCAGCAAACGCTGTTTTGAGCGCCTAAATGCAAGACTTACTACTTGTTTGGAAATGCATGTGTAACATTACAAACATGATAAAACAGCTTGTTATCACATCCAAACACTGTTTTGAAACAAAATATGAGTTTTCGGTTCATTCTTCAAAAGTTGCACTTTTTGCCACAGTTCAGAAACACTGTTTAGAGCTCTTACAGCACCAGCAAACGCTGTTTTGAACGCCTTAATGCAAGACTTACTACTTGTTTGGAAATGCATGTGTAACCTTACAAACATGATAAAACAGCTTGTTATCACATCCAAACACTGTTTTGAAACAAAATATGAGTTTTCAGTTCATTCTTCAAAAGTTGCACTTTTGCTCCAAGTTATGCTCAGAAACACTGTTTAGAGCGTTTACAGCGCCAGCAAACGCTGTTTTGAACGCCTAAATGCAAGACTTACTACTTGTATGGAAATGCATGTGTAACATTACAAACATGATAAAACAGCTTGTTATCACATCCAAACACTGTTTTCATTCAAAATATGAGTTTTCTTTTCATTCTTCAAAAGTTGCACTTTTGCCACAAGTTATGCTCAGAAACACTGTTTAGAGCTCTTACAACGCCAGCAAACTCTGTTTTGAACGCTGTTTTGAACGCCTTAATGCAAGACTTACTACTTGTATGGAAATGCATGTGTAACATTACAAACATGATAAAACAGCTTGTTATCACATCCAAACACTGTTTTCATTCAAAATATGAGTTCTCTTTTCATTCTTCAAAAGTAGCACTTTTGCCACAAGTTATGCTCAGAAACACTGTTTAGAGCAGGGGTAATCAATTAAATCTTTCCGCGGTCCATTTTTGGCAGATAGCTCAGACCTTAGGTCCGGGTCCGCGGTGGCGAACGAAAGTTGTTGAGTTGTTGAGCGGGGGGGGGGGGGGGGGGGGGGAACGAAAGTTGTTGAGCGGGGGGGGACGTAACACTCAAATGGGTGGTGACCGTAATACTCGTCTGAAAATAAATTCTCCGGTTTAAAATATAGTCTCCCGTTAAAATTTTTTTGGCATTTGTGTCCGTATCCAGTTAATCGGGAATGTGATTGGGTCCGGACAGGACGGCGTTCGGGTCCGGATCCGGACCGCGGTCCGCCATTTGGTGATACCTGGTTTAGAGCGTTTACAGCGCCAGCAAACGCTGTTTTGAACGCCTAAATGCAAGACTTACTGCTTGTTTGGAAATGCATGTGTAACATTACAAACATGATAAAACAGCTTGTTATCACATCCAAACACTGTTTTGAAACAAAATATGAGTTTTCAGTTCATTCTTCAAAAGTTGCACTTTTGCTCCAAGTTATGCTCAGAAACACTGTTTAGACCGTTTACAGCGCCAGCAAACGCTGTTTTGAACGCCTAAATGCAAGACTTACTACTTGTATGGAAATGCATGTGTAACATTACAAACATGATAAAACAGCTTGTTATCACATCCAAACACTGTTTTCATTCAAAATATGAGTTCTCTTTTCATTCTTCAAAAGTAGCACTTTTGCCACAAGTTATGCTCAGAAACACTGTTTAGAGCGTTTACAGCGCCAGCAAACGCTGTTTTGAGCGCCTAAATGCAAGACTTACTACTTGTTTGGAAATGCATGTGTAACATTACAAACATGATAAAACAGCTTGTTATCACATCCAAACACTGTTTTGAAACAAAATATGAGTTTTCGGTTCATTCTTCAAAAGTTGCACTTTTTGCCACAGTTCAGAAACACTGTTTAGAGCTCTTACAGCACCAGCAAACGCTGTTTTGAACGCCTTAATGCAAGACTTACTACTTGTTTGGAAATGCATGTGTAACCTTACAAACATGATAAAACAGCTTGTTATCACATCCAAACACTGTTTTGAAACAAAATATGAGTTTTCAGTTCATTCTTCAAAAGTTGCACTTTTGCTCCAAGTTATGCTCAGAAACACTGTTTAGAGCGTTTACAGCGCCAGCAAACGCTGTTTTGAACGCCTAAATGCAAGACTTACTACTTGTATGGAAATGCATGTGTAACATTACAAACATGATAAAACAGCTTGTTATCACATCCAAACACTGTTTTCATTCAAAATATGAGTTCTCTTTTCATTCTTCAAAAGTAGCACTTTTGCCACAAGTTATGCTCAGAAACACTGTTTAGAGCAGGGGTAATCAATTAAATCTTTCCGCGGTCCATTTTTGGCAGATAGCTCAGACCTTAGGTCCGGGTCCGCGGGTGGCGAACGAAAGTTGTTGAGTTGTTGAGCGGGGGGGGGGGGGGGGGGGGGGAACGAAAGTTGTTGAGCGGGGGGGGACGTAACACTCAAATGGGTGGTGACCGTAATACTCGTCTGAAAATAAATTCTCCGGTTTAAAATATAGTCTCCCGTTAAAATTTTTTTTGGCATTTGTGTCCGTATCCAGTTAATCGGGAATGTGATTGGGTCCGGACAGGACGGCGTTCGGGTCCGGATCCGGACCGCGGTCCGCCATTTGGTGATACCTGGTTTAGAGCGTTTACAGCGCCAGCAAACGCTGTTTTGAACGCCTAAATGCAAGACTTACTGCTTGTTTGGAAATGCATGTGTAACATTACAAACATGATAAAACAGCTTGTTATCACATCCAAACACTGTTTTGAAACAAAATATGAGTTTTCAGTTCATTCTTCAAAAGTTGCACTTTTGCTCCAAGTTATGCTCAGAAACACTGTTTAGACCGTTTACAGCGCCAGCAAACGCTGTTTTGAACGCCTAAATGCAAGACTTACTACTTGTATGGAAATGCATGTGTAACATTACAAACATGATAAAACAGCTTGTTATCACATCCAAACACTGTTTTCATTCAAAATATGAGTTCTCTTTTCATTCTTCAAAAGTAGCACTTTTGCCACAAGTTATGCTCAGAAACACTGTTTAGAGCGTTTACAGCGCCAGCAAACGCTGTTTTGAGCGCCTAAATGCAAGACTTACTACTTGTTTGGAAATGCATGTGTAACATTACAAACATGATAAAACAGCTTGTTATCACATCCAAACACTGTTTTGAAACAAAATATGAGTTTTCGGTTCATTCTTCAAAAGTTGCACTTTTTGCCACAGTTCAGAAACACTGTTTAGAGCTCTTACAGCACCAGCAAACGCTGTTTTGAACGCCTTAATGCAAGACTTACTACTTGTTTGGAAATGCATGTGTAACCTTACAAACATGATAAAACAGCTTGTTATCACATCCAAACACTGTTTTGAAACAAAATATGAGTTTTCAGTTCATTCTTCAAAAGTTGCACTTTTGCTCCAAGTTATGCTCAGAAACACTGTTTAGAGCGTTTACAGCGCCAGCAAACGCTGTTTTGAACGCCTAAATGCAAGACTTACTACTTGTATGGAAATGCATGTGTAACATTACAAACATGATAAAACAGCTTGTTATCACATCCAAACACTGTTTTCATTCAAAATATGAGTTCTCTTTTCATTCTTCAAAAGTAGCACTTTTGCCACAAGTTATGCTCAGAAACACTGTTTAGAGCGTTTACAGCGCCAGCAAACGCTGTTTTGAGCGCCTAAATGCAAGACTTACTACTTGTTTGGAAATGCATGTGTAACATTACAAACATGATAAAACAGCTTGTTATCACATCCAAACACTGTTTTGAAACAAAATATGAGTTTTCAGTTCATTCTTCAAAAGTTGCACTTTTGCTCCAAGTTATGCTCAGAAACACTGTTTAGAGCGTTTACAGCGTCAGCAAACGCTGTTTTGAACGCCTAAATGCAAGACTTACTACTTCTTTGGAAATGCATGTGTAACATTACAAACATGATAAAACAGCTTGTTATCACATCCAAACACTGTTTTGAAACAAAATATGAGTTTTCAGTTCATTCTTCAAAAGTTGCACTTTTGCCACAAGTTATGCTCAGAAACACTGTTTAGAGCGCTTACAGGGCCAGCAAACGCTGTTTTGAACGCCTTAATACAAGACGTACTACTTGTTTGGAAATGCATGTGTAACATTACAAACATGATAAAACAGCTTGTTATCACATCCAAACACTGTTTTCATTCAAAATATGAGTTTTCTTTTCAGTCTTCAAAAGTTGCACTTTTGCCACAAGTTATGCTCAGAAACACTGTTTAGAGCGCTTACAACGCTGTTTTGAACGCCTTAATGCAAGACTTACTACTTGTTAGGAAATGCATGTGTAACATTACAAACATGATAAAACAGCTTATCACATCCAAACACTGTTTTCATTCAAAATATGAGTTTTCTTTTCAGTCTTCAAAAGTTGCACTTTTGCCACAAGTTATGCTCAGAAACACTGTTTGGAGCGCTTACAGGGCCAGCAAACGCTGTTTTGAACGCCTTAATACAAGACGTACTACTTGTTTGGAAATGCATGTGTAACATTACAAACATGATAAAACAGCTTGTTATCACATCCAAACACTGTTTTGAAACAAAATATGAGTTTTCAGTTCATTCTTCAAAAGTTGCACTTTTGCCACAAGTTATGCTCAGAAACACTGTTTAGAGCGCTTACAGGGCCAGCAAACGCTGTTTTGAACGCCTTAATACAAGACGTACTACTTGTTTGGAAATGCATGTGTAACATTACAAACATGATAAAACAGCTTGTTATCACATCCAAACACTGTTTTCATTCAAAATATGAGTTTTCTTTTCATTCTTCAAAAGTTGCACTTTTGCCACAGTTCAGAAACACTGTTTAGAGCGCTTACAGCGCCAGCAAACGCTGTTTTGAACGCCTTAATGCAAGACTTACTACTTGTTTGGAAATGCATGTGTAACATTACAAACATGATAAAACAGCTTGTTATCACATCCAAACAGTGTTTTGAAACAAAATATGAGTTTTCAGTTCATTCTTCAAAAGTTGCACTTTTTGCCACAGTTCAGAAACACTGTTTAGAGCTCTTACAGCGCCAGCAAACGCTGTTTTGAACGCCTTAATGCAAGACTTACTACTTCTTTGGAAATGCATGTGTAACATTACAAACATGATAAAACAGCTTGTTATCACATCCAAACACTGTTTTGAAACAAAATATGAGTTTTCAGTTCATTCTTCAAAAGTTGCACTTTTGCTCCAAGTTATGCTCAGAAACACTGTTTAGAGCGTTTACAGCGCCAGCAAACGCTGTTTTGAACGCCTTAATGCAAGACTTACTACTTCTTTGGAAATGCATGTGTAACATTACAAACATGATAAAACAGCTTGTTATCACATCCAAACACTGTTTTGAAACAAAATATGAGTTCTCTTTTCATTCATCAAAAGTTGCACTTTTGCCACAAGTTATGCTCAGAAACACTGTTTAGAGCGCTTACAGGGCCAGCAAACGCTGTTTTGAACGCCTTAATACAAGACGTACTACTTGTTTGGAAATGCATGTGTAACATTACAAACATGATAAAACAGCTTGTTATCACATCCAAACACTGTTTTCATTCAAAATATGAGTTTTCTTTTCATTCTTCAAAAGTTGCACTTTTGCCACAAGTTATGCTCAGAAACACTGTTTAGAGCGCTTACAGGGCCAGCAAACGCTGTTTTGAACGCCTTAATACAAGACGTACTACTTGTTTGGAAATGCATGTGTAACATTACAAACATGATAAAACAGCTTGTTATCACATCCAAACACTGTTTTGAAACAAAATATGAGTTTTCAGTTCATTCTTCAAAAGTTGCACTTTTGCCACAAGTTATGCTCAGAAACACTGTTTAGAGCGCTTACAGGGCCAGCAAACGCTGTTTTGAACGCCTTAATACAAGACGTACTACTTGTTTGGAAATGCATGTGTAACATTACAAACATGATAAAACAGCTTGTTATCACATCCAAACACTGTTTTCATTCAAAATATGAGTTTTCTTTTCATTCTTCAAAAGTTGCACTTTTGCCACAAGTTATGCTCAGAAACACTGTTTAGAGCGCTTACAGCGCCAGCAAACGCTGTTTTGAACGCCTTAATGCAAGACTTACTACTTGTTTGGAAATGCATGTGTAACATTACAAACATGATAAAACAGCTTGTTATCACATCCAAACAGTGTTTTGAAACAAAATATGAGTTTTCAGTTCATTCTTCAAAAGTTGCACTTTTTGCCACAGTTCAGAAACACTGTTTAGAGCTCTTACAGCGCCAGCAAACGCTGTTTTGAACGCCTTAATGCAAGACTTACTACTTCTTTGGAAATGCATGTGTAACATTACAAACATGATAAAACAGCTTGTTATCACATCCAAACACTGTTTTGAAACAAAATATGAGTTTTCAGTTCATTCTTCAAAAGTTGCACTTTTGCTCCAAGTTATGCTCAGAAACACTGTTTAGAGCTCTTACAGCGCCAGCAAACGCTGTTTTGAACGCCTAAATGCAAGACTTACTACTTGTATGGAAATGCATGTGTAACATTACAAACATGATAAAACAGCTTGTTATCACATCCAAACACTGTTTTCATTCAAAATATGAGTTCTCTTTTCATTCTTCAAAAGTTGCACTTTTGCCACAAGTTATGCTCAGAAACACTGTTTAGAGCGCTTACAGGGCCAGCAAACGCTGTTTTGAACGCCTTAATACAAGACGTACTACTTGTTTGGAAATGCATGTGTAACATTACAAACATGATAAAACAGCTTGTTATCACATCCAAACACTGTTTTCATTCAAAATATGAGTTTTCTTTTCATTCTTCAAAAGTTGCACTTTTGCCACAAGTTATGCTCAGAAACACTGTTTAGAGCGCTTACAGCGCCAGCAAACGCTGTTTTGAACGCCTTAATGCAAGACTTACTACTTGTTTGGAAATGCATGTGTAACATTACAAACATGATAAAACAGCTTGTTATCACATCCAAACACTGTTTTGAAACAAAATATGAGTTTTCAGTTCATTCTTCAAAAGTTGCACTTTTGCTCCAAGTTATACTCAGAAACACTGTTTAGACCGTTTACAGCGTCAGCAAACGCTGTTTTGAACGCCTAAATGCAAGACTTACTACTTCTTTGGAAATGCATGTGTAACATTACAAACATGATAAAACAGCTTGTTATCACATCCAAACACTGTTTTGAAACAAAATATGAGTTTTCAGTTCATTCTTCAAAAGTTGCACTTTTGCCACAAGTTATGCTCAGAAACACTGTTTAGAGCGCTTACAGGGCCAGCAAACGCTGTTTTGAACGCCTTAATACAAGACTTACTACTTGTTTGGAAATGCATGTGTAACATTACAAACATGATAAAACAGCTTATCACATCCAAACACTGTTTTCATTCAAAATATGAGTTTTCTTTTCAGTCTTCAAAAGTTGCACTTTTGCCACAAGTTATGCTCAGAAACACTGTTTAGAGCGCTTACAACGCTGTTTTGAACGCCTTAATGCAAGACTTACTACTTGTTTGGAAATGCATGTGTAACATTACAAACATGATAAAACAGCTTGTTATCACATCCAAACACTGTTTTGAAACAAAATATGAGTTTTCGGTTCATTCTTCAAAAGTTGCACTTTTTGCCACAGTTCAGAAACACTGTTTAGAGCTCTTACAGCGCCAGCAAACGCTGTTTTGAACGCCTTAATGCAAGACTTACTACTTGTTTGGAAATGCATGTGTAACCTTACAAACATGATAAAACAGCTTGTTATCACATCCAAACACTGTTTTGAAACAAAATATGAGTTTTCAGTTCATTCTTCAAAAGTTGCACTTTTGCTCCAAGTTATGCTCAGAAACACTGTTTAGAGCGTTTACAGCGCCAGCAAACGCTGTTTTGAACGCCTAAATGCAAGACTTACTACTTGTATGGAAATGCATGTGTAACATTACAAACATGATAAAACAGCTTATCACATCCAAACACTGTTTTCATTCAAAATATGAGTTTTCTTTTCATTCTTCAAAAGTTGCACTTTTGCCACAAGTTATGCTCAGAAACACTGTTTAGAGCGCTTACAGCGCCAGCAAACGCTGTTTTGAACGCCTTAATGCAAGACTTACTACTTGTTTGGAAATGCATGTGTAACATTACAAACATGATAAAACAGCTTGTTATCACATCCAAACACTGTTTTGAAACAAAATATGAGTTTTCAGTTCATTCTTCAAAAGTTGCACTTTTTGCCACAGTTCAGAAACACTGTTTAGAGCTCTTACAGCGCCAGCAAACGCTGTTTTGAGCGCCTAAATGCAAGACTTACTACTTGTTTGGAAATGCATGTGTAACATTACAAACATGATAAAACAGCTTGTTATCACATCCAAACACTGTTTTGAAACAAAATATGAGTTTTCAGTTCATTCTTCAAAAGTTGCACTTTTGCTCCAAGTTATGCTCAGAAACACTGTTTAGAGCGTTTACAGCGCCAGCAAACGCTGTTTTGAACGCCTAAATGCAAGACTTACTACTTGTATGGAAATGCATGTGTAACATTACAAACATGATAAAACAGCTTGTTATCACATCCAAACACTGTTTTCATTCAAAATATGAGTTCTCTTTTCATTCTTCAAAAGTTGCACTTTTGCCACAAGTTATGCTCAGAAACACTGTTTAGAGCGCTTACAGGGCCAGCAAACGCTGTTTTGAACGCCTTAATACAAGACGTACTACTTGTTTGGAAATGCATGTGTAACATTACAAACATGATAAAACAGCTTGTTATCACATCCAAACACTGTTTTCATTCAAAATATGAGTTTTCTTTTCATTCTTCAAAAGTTGCACTTTTGCCACAAGTTATGCTCAGAAACACTGTTTAGAGCTCTTACAACGCCAGCAAACTCTGTTTTGAACGCTGTTTTGAACGCCTTAATGCAAGACTTACTACTTGTATGGAAATGCATGTGTAACATTACAAACATGATAAAACAGCTTATCACATCCAAACACTGTTTTCATTCAAAATATGAGTTTTCTTTTCATTCTTCAAAAGTTGCACTTTTGCCACAAGTTATGCTCAGAAACACTGTTTAGAGCGCTTACAGCGCCAGCAAACGCTGTTTTGAACGCCTTAATGCAAGACTTACTACTTGTTTGGAAATGCATGTGTAACATTACAAACATGATAAAACAGCTTGTTATCACATCCAAACACTGTTTTGAAACAAAATATGAGTTTTCAGTTCATTCTTCAAAAGTTGCACTTTTTGCCACAGTTCAGAAACACTGTTTAGAGCTCTTACAGCGCCAGCAAACGCTGTTTTGAGCGCCTAAATGCAAGACTTACTACTTGTTTGGAAATGCATGTGTAACATTACAAACATGATAAAACAGCTTGTTATCACATCCAAACACTGTTTTGAAACAAAATATGAGTTTTCAGTTCATTCTTCAAAAGTTGCACTTTTGCTCCAAGTTATGCTCAGAAACACTGTTTAGAGCGCTTACAACGCTGTTTTGAACGCCTTAATGCAAGACTTACTACTTGTTTGGAAATGCATGTGTAACATTACAAACATGATAAAACAGCTTGTTATCACATCCAAACACTGTTTTGAAACAAAATATGAGTTTTCGGTTCATTCTTCAAAAGTTGCACTTTTTGCCACAGTTCAGAAACACTGTTTAGAGCTCTTACAGCGCCAGCAAACGCTGTTTTGAACGCCTTAATGCAAGACTTACTACTTGTTTGGAAATGCATGTGTAACCTTACAAACATGATAAAACAGCTTGTTATCACATCCAAACACTGTTTTGAAACAAAATATGAGTTTTCAGTTCATTCTTCAAAAGTTGCACTTTTGCTCCAAGTTATGCTCAGAAACACTGTTTAGAGCGTTTACAGCGCCAGCAAACGCTGTTTTGAACGCCTAAATGCAAGACTTACTACTTGTATGGAAATGCATGTGTAACATTACAAACATGATAAAACAGCTTATCACATCCAAACACTGTTTTCATTCAAAATATGAGTTTTCTTTTCATTCTTCAAAAGTTGCACTTTTGCCACAAGTTATGCTCAGAAACACTGTTTAGAGCGCTTACAGCGCCAGCAAACGCTGTTTTGAACGCCTTAATGCAAGACTTACTACTTGTTTGGAAATGCATGTGTAACATTACAAACATGATAAAACAGCTTGTTATCACATCCAAACACTGTTTTGAAACAAAATATGAGTTTTCAGTTCATTCTTCAAAAGTTGCACTTTTTGCCACAGTTCAGAAAACACTGTTTAGAGCTCTTAACAGCGCCAGCAAACGCTGTTTTGAGCGCCTAAATGCAAGACTTACTACTTGTTTGGAAATGCATGTGTAACATTACAAACATGATAAAACAGCTTGTTATCACATCCAAACACTGTTTTTGAAACAAAATATGAGTTTTCAGTTCATTCTTCAAAAGTTGCACTTTTGCTCCAAGTTATGCTCAGAAACACTGTTTAGAGCGTTTACAGCGCCAGCAAACGCTGTTTTGAACGCCTAAATGCAAGACTTACTACTTGTATGGAAATGCATGTGTAACATTACAAACATGATAAAACAGCTTGTTATCACATCCAAACACTGTTTTCATTCAAAATATGAGTTCTCTTTTCATTCTTCAAAAGTTGCACTTTTGCCACAAGTTATGCTCAGAAACACTGTTTAGAGCGCTTACAGGGCCAGCAAACGCTGTTTTTGAACGCCTTAATACAAGACGTACTACTTGTTTGGAAATGCATGTGTAACATTACAAACATGATAAAACAGCTTGTTATCACATCCAAACACTGTTTTCATTCAAAATATGAGTTTTCTTTTCATTCTTCAAAAGTTGCACTTTTGCCACAAGTTATGCTCAGAAACACTGTTTAGAGCTCTTACAACGCCAGCAAACTCTGTTTTGAACGCTGTTTTGAACGCCTTAATGCAAGACTTACTACTTGTAATGGAAATGCATGTGTAACATTACAAACATGATAAAACAGCTTATCACATCCAAACACTGTTTTCATTCAAAATATGAGTATTCTTTTCATTCTTCAAAAGTTGCACTTTTGCCACAAGTTATGCTCAGAAACACTGTTTAGAGCGCTTACAGCGCCAGCAAACGCTGTTTTGAACGCCTTAATGCAAGACTTACTACTTGTTTGGAAATGCATGTGTAACATTACAAACATGATAAAACAGCTTGTTATCACATCCAAACACTGTTTTGAAACAAAATATGAGTTTTTCAGTTCATTCTTCAAAAGTTGCACTTTTTGCCACAGTTCAGAAACACTGTTTAGAGCTCTTACAGCGCCAGCAAACGCTTGTTTTGAGCGCCTAAATGCAAGACTTACTACTTGTTTGGAAATGCATGATGTAACATTACAAACATGATAAAACAGCTTGTTATCACATCCAAACACTGTTTTGAAACAAAATATGAGTTTTCAGTTCATTCTTCAAAAGTTGCACTTTTTGCTCCAAGTTATGCTCAGAAACACTGTTTAGAGCGTTTACAGCGCCAGCAAACGCTGTTTTGAACGCCTAAATGCAAGACTTACTACTTGTATGGAAATGCATGTGTAACATTACAAACATGATAAAACAGCTTGTTATCCACATCCAAACACTGTTTTCATTCAAAATATGAGTTCTCTTTTCATTCTTCAAAAGTTGCACTTTTGCCACAAGTTATGCTCAGAAACACTGTTTAGAGCGCTTACAGGGCCAGCAAACGCTGTTTTGAACGCCTTAATACAAGACGTACTACTTGTTTGGAAATGCATGTGTAACATTACAAACATGATAAAAACAGCTTGTTATCACATCCAAACACTGTTTTCATTCAAAATATGAGTTTTCTTTTCATTCTTCAAAAGTTGCACTTTTGCCACAAGTTATGCTCAGAAACACTGTTTAGAGCTCTTACAACGCCAGCAAACTCTGTTTTGAACGCTGTTTTTGAACGCCTTAATGCAAGACTTACTACTTGTATGGAAATGCATGTGTAACATTACAAACATGATAAAACAGCTTGTTATCACATCCAAACACTGTTTTCATTCAAAATATGAGTTCTCTTTTCATTCTTCAAAAGTAGCACTTTTGCCACAAGTTATGCTCAGAAACACTGTTTAGAGCAGGGGTAATCAATTAAATCTTTCCGCGGTCCATTTTTGGCAGATAGCTCAGACCTTAGGTCCGGGTCCGCCCGGTGGCGAACGAAAGTTGTTGAGTTGTTGAGCGGGGGGGGGGGGGGGGAACGAAAGTTGTTGAGCGGGGGGGGGACGTTAACACTCAAATGGGTGGTGACCCGTAATACTCGTCTGAAAATAAGTTCTCCGGTTTAAAATATAGTCTCCCGTTAAAATTTTTTTTGGCATTTGTGTCCGTATCCAGTTAATCGGGAATGTGATTGGGTCCGGACAGGACGGCGTTCGGGTCCGG